>NC_137100.1:27239031-27839031 GCF_949357685.1 Gobio gobio | reverse complement strand
CAAAAATAAACCAGAAACAATATTTTTAATGAAATCTATTGGTGTCTTTGTTTACAGTGAAATGTTCATGTTGCATTTTAGGTGATAATTAAAAGCACATCACAGTCAGAAATTATTTTCAGTGTGATACACTGTCTTTTGAATCATGTCATTTTATTATACTTCTATATACTTATTATATTTTTCAGGCCAAGTTCTTGCTTTTAGTTGTTGTACAGCCATACTTTAGAGAGCTCTCTGTGTGCCCTATAAATATTTCATGAAGCTATCGCAAGAGCGACCAAAAATCTAATTGCCGACCAATATAAAATAAGAACACCACGCTATGTGTCCCAGCAGCAAAGCATCATGGGTGTGTGCCTGTTTGCTTCTACCGGTCCCTCAGGGGAATTCTGATAAGTTTTCTAGCACATGTGAGTCAAGACAAGAATGGGACGACCGAGACAAATTAAGAGAGGGACTGAGGCTTTAGATGCCCTATTTAAAAATAAATTAAAAAAACACAGAAGACAGACTATGCAGTATATGTGTTGGGTAAATCTGACATGGAGGTGATTTAACAGGTGAGTAGCAGAAAAAATATTCTGGTCATGGTCTTAAGAACACACTAGCATTGAAAAGGTTATATAGAACCTTCAAGGAATCTTCATACATAGAAACTTCTAGGGCTTCCCCTATTTCTTAGAATCTTTTTTAGCCAAAGTATTCTTTCAAATTGAAGAACCCATATCGTATATAGAACCCCATTGATTTTTATTTCAAAGACTGTACATTACAAAAGAAATACAGTATATATCGAAACAGATTTGCAGGATAATGATGATGATGCGACCTAACTGTCCATGAGTTGACCTTAACTTTGTCCATAACCAGAATGTTTCATCTATGTATGAAAGCACTCGTATCCTCTAGTGCATTGAGGTGGCTAGAAGACTGCTTAAACATTCATGGATTTCCTCATTTTAGGAATATAAAATTCACATCATTTATTTTTAAGAGCACTGACTGTTTTTGGACATTTTTCCACAAGACTTTCAAGAAGATAGTGATAATGCTAAAATTCCCTTTACAGAGACCTCCTGACCTAGACATTTTATTATGACACACAGGCTGCTTTAAAGTTTTATATTAATGTAGAGAAAGATTCGATCTAACTGTAATGATTTTATACATTTAGCTGTGTGTGATATATATATATATATATATATATATATATATATATATATATATATATATATATATATATATATATATATATATATATATATATATATATATATATATATATATATACCAATCAGGCATAACATTATGACTGAATGAATAATCTGAAATAATCATTATGAATAATCTATTAATCATTAATCTAATATTGTGTTGGTCCCCCTGGCTGCCAGAACAACACTGACCCGTCACGGCATGGACTCCACTAGACCCCTGAAGGTGTGCTGTGGTGCCTGGGCCTGGCACCAAGATATTAGCAGCAAATCCTTTAAGTCCTGTAAGTTGTGAGGTGGGGCCTCCATGGATCAAACTTGTTTGTTCAGCACATCACACAGATGCTCGATTGGATTGAGATCTGGGGAATTTGGAGGCCAAATCAACACCTCAAACTCGTTGTGCTCCTCAAACCATTCCTGAACCATTTTTGCTTTGTGGAAGTGTGAAAGAGTTAAAGAGGCCACAGCCACCACGGAATACTGTTTCCATGAAAGGGTGTACATGGTCTGCAACAATGCTTAGGTAGGTGGTGCATGTCAAAGTAACATCGACATGGATGGAGGACCCAAGGTATCCCAGCAGAACATTGTCCAAAGCATCACACTGCCTCAGCCGACATGGCTTCTTCCCATAGTGCATCCTGGTGCCATGTGTTCCCCAGGTAAGCCACGCACACGCACCCGGCCATCCACGTGATGTAAAAGAAAACGTGAATCATCAGACCAGGTTACCTTCTTCCATTGCTCGGTGGTCCAGTTCTGATGCTCACGTGCCACTGTTGGTGCTTTCGGCGGTGGACAGGGCTCAGCATGGGCACCCTGACGGGTCTCAATGAGCCTTAGCCGCCCATGACCCTGTCGGCCGGTTCACCACTGTTCCTTCTTTGGAGCACTTTTGATAGATACTGACCACTGCAGACCGGGAACACCCAACAAGAGCTGCCGTTTTGGAGATGCTCTGACCCAGTCGTCTAGCCATCACATTTTGGCCCTTATCAAACTCACTCAAATCCTTACGCTTGCCCATTTTTCCTGCTTCTAACACATCAACTCTGAGGACAAAATGTTCACTTGCTGCCCAATATATCCCACCCACTAACAGGTGCCGTGATGAAGAGATCATCAGTGTTATTCACTTGACCTATATTATATATATATATATATATATATATATATATATTCATATATATGAATGGTCATAATGTTATGCCTGATTGGTGTTTGAATATAATACATGAGGTGTTAGTTGTAATTAGTAGTAGTGTTTTTGTATTGTTTGATGTTTTTCAAAATAAAACTTTATCTAATGCATATATTGCTTGTTTTCCCTTTTGGAAATCTATGTAGAAAACCTTGGGGGATGGCATACTTTTTATGATGGATATATTATCAAGGACCCCCAAGCTCCCAAAAAATGGGGTGAAATATTTTTTTCCCCAAAAAGTAAAAAGTCATGCCATAGAGGGTTAAAATAAAGGTTCTGGTTCCATGAAGAACCTTTAACATCTATGGAATCTTTTAATTCCACAAAAAGTTATTTAAAGTGTCTCTTTAGGTTATTAAAATGTTCTTCAAAAATGATTTTGTATATTTTTAATGTTAGTTATTGCATTACAAAACAAAACAAAATCTAATCAAGTGACAATTTTTTGGGTATTATTTTTGACATTTTGATTTATTGACATAAAAGTGTGTGTGTGTGTGTGTGTGTGTGTGTGGGGGGGGGGGGGGTGGATATTCTTGACCTTACTGGTTGTTGCTGGTATACAGACTATGGACATTTGTATATAGCAATTGTGGTGCAAGAGATGCCTCTAATCTAGTCTCTTCAACAAACACACACACACGCACGCTCGCGCACACACACACACACACACACACACACACACACACACACACACACACACACACACACACACACACACACACACACACACACACACACACACACACACACACACACACACACACACACACACACACACACACACACACACACACACACACACACACACACACACACACACACACACACACACACACACACACACACACACACACACACACACACAAAGATGTCCATAATAACAAAGTGAGGGGCTGGTACTCAACAGCAGGTGCTCGTGCTCCTCCACTTGGCTAACACTCTAAGATGGACGATTAGCTGCACCCTGCTTTGAATCTCATTATCGTGGGTCTGGCAGACGCCATGGCAGCAGCAGGACAAAGAGCCATCCCTCTTCCCTACAAATCATCCACAATACAAGCTGGCTTCCCGCAGCGCAGCCCAATCACACCACTGAGACAACACGGCTTCAGTTCCTACTTTGAGCACAAAAGAATGAATTATTACAGACTGTATAGCAGAGGATGATTGTCTAACAGAGTTTCTTGACAATATGTTACAATGTTCTGACTGCCTAGGGGGGAAAAAATGTAGATTAATGTATAGGTTTGCTAATACATTTTATATATTATAATATTATAATTTAAAAATAATCTAAGGGTCCTAATGAGATCCAATAAAAATCATCAACAAAATCAGTTCACCTATGAAATGTTGTCACAAAAATTTACAATGTACAGGCAGTGTTTATATCAACATGACAGAGGCAAGTGTCTGGTCACCTGACATTTGAGAAATGTCATTGAGCTTTATATAGTGTCTTCTGCCCTTAGGCAGATATGTTTTGACTGTAGATGAGGAACAATGAACACAGATGCATCTGCAAGCCCTGCAAGGTCCCATGGCTACATCAGATCATTGCCTGATTACTTATGTCCAGCAACATCTCTACCTCTCAGGCACAGCTGTGAAATATGGTTTCAACAGTAATAAAAACCAGCTCAGTTATGGAGGTCTAGGAGTGACACTAAACAAGTTAAATAAGTCGACAATTTAATAATTCAAAAATAAAAATGGAAATAATTAAATCACATTTCAACTTAGCTTAGCCTTCTTAATTCATGTTAAATAAAATAATAAACTAATATATAATTGTAAACTGAAATATAAATTGACTTATTCACTCGCAGAAAAAAACCTGTCACATCGGACAGTTCACTCATGGGGGCAACAATCAGCTTTCAACATAATTTTAAGAGCACATAGACTAGGCCTACAATAGGCTACTGTATACAATTAAGCAGATGCAAGAGAAGTCTGCTCTGCTTTATTCTTGTTAGTTCTTTAATAACACTAAATATTACCAAAGGTCTGATATATCTATTCATTTAAGAACAAATGCTTTGTGTATGGCATTTACAGTCAGGGACCACAAACAGTGATCTGAACATAGGCATTGTGTCAAAACATATATTTTATGCAGAAACCATGACTCAGCTATGGTATTATTTTATTAAAAACAACAACAACAAAAAGCACCTAGTCTTTATTAGCCTAGGTTGAAAGAACAAGCTATTGATATATACATATTTGTGCTGCGGTCAACATTTATTTCAGGATCAAAGGTGAGGCTGTGTGTTTTGAATATGGGCAAATATCTATTTTCCTTCCTTCTCCGAGATCGCCGAGCTCACTGATGTGAATGCACCGGCTCGGCGATCGGCTACCTTGGTCTGCGCATGAGCGGGGACGCGCAAGGAGAGGAGTGGGACTGGGAGCAGCTGTGGCAAATGTTCCAACAGTCCAGCAATCTCGAGACGAAAAGACAATTTACGGCAGAAGAAAACACTTTAACATACATTTTGAGCGGAATCGATTGAGGCGAGGCGCGTCGGACGTCCGCGATAATCCGCGAAACGTTCAAAGTAGCAGATCGGCGCGTTCACTGAACTCAATGCAAACAAAATAACAACATCGAAAGACTGACAATAAAAGCCCACAACTGACACCAGACCGAACCAGGGCCTCGACACATCATCCTCTCATCTATTCGGACATTTATCCTGCAGCACTTCAGAAAAGCCCATCTTCTCTTTGTGAAACTCAGGAAACAATGAAGACCTAAACTCATGTGCTAGCCGCTGAGCTGAGTGTGTGTATGTGTGTGTGAGAGAGTGTGTGCTCTTCTCCAGGAAACTTTCTCCCTTCGCTTTAAAAGACTGGAAGCAGAAGAAGCTTTGACAGACTTGGAGAAGAAGCTCAGGCTGTCTTCTAGATTTCTGCATGGAGGTAAGGGGCGAGGACAGGGGATCGGACGGCAGCAGAGGCCCCGACTCGACCCACTTTCCTCTTTACAACAAACCCGCGCGAGCGCGGGTCACGGATTCTGACATGATGATCTACCCGAGCGCTGGAGGAGAAGATCTCACGGTGAGAGCTGCTGCTGCCGGCTGCGAGTCTCCCTCCTCTGATGGGCCGGGCAGTAGCCGGATGTCACCCACCGACGGGCCCTCTGCCTTCCCACCTTTACCGCCGCCCCCTCCGCCGTCTGGAATCGGGGCGCAGGGGAGTGTGGATGAAAGTGATCAACAGGATGGGCCAGAATATGAGGAAGAGGAGGTTGTATTCCCCCTTTCTGCGCCGCCCACCAACCAGTAAGGATTCATCTCTCACACATCTATCTTTTTTGTTAGTAATTCATGATGGGAAAGCATCATCCCATTGGCTGTTTCTCAAAAGCTAGTAAGCTGTCTACATCTATAGTTTTGAATCTGTCTTCTACAGTCATGTTGTTTTTGTTAAATAACTGGCAGCTGTTGTCTCCAGGAATCTACTGTAAAATACAGTGTATTAGACGACGTGTATAACTCTATACTTTTAAAATAGCATCTATCAGATATTAAAACCTGCCTGTTGTGATAATACAGGTGGTACAATGAAAAACCACATGCTAAGTCTCAAGAAAATGTACACCTTGTTACCAACTCAAAGATATAACGCCATTAAAATAACGCAGTAAAGCATTAACTTAACGATAAACGTATACATAAACACATCCTAACAATAAACATAACTGATAACAAAATAAGAAGAAACTACTTTTAAATAAAACCTGTAATATTCAACTATTATCCATTAAATTACATTTTGTCCATAGCATTCTTGATATGCCCCATGCCAAAAACCAACAGAATTTTAACAACTGTTTAAAACAACATTTCCTGTTATTGTTTTGTATAATATAAGTTTGCACAATTCATACGTTTTTAAATAATTTTAGAGTAAAAGCACATGTAAAATATATAATTAAAATTCAATTAAAATATAAAATTAAATAAATATTTTTAAAATATAATATTTCATACTGTGCATTGCAGGGCAACCTACACTTATTTTATATCGCATATATATATATATATATATATATATATATATATATATATATATATATATATATATATATATATATGTGTCAATACATGCATGCATAGGCTCATAGCAGACTTTTATGAGGTCACTTTTGTGACTTTCATATGATATATTTTACTTTCTCGTATTGTAGAATGTGAGGCTATGTATTATGTAGCTGTTATGCTATTTATTTTGTATTATGGGATAGCCATATAACTTTACCACCTTCCTTCACGAGATATTAGTGTCATGTCAAGTCTTTTCATTATATTCCTCCGCTGCATCATTGTGTTTTTTTAGTTGTAGAGAATAATTGTGACCTGACCTATGAATTTCATTAATGCAGTGTTTTGATTGCCTGTATGTATCCAGACCTTCCTTCTGCACACATTGTGAAACCACAGTTACTGATAAATGGTTGTGATTGATTTCTGTCTTTCATTATAATACTGGTGACAAGATCAGTTGGCTGAATCTTGAATGAAGAATGTTAGAGTGGTGACACCCTGCTCCTAGTCTATGTCACGACCGATAAGCTAAATGATATAGTGTGTAATTTATTATGTCTCTCTCATATCTTTGGTTGCTCAAGAGCATGTTGACAATTGGGCCTGGAGTTTAATATTGTGCACTAGAGCTGCATGATTAATCGTTAAAAGATCGCAATCTTGATTCAAACACCCACGCGATCTTATCCCAAAAATGACTACGATGTCTAATGAACCTTTGACAAAATCACAGCAGCACTTTCAGATCTGCGTTGGCGCTGCCACTGACCCAAAGAGAGAAGTTGTCATGTATAGGTTTGAAACAGCTTCACAAACAGTCTTCTCAACCACACAGTATCATTATTTCTGTCTCACAGAAGTACCGGGATAAAAGTTTATATCCCCTTTTGAAAGTAACATGGCGCTTCAAATAAAGATGACTGCCCACCGCTCACCCCTCCCTTACGAAGCATGTAGAGAAGCTTCGGTGGCCGACAAATATGTCGTTGTCTGAGACAGCAGGGAGTAGCTAGCACTCTGTAGAGAAGTTTGTCCATTTAGGGCTACTGTAGAAACTAGGGCTGTGCGATATTGAAGAAAAATGCGCTATGCAATACCTTGTTAAAGGGTTTGTTCACCCAAAAATGAAAATTATATCATTAATGACTCACCCTCATGTCGTTCCAAACCCGAAAGATCTACGTTCATCTTCGGAACACAGTTTAAGATATTTTAGATTTAGTCTGAGAGCTTTCTGTCACTCCATTGAAAATGTATGTACGGTAGGGATGTGCGATTTATAACCAAAAAAATAAAAATAACCAAAACCGACATTCAGAACCTCTAACTGACGTATTTTTCCCATGTCGGTTATTTCGGTTTTCACGTGACTCCGCCCCGTCAGTCACATCAAGTGCAGTTTGCAGGCACACAGAGAGATGCAGGAGCAGTTATCTGTGTTTATAGAAGCCCAGAATCACTATAGTAACTGCAAGTTTTACAGTTTTTATACAGGTCAGTTAATTGCTGTTCTTATAGCCTACGCGCTGACACACACACACACACACACACACACACACACACACACACACACACACAGACGGCGCGCGCAAGCCCCGAAGCCAGATCGCTTTCACTTTCGTGCTCATAAAGTTTGTCAAGTACATGCATTTAAAGGCTTGCCAGTTTCAACATTTAAAGCGATTGTGCACTATTCAAAAACAACAATACGGACAATGTATCCGTTCAGGGCTCAGCTTTTTTCTGTGACACAGAGAGCTGAGCCGTGTCGCGTCTCTGACAACGCGCGCGCCCTGAAGGCAGACCTCTTCCACCTGTGTCCTCACAAAGCTTGTTATTTGTCTGTGGTTTAAGCCCTGCCAGTTTTCGACCATCAGATGTGTATTATGTTGAACTAATGCCTGATATATTGTGACAAACGAGCACTCAGACAGAAGCTCACACAGCACGTAGAGAGTCACAGCGTGTCAACGCTGTCCTGTGACTAAAGTAAAGTCACTAAAGTAGCTTAGAAACTCAACCGTTATAGGCATACATTTGAATACCTTTGAAGTAAGTACAAACCACAGCTTCATAATGAATAGAGACGGTATGAGTAATTCACACACACAGTCACTCTCTCATTAATGCATTCAAATAAATGTAATGTAGGCCTATGTTAATTTATCTGCATCTGATGTAAAACAAGCAGAAATCTGCCCCATAGACAAGAACTGCTGAAAGTACTTTAAAATCACAAAGAAATTCACTTTTTCATTAGAAAAAAAATTCCACCTTTAATAATAGAAAATATTTACAGTACAAACCTTATCGGTGAACTTACTCAAAAACCTTATATTTAAAAAAGAAAATAAAAAAAAAAGCAAAATTTTAATTTAATAAAAAAAAAAATGAAAGGTTGCAGTGATGATCATTGTAGCCGATCACACACATGTTGAGGGCATGAAAACAGCGATCTCGTCATTGCAAAACTTAATTTCTGTACACACTAGCGAATCTTCTAATAATTGACATGTTATTTTGTTTAGTTGTCGGTAGGGCTGCACGATTTGGGGAAAATATCTAATTGCGATTATTCTGGTTAAAATTGCGATTGCGATTTAAAATGCGATTTATTATTATTATTAATAAAAGAAAAGTGTGTATATAACATTTTGTGTTTATATATTAATATGACTAATTATTATTATGATTATTATTATTGCTAAATAAAAATAAGAAATATTACTATTACAATAACATTCATTATTAAAAATTTAAAATAGAGCATTTAAGAATAAAAATAACAATATAAAAATAATAATAATAATAATAATAATAATAATAATATTTTTCAGAAAACTTATTTTATAAAAAAAATTATGGGTTAACTGTTAATATGCAGACAGCCTATGACTAAAAATCATTAGAAAGGTCTAAGGATTTATTGTAAAAAAAATATATTATTATAAAAATCTGTGCTTTTTATCTGTGATATCAATTTCTTAAATTGGATGTCTTTAATATGAAATATGAGCCCCTTATGCATCCACTATGGGGATTAAAACTCCTGTACATTGAAGAAAAACATATGGATTCAGGGTTTTTCCTGGGTCAAAAATGGTCTTCGGTGGTGGCTGACAGACATGGTCATCCATACACACACACACACGGTAAAAAAAGTACCCTACCCACGTGATCTGCAAGCGCAATACTGACAATACATTTAAAATAAATTCAAAGAAAGTTTGTAATTTTTGCTTATCTTATTTTGATACCTTTATGTTTGTTTTTGTTCCTAATTTTTGACACTATTTACAGATAATTGTTTTGGTATATAATCATATCAATATTAAAAAGTAGTATTAAAAAATGAACAAATAGCCTAATTTTCTGCCATATACAATTATCAGCTAGCTAATAACAACTTTGTTCTGGGTTCACCTCACTCCAGTGTAAACGAAATTATTTATAGGCTATATATTTTACTACACATTGTGAACATAAATAAGCTGAAAGACTGGATAATTAAAACTAACTCTTACACCCACTCTTGCTAAATTGGTTGTGTTCTCATTTCAGATGTGTTCTGAGTAAATGATTAAACTGATTTGTGAGTTCAGTGTTGGACAGATCAGTTGTTCTAACCAGTCGTTAAAATGATTCGGCTCAAAGGTGTCATTAGGTCGCGAATCGGACATTGGCAGACGCGTTGTGTGCGAATCCTGTCTGTTAGAACATCGCAAAAGATTTGTCAACACACAGAAAACACTTCATAACCGGATAGGATTTGTTTCCCGTTTATTGAAAGTGTGGTTTATGTCAGCTGGTCAGAGAAGAGTCAATGTTTTTTGAGCGCAATTCACACCCAGCGGTAATTAAAGGAAAACATAGTCTGATAGTGCCACGTGCAAGATGGATTCGGTCTTCCGACCTTTTGATTTTGATTAATGTAATATGTGAAATATAAAATAGCTAAGAATGCTTATTTTGAAGACAGATAGAGTGTGAGCGGGGGAGGAGCTCTCCGTTAACGCAAGCGCAGCAGTTATCTACTACATCAGAGGTGTCCAAATTTTTTTTTAAAGGGGGCCGGATTCGATGTTGTGGACATACCCGGGTTAATAAGTGCTCTATTTAGATCACCACAGGTAAAACCACACTACAAAACATGCTTTCCTGACTTGGTATTTCTGTCTTTTTTCCAGTCCAAATATAAAAAAATTCTTAAATCAAGATGCTTTTACTAAGGAAAATTACATAGAGTTTTAGCTTGAAACAAACTAAATTATCTGCCAATGGATTAGAAAAATAATCTTCCAAAAGCTTCCTTAAAGATTCCAAACAGAAACATTATTTTTCTTACCCCATTGGCAGATATATTTGCTTGTTTTAAACAAAAACTCACTTCAATTAAATTTTTTTTCCAGAAAACAAGAAAAAATGTCTAATGTCATTTAACTTATCTCGTAACATCTTGATTTAAGAATTTTTAGATATATTTAGACTAGAAAAATGACAAAAATACTAAATGACAACATTTTTTGCAGTGCACACAAGGCAAAAAGTAATACATACATTATATATATATAATATCATAATCTAGAATGGTATTTAGTCTATAGACATATAAATACAAATGCACAAAACTGCAAGTTTATGACAAAAATAGTCTTTATTAAATTTGGCCTTTATTACTCATTTAATACATGTCTACATTACAAATTAAATAAAATGAGATATTAACCTACATTTCTGACAAATTACCACGGTTACAGGTGTTACCACAGTAAATCCATGATAAATTCGAAATGCGAATTGTTGTTTGAAAATGATTTTGAATCGGCTCTGCTGATTTGCACGTTAGTGTTGTTTATTAAGTCAGCGCTGTTTAACTGGATTTAAATTAAATCCAATCACAGAGAGATTCAGTACCGGAGACCTCAGCGCTGAACTCGAACACTTCTCACGGGCTTCGGAAGGCTGTTTAGTGGGCGCGTGATCGAGACACTCAGCAGGTAAACACATTTGTTCAGAGTCAGAGCTCGCGCAGAGCACAAGCAGCGCTGTTTCGTTCCGCTTTGGGCGCTGTTTCCCTGGCCTAAAGTCCAGTACTGCCACCATGCGGTGACATCGTGAAACTGCATAATTTGTAAATGATAATGATAATACATTTTAATAGACGCGCTGCGGGCCGTTTGAAATTCATCCCCGGGCCGCATTTGGCCCGCGGGCCTGACTTTGGACACCCCTGTACTACATCAATCATCAATCACAATAACTGATCAAATAAGGCTTTGGCGGGACAAAAATTTGTTTTGGCGGCCGCCAAACAATTTTCAATGTAGGAAAAACCCTGGGATTGTCATATACATTTATATAGAAGTATTATTTTTCTTATTTTCTACTCAAAAGTTCGACTGACGATATGAAGTGAGTTATTAAACGTTGTATTTTGTTGGACAACAGGTTTATGAACTCTTCAAAGCGCATTACTCGTTTTTGAAGATGTTTCACGCGTTGCTTTTTCAAACTCACGTTATAAGCGACTCAAACTCGCAGTGCTTTCAGACGGAGCAGTGTTTGCTATTGATCACGGAGCCGCTCTTCACTAACACGCTGGGCATATATTTATTTAATTAAAATCGCAGCCTTTGCGGTTCTATTAAAATCTCAGCCCTAGTTGTCGTTTCAGATTTGTGGGAGAATCCTGATGAAATTCATGTTTCTCAATTTATCCAGAAATGTGCAGATATATTCATAGTTTTCTATCAATGGTTTTCATAGTTTTGTAAGTACTAATGTAGTAAGACAGTGAGACCAAATTCATGATGCATATTCTTTGTATATGATATAATTCCCTGTTTGTTGTCAGTGGTTTCCTTGAAAGTGCTGAAACTTGTCAGAAAGTGTGGGCATGAATTAGAATTTTTTCTAGACTTTCAGTATCATAGATACTTTGGAGATCCTTTTTTTTGTATTGCACAGTGTAAAAGAGAAACGTCTGACCTGCGATTTGTGCACTGCTGCTCTGCTCAGTTGTTAGCTCTTGAGATACACTGTTGCCTTAGACTGGTGGTGACCCAATTTGGATGAAAGTTTCCTCAGAGCTTCCAGATTATTGACTCTGACAGACTCGACTGCCTATAAGGCTGGGCAAAGTTGCTTTCTGATGCACCAACGCTGAACCAGAGGTGCTCCATAAGCTTATATTACTGCATGCACTCGGCGACTGCAAAGTTTTCTGCCATGATGAGGTATTATTCACATTTCAGCCCTTATCTGCTCAAAATGGCTTAGGCTGTGACATAATAGAAGCCTGTGTCGGCTTATGGCTCAGTGCACGTCTAAAATGTGCAACACCTTTGCAGTGAAGAGGAAGCACCCAAGTGTCCCATGCAATGCGGGTGACGTTAAAAAATTGCTGGCTCTATCATTTTTATTTTAGGTGTATATTCTGTATATCGTCATTTCCACCTTCGCTTTCGTTTTCCTTTCAACGGAGGTTGTTTCAATGTTTTCTCACAGTAGTAGGTTGAATGGCGGTGCAGTGTGGTACACATTCTCCCGTTTGGATGCGGTCCTGCTTGTCAGAATGTGTGACTAAAGTTAGTGCTTTAGTAGCGCACAAAAGACAGCCATGATCGTTCACGCCTCACTACTGTGCATTTCATTCATAATCAATGACGCCAGCAGCGGAATAAATATTTCACAGATGTTTTCTGCTGTTTAACAAAGACAAAAAGGAGAGTGTATGAAGAGCGGGGCAGTGCTCCTCTCATGCACTGGGCTTTAAACGCAAACAAACAGCACTGTGGAGAAAAGAGCAGGTTGATTTTGTTTCCACGAAGATTAGAAAGGATTTTGAGTTATAAACGGTTTCCCTCAAGAGTTGGGGAGAGAGAGAGAGAGAGAGAGAGAGAGAGAGAGAGAGTTTGATTTGGAGATCAACAGAAGTGCATATTGTGTCTGCTAGATAAGCAATTGCTCAACAAACTCACTCTCAGTCAAGGGCTAACTGAGCACCAATGCTGGTTGTTTGCCTTTTTTTTAAATTAAATACAGGGACTTTGGAATGCCAAGTGGCAGGGGCAATGTATAGGGGGGAAAAGTTAGGACAATTCGGGCCCCAACAAATTGGTAAAAACAAATTAAATTATTTTATTATATTATACACTATATAAACCATCATCATTGAGTATATTTCAAATAATAATAAAATGAATGATGTCTTTGATTTTACTTATTTTGGCAATAAAAGTTAAATATCCCCATCCTACAATGTGCATTCTGGGATGAGCAGCGCTGAGCGGAATGAGCAAGCTCGAGGTCAGTATTAGATTTTGGATAGCTACCTTGGCTTGTATGTTTGGTGCAGAATGGGTGTGTTGGGGGGGCCCAACCTCATATTCTTTCATAGGGCCCAAAATCGCTAGCGGCGCCCCTGCCAAGTGGTACAGCGAACTGAAACTGCGGCTTAGCGTATTGCGCTGAAATATGTTCTTCATGCTGTCGAGGGGCTTTTGCACTAGAAAAGTCTTCTCTTTCCTCTTTTTTTTTCATTAAAATAGCCTGGAACAACTTCTCCAATTCATTTTGACTGCGATCATGACCATGACCGTGTTTAGTTAGAGCAACAATTCTTTTGGATGGATTGTTTTCAACCATCTCTATATTGCTCTTAAAAAGTCTTCTGCATTTACCTTTAACCACCTCCTTTTTTAAAAACAAAAGCACTAGGATTCATTCGAGCAATGCACATGTTTCATATAATTTCTTTACTGTTTCTGGACATCTATTGATTTTTCTTGAGAAGAATGTAGGTCATGTAGGCCAAGCTGATATGATGCTTTTCCCCATTAAAAAAGGTCTAATGCTGTAAAAGCTCCATTTCTTAGATTTCACGATTTATTCATGATATTGCATGAATATTAGCAATATATTGTGAAAAAACTAGAAGATTAATCAGCCAATTTGGGAATTTTGAGATTATTAGTTCTTGAGTATGCCAATTTGTCAGTTGCCAACAGCCTTGTCATTGGCTAGTACACATCTTCCATATATTTTTATTTGAACTTTTAATAAATCTGTTCTTAAACAAACTGTAGCGAATTAGCTCTGAGGGGAAATATTAATAATTATTCATAACTCATTATGATTATTCATTATGATTAATTATGAATATTTGAATCAGTTAAATAGATTAACTTGATGTAGCTACATAACATTATTAAGATTACAATCATTCAATCAGTTCGTCCTAAGGACGTTCAGTATTGATTATTCATTTAATTCTTAGAAAAGGAAAATTTTTCATGGCCACAGAAAAATTATTATATCTTTGAATTTACCTAAGCGCTTAGAGCGCATAGCAATATCGATCATTTAAGGGACAATATGTTTGGAGGCACAGAGTCATGACCAACATATATTGTGCACAAACTTTAATAACTAAATCACGGAACAAGACTACAACTAACAAAAGACATACATGACAAGAGGTAAGGTTAAAGTGGTTGGAGGGAAAAGGGTCAGAACAGATTGATGAAGTTATGCAGAAAGCCTAGAACCTTTTGGAAGAACCACCATTAATAAACTTCTTTGTCTGAACAAAGAGTTTACAGTTTTACTAACTTCTACACAGCGATTTCTGTTTCGTACTTTACTTTCATTTAGCATGAGCTGTAGAAGACCGTCCGATGTGAAATCGCTGGAGAAAGTTTGTTGATTCCGTCCGATGGCATTGAAGTGGCAGTCAAGTTCTTCTGCATCGATTGAAGAAGAAATTATGAGCTTACGTGGTTGCTTCGACTCCATAGAGGAAGTTGTACATGGCATGCAGAGTTTGGGCTTTCTGGTCCCTGGTCTTGTGAGGCCTTTGGTACGGTGTGTGTGGAGGCCTGCCATGTAAATCTCCCTTACCATTAATCTTGCATTAAAAAAACACTATATAACACTTAATTTTAGCATTTACTCTCCCTTTCGAGTAGTGATGCACCGATTATGATTTTACATGGCCGATTTCGATACCGATTTTTTTTCAAGAAAACTGTCCGATTCCGATACCATTTTCCGATTTTTATTTTTATTTTTACACAATAAAAGAATGAAAGTATACATGAACAAGATGTTAATTTGGTATTTAAAAGGCTAAATTGGCTTTTGGCTAATGAAAACAAGTCCGCAATCTGAAATTAACGGGAAATTGAATTGGAAATGAAAAGGCTGAAAGGTGAAATTAAAGGCAACAACTGCATATTCTGCAATCCAAACAAAGATGATACTTAAATCAGCATTTGTTTTTAAATTCAGTGTAAAGAAAAAAAGTCTTTGCCAGTGAAATTAAATAAAAGCAAAGTATATAATTGTTCCAAAATGTTAAATCAAATAATGTTTAGTGCAACGAAAAAAACTCAGATGCTACAGCAGGTGCTTTTTAAATCAAATTAAGTCAATGTAATTTTAAGGTAAAATAAAAATGATCATCTATCAGGCTACAGAACTGATAGTATTTCATTTCAAACGTGCATGCATGTTCTTCTTTAGGCTACAAAAAGAAGTACACTTGTGCAGGGCGCGGAGAGGTAAGCTCGCGCAGGAAAGCGGCTCTTCATTCCCTTCAGCGTATCTTGTCTCTTCCCTCAGTTCTCCAGTTTCCGTTTGTAACACACAAGTGACATGTTCGCGAATGATTGCAATATAGGCGTATGTGCACGCGGGCGCACTTCCGGAAAAATTGGCAGAAAAATACAAAGAAAACCAAAACCGGAACCGGTTCCGATTTTTGGCCGGTCAATCGGTGCATCCCTACTTTCGATTGCCATGGGCAAAGCATGCTGGGAAATAAAAAATCCCAGCCCAGTTTCAGTTCAACTTAATTTAGTCTAAATGAAAGGAAATTAGTTCATATTACTCAAAACAATGAAACAGTTCAGTTTACTTGAAATATGTCAGTGCTGTGAACTAAAGAAAAAGAAAGTTCTGAATACTCATAACAGTTAATTTAACTGAACTAATTTATTTAATTTAAGTTTGTCCTACTCAAACCAATTAAGCATTTTGAGCATTAGGGTTTACAGTGCAACGAGTCGACAATAGTTGCAGAAAGTCTGTGCCAGTCTGCAGATTTTGGGCAGTTGACAGATTTCACAGAAAAATGTGTAGTGTATAATGGGCACAGAATCCAATTTTTCTTCAGACTCCGATTCCATCCAGTCGGAGAATATCAAATACTTTTTGATATTTTGAGCTAATTTTAGAACACTTATCATAGTGTATGATGGATCGCAACCAAATCTATACTCTATCTACCAGTGTTGCAATAAAATACAATGCAATACAAATACAAAAACAAAAACAATACAATTAACAGAACACTCATAACAAATTAGCCTCAATATTTGACTAATCAGCATAGACTAAGCCACTCGCCTCTAACTCCCATTGTAATCTGTTAGGCTGTTCACACTTCAGGCAAATGTGGCCCAAATCCACACTGTGTTAACAGCACAAACCTCATGTAATTGGATCGTTTCGATTCTGATTTAGGACCCTGCCATATGTGGTCCAAAATCCAATACATGTCAGATATTTTGCAATGCGACCTCAGTCTGATTAGTCGCATCAGAATTCATGCAACTTTTACATCACTCTAGATTGGCGTTTGTCACAATTCTGCACTGATGGGCATCACTCCAAAGATTGGAGGAAGACAGCAGCCAAGTTAGTCAGGGTGAGCTGTTATACTCGTAAGTATTATGGTGACCGCACTATACAAGCAAATCTTGAAGGAAAAACTGCACAAGAAAAATTTTGCTTCTCCGCATCCTCCTTAGGCACATCATCTTGTAAATTAACACATGAATGCTGACTTCAGTAACCTCTGTGTTTACTTCCTTATGACAGCGTTCTGTGTGCCGTCTTTATCATTCTTTTGCGCATGCGGTTCAGTTCGGACCGGTAACCAGTTCACACTCAAATCTGATATTGGCCACATTTAAAAGATAATGTGAACAGCTAATAAAACAACAAAAAACGATCTGAGTAATAAATCAGAATTGAGCATTAAGGCTTGCAGTGTGAACGTAGCCTTCGAGTCCATACCGATACTCCTAGCAACAGGATACGTGTCTGTGTGAGTTTGTTGTGTTCGGAATGATTTCAAATCTGTGTATAATCCTCGATATAGTGTTTGATGCCCAGTTTTTCCTCTGTAGCCAATTACAAAGTTGACAAGTGTATGATGCCTAGTGTTTTAAAATGTTCAGATTTTAAAAGTCATGTAGTGTATTCTAGACTTAAGAATAAAGTCTGTTTTTAATTAAGTATTTATAACAAACAATTATCCTGTTATTCACCATCTTGGATTTAGTTTTTCACTGAGCTTGTCTCAGTACAGTCTGGAATTGTCATTCCTGTGAAGGATAGTTGTTATGGTGCCTTTGAATTTGGCCAAAAATGCCTCTTAGGAGGCAACATAATTACCTAATGTTTGGAACAATCTTCATTTTCTTTATATTAGTTAGTTTTGGGACCGAGCTGTTGTTTAAAATAAGAGTTAATTTACTTTCAGTAAGATATAAAATCAAATTTTCCAAAAATATTAATAATAATATAATAAAGTACTCACTTCTATTGAAATTGATAACTCAGTTCTTGCTCCAGATAGCTGATTAGTAGGGGTGTAACGATTCGTTTTAACAACGATTCGATTCGTATCACGATTTGAGGTTGTCGATACGATTCAAGGACGATATTGGTTCATTTAGAACGATACGATCCGAAACGATTCAGTGACTTGAAATCGATTCAGTAACTTTTTAGCCAAAAATTGTGTGACTGAAATAAATATCTGGATACTGGTCAGTGCAGGTGAAGTTTCCTAGATTCCTGTTGTTTCTTGTAAGGGAATCAGGTATCAATTAATTATGGATATAAACAAACAAGTAAACAACAATTAATGGCAAATGCATTCAAATTTTATTTGAATAAAGTGCAACCAACAGTTTAGGTTGAATTAAAAGGAAGTTAACCTTTTCTGCTCTCATTTTCAATTTTCAATACATTTTCAATAAAAGCACAGTAAGTGCAACCAACATTTCAACAGTAGGTTAACCTGCTACTTCTGCTTTTGTTTTCCAACATAAAAATATTACAATATTAGTATAAAAAATAAAGTGCAACTAACTACTCTTCAGGTTTAATTAATAGTAGGTTTACCTGCTATTTTTGCTGTTGTTTTACAACATTAAAATAATACAAATACAATATTAATATCAAAAATAAAGTGCAACCAACATTTCTTCAGGTTGAATAAACTGGCTGAACCTGCTACTACTCTCAGTTTAATAAACAAACAATATTTAACAAAGATAAAATGTAACCAACTACTCTTCAATGACTCTACAGATTTCTTTTTCAAAAATATCACCATGATCTGACCTCAGAACACTTCTCTGTGCGTTCACTATGTCGCCAGCAGTACTAAAGCTCGCTCTGCAGGCACACTGGTGTCAGGAATGCACAGGTAACATTTAGCAAGGGTTGAAAGTACAGGTAAAACGTTACTAACTTAGCTCTTTCTCCTGGTGGCTTGATAATTTCTCGCACGTTGGCTTCTCTGTCATCCGCCATGCTATGTTTTGTTTTCTTAGCGCTGCTGCTGGTGCGTGCGTTGCGATGATGTCACAGATAGGCAGACTTAATCGAGTAACGTTTAACGGCTTTATCATTAAAAGTGCTAAGAAAAAATATCCATATAAAGTCTGACGTGCTTAAATCCAATGCGTTATTTCCCATGATCGATACAATCGATTGATTACCTTTTCAAACGATGTTAGATCGATATATGTCGTCCGGAAGGCCATCTTGCCGAGCACAGATCGATGTAGTTAGATCATAGGAAAATAAATCGGTACATCGATGTAGTAGATGAATCGTTACACCCCTACTGATTAGTTATTTATTATTGCACATTCATGATATATAAGACATATGTTTTAATGTCAACTGATTTAAAATAAGCAGCAAAAATGGTATTAAATTTGGTATTTTCAACAACATTTAGAATTTGGCCAGAAAGATATCTTGGGTATATATATCTAAGATATCCAACGTTTGGAACAACTTTCTTAATTTTCTTTATATTAGTTAGTTTTGGTATAGAGCTGTTGTTTAAAATAAGAGTTCATTTACTTTCATTAAGATATAAAATCACATTTTCCAAAAATATTAGTAATATAATAAAAGAAAGTCAAAACTTAATGTATTCAGAGTTTCAGACTTAAATTTGGTCACTATTAACACTAAAAAGTTGATGCTAAATGATTTTAATTTCTAGAAGTTGGTAGGAGATTTGCAGACAATCAAATTATATAACTTTAGGAACAATGTCAAGTTTAAAAACACTTAATTTTACATAGCAGACACAAGCCCATTTCAACTAACAGCAGATTCGTGAATCAGTGTGCAGCACTTTGAGGACGTATAATCCATCCTTCGTGTGACCCCTTTTTGGCTCCTGCTGCACTGTAACTGCTCGCTGAAGATGGGCTCTTTAGTCATCCATCTGTGTGCTGAAGGACAGTCCCCGTGTGCTGACTCTAACAAGCTGTGACACTCCATCATGTGTGAAGAAAAACAAAGCTGTTTGGCAGCTGCTCATAGACCCTGTTCATCTCCACCTTTTTTTCCAGTGTGGAAACTTTTGAAAAATGACGTTGCTAGTTCAGGCACTTTACATAGTGAGTGAGTGAGTGAAGTGACGTGTGGCCAAGTATGGTGACCCATACTTGGAATTTGTGCTCTGCATTTAACCCATCCAAGTGCACACACACCCAGAGCAGTGGGCGGTCATATTGCTGCGGCGCCCGGGGAGCAGTTGGGGGTTCGGTGCCTTGCTCAATGGTCTCACCTCAGTCATGGTATTGAGGGTGGAGGAGAGCACTGGTTATTCACTCCCCCCACTTCCTGACAGACCTGAGACTCTAACCCACAACCTTCGGGTTACAAGTCCGACTCTCTAACCATTAGGCCACGACATAATGGTTGGTCGTTGAGCAAACCAGTAGTTTACTGATGTTCCAACCTGCTGAGTTTGCTCGCTTACAGGGTGTGATGCTTTTGTGGTGTTTGAAGGAAAGGAAAGGTGTGATCATAAAGGTTGTCTGATCCATAAATTCCATTAAAAGTAGTCCAAAATTGACGGGAGTGGGCGTGTTTGTACTTTTATTTACTTTTGTTTTATAAAAAATATTCAATCAACTATCACAAACTATGCATCATTTGAAAGCTAAAACACTCGGGATTCATGTTCTGAACTTGTTAAGTTCACCAAGACACCAGAGAGGAAAAGGTTAAATAAAATGCTGAAGGACCGGCAATGTAAACATGTACAAAATAAACGCAGTACTCATCTTTCATTTCCTATCGTGCAGATCAGATTGGACGAATCCAAAAAACACCAGCATACGTTTCAATTTAAGGGTCCACCCATCAAAATGCATCCCGCTTTTTAATCCAAAACAATGAAAAAATAGGGGGAAAAAACCCTAAAAATCCTGAGCGTTTTGAATTAGAGTAATCAATCATTTTCAACGAAATATCTATTCTAATCCGTATTCTCCCATGCAAGCTTAGACTCTTCCGCTGAAAATGAGTCGTCCCTCGTCTCTCTCCTTCAATCACAGGCGTGACTCGATATATCCTGGAAGCGCATTACAGGCTTGGCGAGGTGTCAATCATAGCATCCATGGTTTTCGTTGGATAAAGCCATTTAATGCCTAGCCAATGTCTTGCCAGCAAAGTTTTGATGGATGGACGTAGTAACCAGTTGCTTTAGTTTTTCAGTAACTGTATATCCATTATAATTAATTAGCAGTTTATTGCAGATTTATTTGAATGGAAAAACTACTCGTTACAATTACAAATGTTCTGAAATAAATGGCCTTTTTGAAACAACGCCTAGACTTTTCTTAACATAAAAGCTTACAGAAGCTACATTTTTGAGAGTATCACCCTCAAATTTGAATCAAAACTTGATCAGACATTCAGTTTTATATTTAGGTTATTTTCAGGCCTTTAACATTAAAGTCTTGTTCACTTTTCCCTTAGTGAATTTCAAATTTCAAAAAAAGTCACTTGCATGTATATTTTACCTTGTTTTACTCCGTTCCTATACTACTTTGAGTTATTATGACTCTTGACTTGGGTAACAACATTTCAAGTGTCTAGTTTAAAATAAGACCAGATTTATGAATATAGACCATAGGGTTTAAGAGCTGCAGACATTTTTATTTGGGTATGTCGTTTTCAGAAAATTCTCAAAAATAGGGGAGCGAGTTAAGAGGGGTGGTCAGGATGTTTCCTCCCACCTTAGAGTTCTTAGAGTCTCGCATCTCGTTTGTCCCCTCCCTCCCTGCTGTCTTTTGCTGAGCCGTTTCATACTTTGCATTATCTGAGTGACTGCCTTCACAGAGCAAAGGATGGCAGACAAGGCAAATTCAAGGGAAAGGTCTTCATTCTCCAGCATCTCTTAGTTAAACCGTACTTTTGAAGGAGTGTTAACCAGCGTGGATTATTTCGCTTTTGGACATCATCTTAAACTGTGCCAACCATATGTGAGGTAGAACCACCCCTCCACCCCCCCCCACCCCCCCTCACCATCACCGACATGCAGACAGTTTCTGCTCACTGACTTCAAGAGCCGTGTGGTGATCGCAGTCGAACAGCAGGTTCTCTGGGAAATGGCGACAACCAAATGGGATGTTTGTCTGGTGAGGCAGAGACAGACCCCAGCAATTCGGCAGCTGAGCGGGATTACTTTGTGAGTGAGTGAGAGCGAGCCGGACAGCCCAGGATGCAGCAGAGGATGAATTCAGCGTAAGTGGGACACTAATGCTGCTGTTCGGAGCTCAGACCGGCAGAATATGGAGTCAAGAACTTATTTTTTTTGCCTAATTTGCCTAGTTTGTTCTGTTCTCACTTTTTTTTAAAATATTAATAATATAATAAAGTACTCACTTTTATTGAAATTGATAAGCACAGTTTTTGCCACAGATAGCTGATTTATTGCACATTCATGATATATAGGACAAGTGTTTTAACATCGTCTCTGATTTAAAATAAGCAGCACAAATGGCATTACAGTTGGTATTTTCAATTAATTTTTGTGTGACTCTTCGAATCAATTAAACATGCTGATTCAGTTATTTTCGTCATCATTCAAAAATGTTCATGTAAGTTTTTTCGTTGCATGTTATATCATACATTTCATATAGATCATTTATATGTGTTTGTGTATGTATATATGTATGTATATATATATACATAAGTGTTTGAAATTTAAGAAATTTAAGTAATAGATGAAATTTTTAATCGTGATTAATCGCACACTTATCATGATATTAAAGGAGTCATTTTTGTACAAGTTAATATGATTCTTTAGTGTCTAAATTAAAAGTTTGTAATTATTCTTTAATTAAAAATTCTCATTAGTATTGTAAGAAAACACAAATTTTACCTGGTCAAAAACGGCTCTGTTTTCAGCAAGCCATTTCAGTGCATGTGTCTTTAAATGATAATGAGCCACACGTGGAGTGTTGCCTTGACAACAGTTAATTAATTTAATAATTTCCTACATTTATATAGGCACTCAAAGCGCTTTAAATAGAAGGGGGGGGAATCTCCTCAACCACCACCAATGTGTGGCATCCACCTGGATGATGCGACGGCAGCCATATTGCGACAGTGCGGCATCCACCTGGATGATGCGACGGCAGCCATATTGCGACAGTGCGCCCCACCACACACCAGCTGATTGGTGGAGAGGAGACAGAGTGATGATACCAATCGTATATATATATATATATATATATATATATATATATATATATATATATATATGTTCTGGGGATAATTAGGAGGCCATGATGGACAGGGGCCAATGGGCAAATTTGGCCAGGATGCCAGGGTTACACCCCTACTCTTTATCAAAGGACATCTTGGGATTTTTAGGACCTCGGTTTAACGTCTCATCCGAAGGACGGTGCTTGTAACAGTATAGTGTACCCATCACTATACTGGGGTGTTAAGACCCACACAGGGTGAGCACCCCCTGCTGGCCTCACTAACACCTCTTCCAGCAGCTACCTAGTTTTCCCAGTTGGTCTCCCATCCAGGTACTAACCAGGCTCAGCCCTGCTTAGCTTCAGTGGGAAACCAGTCTTGGGCCACAGGGTGATATGGCTGCTGGTTTATTATGAATTATATTCAGAACATCATCATACATAGAAAACATGCCATAATGTAACTTACCCAGTAAACTTTAGCCGCGTTCATCGTGAAGCGATTTGCAAAGATTAATATAAAGGTTAATAAAACGTTACACTCACTTCTTCTGGAGGTGCAGCAGGAACACGAATAGTTGGTAGCGAACCTTTTTTCAGGAGCAGCTTCTTAGCAAAACCTGCTTTATACTGACCCTCGTTTATAAAGCAGTCTGGTAAGAAATGATTTGCGCAAACATGAAAGCATTGACGTTGATTGGGGGAATATTCCCTAACTCAGCCACTGCGTCTTCAGCGGTTCGGATTTAGGAACATCAAAATGACTGCTGTGTTCGTTATTACACCCAAGAACAGAACACCACAATTGCTTAGACGCCATCCTGCTCTAGGCGTATCAACAATGGCGGACTATGATGACAGCTCGCTCAGGGCGGGTCTGTGTTGAAACGCTGCTGTCAATTAACAATCGTGGGAGTCAGACGGCTCGATTTGAGATGGGGAAAAACTTATAAGGAGATAAAAAAAAACACTGGATGGATTTTTATCATTATAGGATGGTTGTGTACAGGCAATGTACCATTATATGACCCCTTTAAGCATATGCCATTTATCTCATTAAACACATTTATTTTGTCATAATTTGCTATATCCAAAGTAAACAATCAGATTGAAGTGCGATTCTCACAAAGCTGTATGTTCTGCAAGCTTAAAGGATCACAAGACTCTAAAGAGACTCTAAAAGGACACCAAATAACCAAATATAAGGAGTCCATATACTTATATTATATCATACATTTATACACACCTAAGCACCCATGAAAAAAACCAAGGACAAATCGACAGAACACCGGCAGCACTGAGCGCACATGAATGGATCTTCTCTTCCGCCTTAAGATCAGTTACAGCGCGAAATAGACATGAATAAGCATCTGAAAGTGTGTTAAAAGATACAGGACAACTTACTGAAATCCGTATCATGTCACATAGAATAGCTCAAGTGTTTTAACCGCAGAAAGACGTAAGTAAAATGGTTTGTAAACAATGTCATGTAACGTCACATATAGCTGAGAAAAACCATATCCAGTGTCCATAAACACGTTTGTCAGCTTTAGTCAGCTAGAAAAATTTACTCTAGAGAGGAGCATTTTGCTAATTATATGCACCATATAGGCTATTGATTGTCATTTTTAATGTTCTTCAATATTTAATGCATGAATGTAGCCTATGAATAAATCTGGCAAGTTTTTATGACAGCCAAATGTTTATATAAAAAGAAACTAATTGGAGTAGAAATATGATTATATAATTGTAAAGTTAATATTATAACTTTATTATTATAAAAAACTAAAATCATTTAGTGTAATTTAAGTGTTTGTATACAAATCAGTTAATTTTTACCTTCACTATTAGTAGGCTAATGTAGTACCAAATGACTCTCATAGTTTACAACATTAGTTCAGAGATTTGTTTTCCTTGAGAAAATTGGCCATGTATTGTACCTGATATATCTAAAATAATCGAAATTGAATCGAATGGAATCGAAAATCGAATCGAATGGAATCGAAAAGAAAGCTTGTGAAATGAAATCAAATCGAATTGTGAAATTTGTGTCAATACCCAGCCCTACTTCTATTGTAGTTTTATTTTTTATTTCTAATGCTTGAAGTAATGGTTAGAAAGTCAGACTGGTAACCCGGAGGTTGCGGGTTCGATTCTCAATACCGTGACTGAGGTGCTCTTGAACAAGGCACCGAAACCACCAATTGACCTATCGGTAAGCCCCGCCCCTTGAACGCAGATGAGCCAATGGCAGTTGAGTATCAGTTGCGCTAGGACCGGAACTCGGACATCTTTAGGTTTCAGCGCCATAGAGATGCATTGGAAAATCCGAAGCTCTTAGCGGTTTGATGGTGTTTATGCTACAAAAATGGCAAAACGATATGTCTGGGGTACTGCAACGCTGATTCCAGGTATCCTGAGAGGATTTTCTGGTGGTCACACTCTCATTAAGTTACGATTAAAGTTAGTGATTCCCTGCTAACATACAAACCGAAATAACTAACTGTTCTCACGTCATGTAACGTTAACAGTGAAAGTCAAAAACACATAAACGAAGGTCTACATTTCAGTGCCTCTCCATATTAAACTGGTTAAATGTACATTCATTTAATCTTACGCTGCGGTACATGAACAGTGTTGATGTACAGTGTAGCGATCGTGACGACTGTGACACGAGGCTTCTCTCGTTTGCATTGTGATCTGTAAATCCTAGCTTCCAAATTAATCTCCTACATTTATTTTAAAGTCTTTTTATATATTTAAAAGGCATACGGTCTCGAGTTAGCAACAGTAACTAAGGGGGGTGGGGCTTACCGATAGGTCAATTGCTCCCCGGGCACCAAAAATGGCTGCCGATTGCTCCGGGTGTACGGTTTGTAGTGTGTAAGTTCACTACTCACTACTCCTAATGTGTGTGCATTAACTTAAAATGCGGAGGACACATTTCGATAATGGGTTACCAAACTTGGCCTTCACGTCATGTCACTTTCACTTTCCTAAAGTTTTTCCAGGTAGGTCTATTCATTTGTAGTAGTTTTTTGTTTTATTGCTTGTGATTGGTTTAGTTCCTGTTTTATCACTGACTGTTTCAGTGAGCTTGAGAGGTTTTTTTATATACTTATGTTAGTTAGGCTAGTGTTCATTTTTTGTGTTATTGAAATTGGTGATGAGATTTAGGAAATGTCAATGGTATCAATAAAAACTTTATTCAAACTGACAAAGTTGCTTATTCGTGACTTTCAAACTGTCAGGGTGTTTTCACAACAGTGATGCTATTTTTCTGGGGGTTCAGATTGAGATCATGTGTTTAATTTGTGTCCTACTTGTGCAAAATGAGAGATGTGTTGAAGGGCACTGTTAACGTAAGGCTATTTTGCAGTTTCATAATTGTCATACTGATGAGCAATGACGTGACATTTTTAGAGGTTTTTGAGGTAGTCGAGACCTATCAAGAGAGACGGATGTATTGAAAGTGCTTAAGAGAGTGCAAGAGTGCGAATACGACCCCTCAATCAAGTCTCAACAAGCCCGCTCTATCCTTGCTTCCTCCCAGATGAAGTGTTGTAAATTGAGAGGTCCGACTCCTTCCCTGATGGCTGGCATGGACTAACCACCGAAAGGTCATGTCCTGTTTTCAGTGAGCCATCTATGAAGATGAAACATTCAGGAAGAATATTTCTCTGGTATCTGGTCAGGATCTTTTCATGGCATTTTTGGTGAATAATTCAAAGCTCTAGTTTTTTACCCCAAAGCTATATGGATCTAAAAATACAGCCATTGTCTGGAAATCATAACGTATTCAAGTGCCGAGAGATTTGTGCTTCAGGGTGAGGTTTAAGTGCCTGAGTGCTAGAACATTGACTCTCTTATTAGGTTAATTTTGCAGTCAAACAAGCCTTTTCACTTCACGTGTGAAGTACCACTTTTCTTGTGAAGTGTCATTATAATGTCCTGTTTGTGGGCTAACGATCACATGGTTAACTAGTCACTGCATATTTTGCACTCCTATTTATGGTTCAGAGCTCTGTTGTGTCAAGGCTGTGAATGAAGTTGCTGATGACATGCTGCTGTGGTTGTAACCATTTATTTTTGTCCGCCATGCAACACATATCAGTTGATTTCCATTACAGCAAGGCACAAAAAGGGGGTAGTGAGTGTCGAGCCGTGTGAGTGGTTTGAGTGTTATTAAGAAAGTGCCACCTGTCCCCCTCAACACACTTCCTGTTCCTCTGCTTTTGCATGAATCGGGTTTGAGGCAAGCAGCATTTTGCAGTCATGCTCGATGTATATTAGCTTCAGTCATCTCAAATGCAAACATGTTTGCAGATCTTCTGAGAGTGTATTTGAGGACACGGCCTGTACTGAAAAATAGGCAGATTATCGCAAAACAGTGTAACCGTTATTGAGATTTTAAACCTGAAGCATCAGTTTTCATTGTTGTGTTTATACTAGGGCTGCACGATATTGGAAAAAAATTGCATTGCGATATTGTTTTTCTGCATTTTATTTTTTTAAACAATTTAACCAGATGATGTGAATAGCTATACTTAAAATGAATTAATCATTCTAGAATAATTGGTCTGGTTTTGTAGGGGAGTAAATCTGCATAGAAAATTATAAACAAATTACAAGCATAGATAAATACAATAGAAGAAAGATACAATTGAAATAAGCAGTGGTTTATGTTTTTCAGGTAAATCCAACAGTATTCAGGTGCAGACATTGAATAATCAAATGTAAAAGTACATTGTATAAATGAATTATAACTAATATAATGGATAATTTAAAACTGCAGCTGCAATTATCCAAAATAATTTTTTGAGCAAGTACATAAACAGCCAGTGTTCAATACTATCTGCTTACCTTAGCTCGATTTACAACGGTAAGCTTGTAATAATGTTTTTAATTCCAGTGGTACTGGTGAATTTCCGCGGGAAATTCAAGCATATCTTTGCGTCATTACCTCACATCTGTACACATAAAGAAGGTGTCCTGGCTAGTAGGCTATATTGCGTGTGAGGATGTTGGAGGTGGAAATGTATAGCCTTTACTCACAGCATACAATATATAATTATATGCTATATGATCCAGAAAGGTTCGAACGACAAATCACCAGTGACAACTGGAGATTCACCCGTTGTAAAATGCAAAAGACTTATAACTTTCGGGGTGCGTCTCAATCAGCTCCCTAGTTCAGTAGTCAGACTCCCTGATCAGTGCCCTGACTACTGAGCTAGGGAGCTGATTGAGACACACCCTCGAAGTGGCTACAAAAAAAAAAGAGACTGCAACCTGGCCCATGCGAAAACAAGGATAAAAATGACTTTTGAAAGGTGGCATGAACACCGTGCTTTAAAGGGGTTCAAAACGGATGCAGAGACCGCTTTTTTTTTCTGCTGGACAATACATTTCAATGGTTAAATTATGTAATAGAAGCACACTTGTTCGCTTAATTCATACAGTTACAGAGTTTTCTTTGTTGTGCCTTTCTCGGTTTGCTATGTGCGTTATGGTAAATATCAATTATTTTGCACTAGCTGTGAGAGGGAGCAATTCACCTTTACTCCACATTCATTTGTTGGTAAATGACAGTTAGAAATTAGACTAGGGCTGCCACTAACGACTATTTTTATATCGATTAATCTATCAACTAATTTATCGATTAATCAACTAATCTATCGACTAGTTTATCACAATAATTTTCAAAAAATTGACTTAAAAACATTTAATTTAACTTGCAACGTTGGCCTTCAGTAGTGTACTATAAAAAAGTATAAATGTAAACAAGCCCTTGACAAAATGTAAAACTAAGAGAGTAAACATGTAAAAAGGTACAAATTTGTAAACCAACATAACAAAAAAAAGAGAATATCAGCAAATACTTTTTATATTGAATAGCGTTGTCACGATACCAAAATTATGACTTTGATACGATACCAGACTAAAATACCTCAATACCGATACTGAACCAATACCATGGCAAAAAACAGTAAAAGTAATTTAATAATATGACAAAACTTACTTTTCATTGTTTTATCATTGTTTTTGTGTTAAAAAAAACCCCTAAAAACACACTTGGCCGGCATGTTCCTGCCCTGGCCTGCTTCACACAGAATATTAGGTCCGACCCTTTAAGAGCTGCACGGACCAAATTCATTGTAACACCCGATTTCTCATTCAACTCTGTAAATGTTCACTAAAGACATATCCGACTGCGTTTAACCGAATACTCGCCAGGACGTGCGGTTTTACATATTTTTTTTTCCATTAAAACCCAATAATCCGCGAAACTGGTGTCACGATCTGTCTGAGTAAAAGGCATGTGCGCTGCTGCGCATGCTTCAGGTCAGAGTCCGGAAGCGTGCGCGAGCACGTCCCGGCCGCGTCGCACTTTTCTGTTGCTTTCTTTTCCCTGAGCTGCGCGTATATATTTGACTATTCTGCTTCCATTGTTCAGTGAACGGTGGAAGCAGAGCTCACACACACGTCCTCACTCCTGCTGTCACACATCGACGCAAATTAAGAAATACTGCTCTTATTAGAGTCATTTTTAAAGGACCAGTATTAATACAATTTCATATCGTACCCAACTTACCCAGTCGACTAATTAACAGCGTTGACGCAGTCGATTGTATCGACCAATTGCGACAGGCCTAAATTAGACTGCACAGAAATGGAAACTGAACTACAGGGGCTACCTGTAATACACATTAAATGTAACTAAGGGCGTTTTCACACCTGAAAGTCCGCACCAAGGTCCAAACCAAAGTTCATGTTTTGATACTTTTTATATATTCGGTTAGTTTTGGTTTGGTTTCACATTGCAATTATGTGAGCGGACTAAAGAACTTTACATGACGCACTTGCGTCCACTTGTCATCATCTATGTGGGCGGCATCTGGACATTGATTGGTTTGTAAACGGACGTGCGTCTGACGTCAGCGTCTTTGACAAGTTGAATGAACGGACACATATCATCGTTGCCACTATTGAACAGTGCGCATTGCTTGACTATTTTTTTATTCGTTACGTTTAAAGTGGACATTTCAAGCTTTATATACACGTATTTCTCATGTTTGTGAGGCAAGTAGCCTGCTGAGTTTCGGTTTATTTGAGACCCGCTCCAGTTCATGTGTAAAGCATGTGATCGCTCCCGTGATTATTGTCTGCTATAGACTATTTGCTTCTTATTTATTAAATCCAGGCAATTATCTGATTAAACGTTGATTACAATTAAGATACAATTTATACAAAACGAAATTCCCATTAAAGAAATGCTTTCTAAGCAAAATCATACAAAATTTCGTTCAAAATTATTTCTGACTTTCTGTCTACTGACATATTGCGCATATTTTCACTTTTCATAATCAATGTAGCCTAGATTGAATTTAAAAATAATGTTATAATATCTAAACATAAACAGGAACTTCCTATAAATGGTCTGAAAGTCCGAACCATACAGAAAATGCTTTCACACTAGAAACGAACCGAACCTTTGTTCAGTTTGATCCGGACCGAGACTACCTCTTTTCATCGGACCAAATTTCGTCTGTTTGGTCCGGACCGTGGTACGGGGGAGGTTTCACACCTGCAATTTTGATTCGGACCAAACTGAAAAGTCCGAAAATCCGGACCAAACAAGGTAGGTGTGAAAACGCCCTTAGTCACGCTATGCTGATGTTGTTAACATTAACAATTTGAAAACAAAGTATAATTTGCATGGTTTGAGGTGATATGATAAGTGATCGTTAGATTTAAAGGTCCCCTTCTTCGCGATTCCATTGTTCAAACTTTAGTTAGTGTGTAATGTTGCTGTTAGAGCATAAATAATACCTGTAAAATTATAAAGCTCAAAGTTCAATGCCAAGCGAGATATTTTATTTAACAGAAGTTCCCTTTCAAAGCCTACAGCGAACGGCTGGCTTGGACTACATCCTGGTACTTCCTTCTTTAATTACGTCAGTAGAGCAGTAGAACAGACTAACCTCCGCCCACAAAGAAACGCGAAAAAGGGGGCGCGGTCTTGTTGCTGTCCCACGTGGAGAAGCGGACGGTCGCGTGGAGAAAAGGAACTGTTGCGTTGAGTGTGTTTATCGCCATGTCATCGAGACGCTGTTATTTTCATCCAGGAGTCAAATCACCGTTGTTTGGCTTTCCCAGGGACGCTGTAGAGATTATTGAACGCATACATCTCCCCGTTAAGAGGCGTGACCTTTCCAACGTGCGCTAAGCTGCTGTCGAATTACAACACAGGAACCGCTTTCACGTGCGCTAAGCTGTGGTCGAATCACAGCACGGGAACCGCTTGCACAATCAGAACTCGTTACGTATTTCTGAAGGAGGGACTTCATAGCACAAGGAAATCACCAGCCGTTTTTAGGACGGTGAGAACAGCGGTATACAGATAAGTAAATTGTGTGAAAAATACTGTTTTTTTACACGCGAAACATGAACACGTTATATTGCACACTGTAAACACAATCAAAGCTTCAAAAAAACACGAAGAACGGGACCTTTAATCATCGCGATTTAGCCTAGTGCAATGCTTTTTTTCCCCTTAGTTGGTCAGAACAAAAGTGGATGTTATCTACTTACTTGTTCAGATTACATTTTCTGGTGAAAAGTACATTCTCCTCAACACATTGGATTCCTCCGCGCTGTGCTGTGCCGAGGCACAAATAATGTAAAGTTGATAATTCCGTGAATAACTGCAATTGCAGATTTCGAACAGAGATGGTGACGAAGAGGAAAAACTACGGACTGCAGCTTTAATAAAATGTATCTTTATTAAAGCTACAAAATTAATTTGCTCTTTTATTTTTTGATTACCATAGGTGACACAAACAGCTGTGGGTATATTAGGCTGATGTCCCTTTGAGACGAATGCACACGCCTAATATAAATGACACATTGACACTTATCTGTTTTCTTTCTTATAAACTCTAATAAAATGTATTAGAAACACTTTTTATCAAAATGTAATCAAACCATTAAAACTGTATTTCTGAAAAATAAAAGGGAATTTAGGGATTTTTTACTTTTAATGAATTTTTAAATTGTACAAGTAAAGAAAAAAAAAAGCAGGGTCCATTTGAAACTAAAATAGTTTTCTCAATTTAGATAGTTCTGTAAATATTTGTTTTAATATCAATTTATACAAAACGAAATTTTGTTTCACTTTAAAGAAATGCTTTCAACAAAACAAAACTTATTGAAGTGTTATTGAACTTATTGAAGACTCCCGTCTTCTGACATTATGCATCTTGTGTCCTGTTCACTTTTCAACGTAAATGAAATAAAAAAAAAACATTATAATATTTAAACTGAAACTAATTACGTGTTTTAATGGCTACAAGTATAGTAGGCTACAGTAGGCTACAGAGAAATGTCATGTCGGAGCAGGATTTGAGCGCACGTCATTTTACCCGTGAGCGGTTCATGAGTGAAGCTCCACTTTGCTTTGCTCGCATGCTCTGTTAAGGTAGGCAGGTTTTTTGCTAATTTTTATTTCCTGTCGCTGTGCAAGCTCGTTTATTGTATATGACTGTGTAAACCTTTTATTTAAAGGTTTAATGTAGGCCACAGTCCACCGCATTACGATTGCAAGAAGAATCAACATTGTGAAAAATATGATATGCAGTCAAATGCAGTCCCCGTGTGTAGGCTGTTTAAACGAGTGTTCTCACCGATATATTTGTTGTTCTTTCGTGTTTTATAGACTCGATATTGTTTCTTATAAAAATGTGATGACCATGCAGCAAAAAAAAAAAAAACCTTTTAAACCGTTTAACTGATAGTATTAATCGGTCAAAATTCGGTTAACGGTCAATATGAGCATCCCTAGTTTTTAATTGTAGTGTTTATTCTCTAACTGAACATATTTATTGTATTATTATGAAGATCAAAACGACGTTGGGGGCGGTTTAGGGAGTAGCCTCGTAGGGCAGCGAAGCAAGTGCATTCTGGGAGTTGTTGTCTTTCATCCACATGAGACAAAAATAAATGTTCTGTCTTTTCTCAGTCTAGAAGGCACCAAATTCAAAAATAATTTCACATTTCTACTATATAAATGACACAGTTTAAATACACATTCATCTTCCCAGCGCTGAAGTGCCCTTTTAAGAAAATCCATGTGCTAAACAAAAAAATCGTCAGTCTTCGCATTAAGCGCCATCAGTGTAGCCCATTTATAGGGGCTGCGTCCAAAATCGCATACTCTTGAGTAGGTACTTGTTTTGAATAAGTAGTAACTTCACAACCACTATGAATTATGTTCTATATAGTATGAATGTAATCTGGACATAGGCTAGGCTACTACATCTGCCATGCTGTCATTATCATGTGACTTACCAGTGTTTGTTGTGTCTCTTCACTAGGGTTGGGAACCGAGAACCGGTTCTTATGCAGAACCGAAACTGATTTTTGAAAAATACCAGAACCGCGCGAAATTCCTAAGTTTCGGTTCCGAAAACGGTTCTGGTGCAATGTGTGTGCGAAGAGCTGGAAGCGTATCCTTTCATAGCGAGTGACAGCCAGTGTTGCCAAGTCCGTGGTTTTCCCGCTTTCCCGTTTTCCACTGTTGCCGTGGGCTGTGTTTCATGTCCGCGGGTTGAAGCGATTGTGCAATTGTGCGGGTTTTGTTGTGAAAACCTGGCAACCCTGGCTCACCTCATCATGAATATTAATTACGTTGCCTGCCGCTTCCAGGAGTGCAACGCAGTTCAGCACTGAAAGCCCTCGCGCTACACATTTATGGTTTTGCGTCAGATATTTTCTCGTTGACCACCAGCATGGCGAAGAGAAAGTCACAAGTATGGATTCATTTCCAAAGAATGAATGATAATGAAGCAAAATGTGAAAAGTTAATAACATGCAAAGGAGGCTGCACTAGCAATTTGACAAAACATTTGCTACAGCACAAAGTGCCTCAGGGGCAGGGCTTATACCAGATTTATAGTGTAAGGCCTATATATATATATATATATATATATATATATGTCAACCGTTGAGTCACCATGGTTTAGGTAAGCGTTTAGGCACAATTACCTTTGTAATGCTGAATTGCAATTTATTATTTACAAGTTCACTGAATAACTGAATTACTATTAAATTAATATACAACTAATTAATAAATATAACTAATAAATATAATTTATAACTTGGTTTTATTCAGAGACAGAGAGATAAAATGTAATAAGACAATTTCAGAGGTGTTCATTTGAAAAACAATGTGTTGCAAGAATGGCTTAATTAATTCTGTAATATATGTACAGTACAGGACTTTTTTGACATTGCCAACCTGTAAATTAATTTTAGAGCAAGTAATAAACACAAAATGGATTGTTTGAGTTGCGTATTGTGCCTTTTTCCTTTACCACTATTTGTGTAATAATTTTAATGGAACCGGAACCGGAATCGTTAGGCGGAACCGAAACCGGAACCGGAACCGGAAAATTTCTCACGATTCCCAACCCTACTCTTCACTCTCATTCACAAATCATCTCCCGTGGCCTCATGGGATAGTAAAGTGCCCATCATATGCACACTTCAGATTCTCGCCAGAAGAAGTAGGTCATCTGGGTACTTTTTGACAACTCTTTTATGAGTACTGTGAATTCGGACATACTTCTTTTGTCACCTGTTTTTCGCCTGCTATATAAAGTATGCAATTTCGGATGCAGCCATAGACCAAATCTCACACAAGCGGATATGAGACTTTCACCTGCTCTTTGTCAAGTACACTACACTGGACAGCTTGGCACAGTACATGTCAGCTAATTTAATGCAAGCATCAGTTTCCTGAGAGGAAAAGAGACTATGACGTAATTTGCTATTTTGACACTTCAGTTTCTATTCAGTGAAGGCACCAGCTAGTTATCAAGCACTGACACGATCAGGCATTCCTCAGAAGGATGAAGGCTGTGCTTGTCTATATCCCATCTGGAAGTGCAGAGAGATCTATTATTTACCCATAGGCCTTGTTGTCGACACAGGAACTGAACTCTACTGCTATGAAGGAAGTTATTGTTGTTGTTGGTAGTGGTCGACTGATATATCGCCATGGCCGATATTTGACATTTTTAAAATATCGCCATCGGCCGATTACGTTTTTCTGATTGGCCGATGTGTTAGAAGCGGGACTTTTATTTTGATGGGTGGCGCTGAAATAGCCAGTGCTTGAGAACAGCCACGCCGCTATTCTCTGTCTTCATTCGTTTACGGCCTGTTAAAGGTCCCATGGCATGAAAATGTCATTTTATGAGGTTTTTTAACATTAATATGAGTTCCCCTAGCCTGTATATGGTCCCAAGTGGCTAGAAATTTTGATGGGTGTAAACCGAGTTCTGGCTGTCTTTCTCTGCCTTTGAGAAAATGACAGCTCAGACAGGCCGATCTGGAATTGTGCCTGTTATGTCGTCATACCAGGAAAGGTTACCTCCCCTTCCTCTGTTTGCCCGCCCAGAGCATTCGGAGAAAATTGATTCAGTTTATGTCAGCACAGACTTTACAAACAGACTTTACGATATGGATTCGACAGCACCGCGACAAACAGTGAGTAACAGTGTTTATTAATGCCTGATCTGTGATCAGTGATTTCTGATGTGTATCTAATCATTTAAGTTCACTCAGACTTTCTTTCTAGATCTAGATAGTTTAATGATCGCCGTCTTGATGCCCTAAGCGTAATGCATCAGTGAATCAAGCCAGTGACTAAAAACGATTGTTTCTTTTAGTAGCATGAAACAAATCTGTTATTCAAGTAACAAATCTGTTATTCAAGTATTCAAGTCATTCAAATGACTGTCAGATGTAAGTAATTACCGTGACAAACTATACATCATTTTAAAAGATCTAAGAGTCAAGCTTCCATTTTTTTACCTCTGTTTTATTCTCAAAGTCTTATAGTGACAGTAATTTGTTAATATGTCAGGAGTTATGAATATGAAAACCGCGTCGGTACCGTTTGATTGTAATATGAGCCTCAGCTGCTCTCATTCATAAAAAACTCCTCTATTCTCGTCACGAAGACTCGCGACAAATCAACATCCCTCAGGGCTTTTAGTTCAAAAGTGTGCAGATGAGGAGAAATATTGATAGATTCTCATATGTCTGTGTCAAATTTCTAAACAGAGGAGTGTTTTTTATTCAATACTTCCTCAAAATGCGCAGATGTAGCCTAATCATGAGCGATGGAGACTCTTATGTGTTGTTTTCGATTCATACTGGAAGCCGGAGGGCGCTCTGTGCACATGTAGTCCATATATGGTACAGACAGACGAAGAAGATACCATGTGCCATAATAGAAGTCCATAATAAAAGCTTCCTGAGATCGCTAAAGATGCAAATAGAGACATTTGAAGACAATAAACACACAATCGCGACGATGTATGGTTTGTCTGTGTTCTTTATACCATGTTGGGTGTATTCATAATAGATTATATTTATAATGCAATGCTATTCGACATAGCTTTTATCAATATGCAGAATATTGTAAAATTATATATTTTCTGTCTGATTTTTTTGATCCGAAGCCAAATAAGACCACAGAAGGTTATTTAAAACATCCCACTTGTGATATAAAGTAATTTTGGAGAAAAAACATGGTTTTAATCTTTATTGTATTTTGATTGTGCGCTAAGCTAACATGCTAGCTAGCCAATGCACCTGCCACTTGGGCAAATACGTTATTTTTAATAATAATTTTGAATAGACTGAAATGAAAAACCAACTGAAATGTTTCTATTGTCAATAACGGCATTTGAGGCACTTTAGAAGGTGAAGTGAGAAGTTTGATCATAAATGAGGTTTGAATAGAACAGTTTGAATAGAGAGTCGTGAGACAGTGATTACAATGAAGACAAAATAATTAGATAACTAGAGCCATAACCCGGCCAGAGATAGTGTTCTGGGGAGACTGAAACTGAATGGGCAGTTTGCACCTCAAAACAATAGAGACAATAAAATGAATGGTAGCTCAGAAGAGATGGCAATAAACATCAGTTAACATTTTAGAGAAATCTCAAAATAAAATCATATGACATGATCTTGAAAAACATTTAATAAAATTCAGAGTTTTAAACTTATCATCTTCAGATTTGAAATATAACATGGTCAGACATGTGGCTTCAGCTGTAGTGCACTTCTAGATTGCTAAAATACCAACTTCAATTTTATTTTCATAAAGATATTTCATACAAATATATTTCTAATAACTTTACAAAACTTTGAAGCTTATTATAGCTATTTTTGATTATGAAAATAATTTACAGAATTACAAGAATTTACAGTAAACTGCCAAGTGTCTGCTTTCAAATGACACCATACTTATGATTTTAGTGCAAAGGAATCATTAACTGTAACGGTTTTAGTCTGATTATGCCATTTCTTAGGATTTTTTCAAAAGCGGGGCTGCAGGCTAACAGGTTAAACTGCAGAGAGCGATCAAAGAACACTCTTTATAATGTTCGGATCTGTCAATCACACGTCGCGAGTGTATCTGCACACTTGTCCAAACTGCCGTTACAAGGAATGACGCTGTTATGCAGCACAGCACAGCGAACTTACTGTATTCATATCGATGTCGTGTTTGTTGTTAGTTGTGGTTAAAGCATTTTGTGAGAGAAAACGCGTTGCAATGACGAGATCACCACATTTACGCGATCAACAGACTACCTGTGGAGCCGTTCATGTGATGAGAAAAGATCTAAAAATAATGCTATAATTCACACTTTGACAATTCGTTCATCTCGACTGCTGGAATGGTACATTTACAAAGTTCATAGAATAAGGTGGAAGAAGACGTGACCAGTACTGTTTATTCAAAACTCTCGGATACAAACAAAATAAGCTTGCGCTAACAGTGCTCTCAACAACTCAGTACAATAAAACTTCCTCCAGCTCTCCGTCTCTGGTTCATGAGTGCCCAGTCAGTCTCTCTCTCCTGCAGTGCGTGCAGTTTCTCGCTAAACCACGCCCCCTCTGCAACATAATCTAACACTCATTTCAAATGCAAAGATGTCAGCCAATCACAACAGTGGGGGTTTTCACTGAAGTCTCACAGCAGACACTCCCCTTGAAACAGGGCATTCAGCCAGAGGGGTAATAACAGTATAGAAAAAATGCCTTTTATTTCAAAATTATGACATTTTTTGATGTAAAAAATCATACTTTTTTGTAAATGCCATGCCATGGGACCTTTAAACAGTCATATCTAATACATTATTAATTAATACATTAATTTCACAATCCTTTCAAATCGAATCAAATCCAGCCGTGAGATCCTGCATTAATGTGTTTCTGACGGTCGCACTGTGCAAAGTGAATGCGGACAGGAGAGATTCGCTTTACTGGAGACACCACAAACTTTAAATCCTTGTTTTTAAAATTTGCTGCGCTATATTCAGTTGACCACTATTTCATATTAATGTAATTTACACAGTGCTGTATGTAAAATTCGTACTACCTTGTCTGCATTTGAAACAAACAAGATTAGTGAGTGCCTAAAGTGTTAGCCTAAAGTGTTTACTTCCTTTTTATTCATGTATTTTTAAACAATTACTTTATTTGTGAAAAATATGACTGCAGAAAAAAAGAAGTTGCCATCTAAAGTATAAGCATATACTAAGCATATGCATATAATATAAATATTAATTAAAATAAATATAAATGATATATATTATATATCGGCTTTATATAGGCCATTGGTCACCCTGCTCTCTAAGATATAGACTTCGGCCAACAAAAAAACAATATTGGTCGACCACTAGTTGTTGGTGTGAAAAGGATGTGTGACTTTTGTTGCTTATGTGTTTGCTTGTACATCATCTTATTTTCGTCATGGCCAGTATCACGGTGCCTCTTCCTCTGGTTCGCACATCTGTGTTTTCAGAAGCCTGTTATTCATTTGACTACATAAGTTTTAATAGAGGACGTTATCCAGTCTGCTAATAACCCTGTATTGCTAATGTCATTTTTATAGCGTACAAAGCTGCGAGGCAGTCCCGCTGAGAAGAAAACGCAGCCTCTGGGAATTATGAGGGACTCTCCTTCTGCTAACAGTGCAGTTTTACTCAAAGGACTGCTTCATAGAGCCTGTCTATTCAATAAATTAATATATAGAGAAGAGGAGCTTAGCCTAGTTAAGCCTGCAGTGTGCAAATTATGCCTACACTCTCTATCACTGTGGTTGATCAAATGGGTCAACAGTTCACATGTGTTTCTCATTTTACATTTCGGACTACATATTATGTGTTATAGATATTTTTGTATATAGCACCATTTTTATCATACAAATAATTTAATATCTGTTTTGTTCATGCCACTTACACTGTTGGAAGTAATCATTTACTCACATTGAACTTTGCAAACAAATATTGTACAGGGTTGGGATGACATGAAGAATAATACTATTTTAAATATTAAAGTTGTTGTTATAAATACTAATATTTTATGAATATTATATTATTATGCAATAGTAAAAATATATACAAAATATATATGCGAATATTAAAATAAATTAATGATGCGTTCAGAATTCAACCTTCGTTCATGCACACCAGAGCACTGCAGAGGTGTTCAAGTGTCAGAGTTCAAGTGTCAACTGGAGTGCTCTCGTAACGCACTACTGCACAGGAAAAAAAGACATGCAAAATAATATTTCATGGCATTTGCTTAATTCCTTTAGAGTCTTTTGCAATTTTTTACTATGTTTTTTTGACTACATCTCTGCTTGATATAACTAAATAATGTTAAATAATGGCAAATTTAAGATGTAGTTTTTTGAAGCTGCCCCCTTAATGTTAGTCAAAAAGACTTTGGTCGACTAAATTTTAGTTAGTCAGTTAGTCGCAGAAATAAAACTCCACATGAATTGCCGAAGTCACACAGTGACAAATTGTTAATAGGGCTGGTTCATGCAGTAATTATGTTGGGCAGAAAATGTGTTGGAACATTTCTGAAGTGTTGGAACATTTCGAGAGGGTAAAGAATGACCACAAAAAGGTGATGTGCGACCTCAAACATGACTTATCATTTAAAACATGCAAGTACCTTATCCACTTCAATGTGAACCTAGATAAATGTGCGCTTAGGTGCATATCCAAGTGTTCATGCAGAGTTTGGAAGCTAAATTAGTTCAAATTAATGGGGAAGGATTCAAATTTCAGACAGTGTAAACTGTAAATATACTCTCCATTTGGGCGAATGAAGTCTGGTTTTGCGTTTGTCGTGCGAACCGCCGCCAGTGTTGGAGAGTAACGGAATACATGTACCGGTGTTACGTATTCAGAATGCAAATTATGAGTAACTGTATTCCGTTACAGTTACAATTTTAATAGTTGGTATTTAGAATACAGTTACATTGTTGTAATCAATGGATCACATAACGATACTTCTCTGTTTCACGTGTTTATTCACTCTCTAAATAAATTAAGGAAACTCCATGTATTTCCCTGAAAACACGTGGTTTGCTTGATCAGTCACAATGGAGTCGGAAGAGGAGCAGCGGTGAGCTAGAGGTTGACAACAGAGGAGAACAGAGCCAGGGCAAAAATGCGCTTCTATCTTGGAAATTCAAACAGCATTTCACATTAAAGGTGCACTATGTAAAACATTTTCAGTAAAATATACAAAAACCACTAGGCCAGTGTTATATATTTTGTTCAGTTGAGTACTTACAATATCCCAAATGTTTCCAACTATTTGTAAATTGTGAGAAATTGCTATTTTAACCAAGGAACCGGGACGTGTGAGGGAGTCGCCTGTCGATTGCGTCATATCTGCATTACCCTCGGTTTCTAATATGATAAACCAGGGCTCGACATTAACGCTTGTCTGCTTGTCCCCTTGTCCGGGACAAGTGGATTTTTTGAAGGGGCAAGTGAAAGAGTTTTTCTTGCCCGACGGACAAGTATCCTGATTAAAACATCAATAACAAAAAATAACTAGGGAATCACCAAAATGCAAGAATTATCCTGCATTAATTTAGTGTAAGTGGCGATCGATGGTGGATATAATATATAATGTATAACGTACTGATAGTAACAAGGTTGAGCTGTTGAGGCTCGCGCAGCCTCTAGAGAAGAAATCTAAACAAATGTGCACCGCTCACACAGAGAAACTCAGTTAACATACACAAATTACAATTAATTACAAATTGTTAAAATTACAAATTGTGCTTTTATATTTATAACATATGATACAGTTAAGCAACATCACACAAACAAGAGTGCTGTTTTCCTGAATACCATTACGACTAAACATGACACTAATTTCATACGCCAGCTCCATAAACAATTACATTTTAAATGCAATATTGATTGTTTTTGTTCTATTTCAGCAGCGAAAATAGTTCCAAACAAAGATCACAGCAGATCCATAACGCACTTCACAGCAACAGCTTGTTACTGAATGAATCAGCCGTTTCACTGAATCGACTCAATGACACGCTCATTAAGACGGTCACCTGCGCCCCCTACTGGCTGTTTAGTTTCATGTTTAAACATTCTTTCCAACATTTCTTATTTGTATATTCAAAAATATTTAAAATAATCTCATAACATTATTTAATGCAGTAGTAATTTTTCAGTGTAAATTATTTAATTTGATTGGTAACAGCCCTATATTGTCTTATTCTAATTTAATTTCTAGATCAAATTAAAAAATATAAAATGAAAGCTGAAGCATAGCCTATATTTAATAAGAAAAAAAATGCCCTTTATAAAAAGGGTTAGGGTTAGGGACAAATATCACAAATATGCAGATTTAAATATGTCAAAGCTTATTGAACACTGGTCAGAATATTGCTTCAGAATAAATTATATTTAAAACAAAAAAAACATTTCCGGACAAGCACTTGGACAAGTGAATGACAGATTCAAGCACGTGAACAGGCTTAAAGGGGCTATATGCAACTTTTTCCCCAAAATAAAGTAACAATAGCCTTTTTATTTTACCATTTATGACTCAAACATCTCCTGATGAGCATACTGACACCTTGTTTGCTCACAGTGGGTGCACCTATAAGCCTGTATCCTATTTTTCCTATTTTCTGGCGGGTCGTTTTTTTCCCGCGCTGTCTGCGGATGTGACGTCACCACCGCTGCGAGAGCGAGCAGAAAATAAGAGCAGTTCTGTTTTTTGGCCACAGGTGTCAGTCGCGAGTTTAAATTTCAGAAAAACGCATATAGCCCCTTTAATGTCGAGCCCTGGATAAACCGAGCTGCGTTACCTCATACTCATGACCGGAAAAGCGGAAGTGGTGCCGGCAACTGTGTCATAATAAAAGTCCCGCTGCTCAGGAGCCGTGTGTTGCCTTCATCTCATTAACAATCGCTCCAGCTGCCTTGCTCAGCTCCACAACACTCGGTCCTGCTCTGCATCATACTACAGTAAAGTGAGAGTCCTATCCGATTCTTTTCCACCGGCTGTGAGGTGAAGACCACATATCCCAAGATTCTGCGCTCAAACGTGGCGTCATCAAACTACGCCTTTGTTTTGAACAGGCGACCTTTAGCGGACTGAAACGTTACATAGTGCACCTTTAAAGAAAGAGAAGGGAGAACGAAATAAAACTGTGCTGCCCAGCGTGTCAGTGAAGAGCGGCTCTGTGATCAGTAGTAAACGCTACTCCGTCTGAAAGCACTGCGAGTTAGAGTCGCTTATAACGTGAGTTTAAAAAACCATCACGCGTCAAACATCTTCACTAACTAGTAAAACGAAGCGTTCATAAACCTGTCCAACAAAATACAACGTTTAATAACACGTTTTAACTCACTTCATATAGTCAGTCGAGTGTTTGTGAGCTGATATGGCTACTCATCCGCCCTAGGTTGCACGTGAGGGGAAAAACGTAGCGTTCTTCCACTTAAGAAGAGTTGTGCACTTTTAAGCAATTTTTATCTCTTTACATAAATATTATTTTCTACTTAAACTACAATTTCGTTATTTAAAGGGGTGGTAAAACACATTCTTTTGAAGGCTTGGCTGTGTTTGTGGGGTGCACTGTAACATGTGTTCATGCTTCGTTTAAAAAAAAATTGCCTTATTTTTCATATATTTGACCTTTATTCTACACTGCTCTGTCCCTCCTTGTAAAACGGTCTGATGCTTTCCGGGTTGTATGAAGCCAGTCCCTCAAAAATATGCAGTGGGCTCAGATTGGTTAGCTGGCCCAGTGTGTTGTGATTCACTAACCGCAGTGCACGTCGGAAACGTCACGCCCCTTACCGGAGGCTGTTCAGTATTAGAAACAACGGCGTCAATAAAACCATATGAGCTCGAATCAGACCCAGAACATTTGAGTGAAGATGATCGAGCAGAACCTGCTCAGTCCTCGAGAGTAAAGACTGCGGATCTATAATGATCGCTACTGAATGGCACTTTAACTTTTGTATTTTTAGAACGATTATAGCCAAATATCTGTCGCAAGAACTAACGTTAACCCAAAACGAACACTAAGCACTGGCTTTAACTAGTAAGTTAGCCAAATCACACACAGAAGCATGTTTAGCAAGCCTGTAGATAAACAATACATAAAAGCTCTAATCAAAGAATCATTTACACTAATGCCAGGTTCGCTGTTGAGATTTTAACGTTAATGTTTGTAACGTTAGGTGTTCGTTGGATAACGTTAAGTATGAATGAGCATTTAACAGACTGGTTTGCAGAACAGCGTTGTCATCTGTTTACTTCCTTGCTACAACGTACAATTAACCTATTACAGGAAAACACATCGATGAAATATAAATCAGACTTACAGGTTGTGGCCCGTGAACAGCTTCTGTTTGTAAATCCAGCTTTCAGGACAAGCCGTTGTGCATATCCTGTATTGAACTCGCGAAGTTTGTGGAAGTTTGTGTTGTCCTCCGTGAAATGTGCAGCGCGCGCGTCGTGCATCCACGCACCGGCAGTGTTTTTTTCACGCAGCTGACGTTGTGCAAATCTGGCATTGAAATCGCGAAGACGGTGGATGTTTTCCTCTGTTAGATGTGCTGCAGAGAGCCCTGCGCGCGCCTGATTCCCCGCTGACTCAAACACACGTGCATATAACATGCTGTATGTTAAACGCTCTGCAACGCACACCCGTCCCTATGAAGGCTGAACAGAGCATGTACCCCAGACCTGCAATCCGGATGAAAATAACAGCGTTTCCTCGGCATCGCGGCAACAACACTCCAGCCTACTAACCACAACAGCGCCGCGATACAAAATGGCCTCACCCCCCCTTATTTAATATTCTCGGAGGAGGGGTTTATGTAAATATTGAGCCTGTTGATGTCACCAACCCTGGAGGAATGTGTGTAGTCGCCTACTGGCCGTTTGCTGTAGTTCTTAGAAACTGATTTCTTTAAAAGCAAATATCTCCCTTTGCTTTAAACTTTGAACATTGTAACTTTGCAGATGTTGTTTATGCTCAAGCAGCAACATTACACGCTAGCTAAAGTTAGAATAGTGAAATCGTTGTTTACCACCCCTTTAACTAACTCAACTAATTGGTGGCTTTCCAATAGGTTACACGCACTTTTTCGCAATCCGTTACAGAGCTTTTTGATTTTGTATATTGTTTTTTAAACGTTCATTCATGTAGTTCATGTAAACACCTCTTTGTAGCCAATGGTATGCTTCGCGCAACAAAAAAGTTAATTGTGCTGCTAATTAAGTGAAATGTAAATCCAGAGTTTCGGTTGCGAGTTTTGTTTCCGTTTTCTTGTTCTTGATCTGTTGTTTTTCTGTGTTTTAATAAATGTGTGTTTGTGTTATCAGAATTACCTTCATACCTTTATTTGATTTGACATTATGGCTAAGGCAAATTGTCTTTAAAAGCATTAACTAGACAAAAGTTATTTGACATTCGTTGAAGTCTCAGTTTATCTTAAACTGCAGCTTCAGTGCAGGAGCAAGAATTGTGTGACAATGAGCATGATCTCATGAGACACTACAATAGGCTACTTATAATTCATTAATAAGGACTGTTTTCTTGTGCAAAATTAAATATTTTAAGTTAAATGCATGTAAAAAAGACAGGAGGCTAACAATGTCAAGATCAATATTTGTGTTGCCAGCCTGACACGGCACGTCTCTGGCATAGACTACAGTATTTAAAATAGCATATGCATTAGTTATATTCTATATTTAATTTACAGAGCAATCCCTGATTGAGTACATTTTTGGGCATGTAATCTGTATTCTGTAACGAAATACATTTTGAAAGTATTCTTCCCAACACTTACCGCCGCGGCATGCAACAGTCCGCTCCGAACCAGAGACACGATAGCACTGATGATCCCAACCGAAAATTATGAAGCACAACAGCTACAATTTATATATATTAAAATATTTATTTTATTTAAAAACAACACCTTGTTTTGTAGAGAAATAAAAACGGTAGTGATGCACCAATCATGATTTTTCATGTCCGATTTTTTTTTTATATATATATACAAGCAAATTGGCCAATTCCGATACCGGCTGCCGATTGTTTTTCTTTGTTTAAGCAAATTTATTTGTTGTTTATTTGCTCAATAACAAGCCTTAAACTCTAAACTGGCCTTGAAATTTCAATAAAATAAAAACATCTGTAGCCATTTGAAATTAGAGGCAACCACTGCATTTTGAACAAAATCCAAATGAAGCTTGAGCAGTCATTTTTTATTTAAAATTAGTTCAAGACTTTGAGCAAATACAGAATTAAATTGTTACATAAGGCACAGCTACACAAAACAAAAACAGACGGACTGATGGAGATTGAAAATTCACTCTCTGACAGCAGGTGGCACTTCTGGAAAAGAAGCGTTTCTTTGTATACTGCTGTAAACAAAGCAGCTGCGCTTATAAACACTACTTTATACGCAGGTAAGAGGAAAAGAAAATGCCATCGTAACTTTTCTGAAGACAGTCAGTTTCCTTCAGAGATACATTTGTATAAACCCCCATCCTAATTTAATATTTAAAAATTTCTTCCTATATTTCAAGCATCACGACCAGTGATCGTGCTGTGTCTGGTATTTTCTCTGCTGCGCCTCTGCACTCTCCTCTTTGCGTCCGTATTCAGCGTGTCCAATCTCTGGCCTGTGTTAACGTCCTGTTAACAGACTATGTAATATTTTCACACAAATGGCATTTTGTGTGCAAGTCCGGAATAGAGATCAGCCAAAATGAAACTAGAAACCGGCCGCTTGTTTAGAGCACAAACGGACAGTTTCCGATTTTTGTCGACCGCTACACATCTAGAAAAAGCTCGCACCACAACAGTTATTTGCACTTGCACAAATGCTCCCAAATAAATGTTGAGGTCGCACAGATTCAATTTCCAGAGCATATGAGGCCAAAATGGTCGCAATTTTGAGCCTTGTAGATTGAGAGCTTTGCATTCCATTGCACTACTTTTCCATTTTCTTTGTAAACATGTACTAGATAGATGTGTTTGATGGCGCACCTCTCACACGACATGGCTTTCCAAAAATAAAGGCCCCTGGTTGAAATTGTGTTCCGCTATGCCACTGCGCTCAAGGAAAAAATAAAAACACTTCTCAAGGGTCCCCCCCCCCATTTCACTGACATGCGTCCCACATTTTAACCGCAAAACAGCGTTTGTATAGACAAACACAAAATTATCGAAACCAGAAACCTCTCCAGTGCCTCTGCAACACACCGCCATGAGCAGTTTGCCACATTGTACACACAGAGTACAATAGAAATGTGAAAAGTTGAACTGCAGCATCTCTTGTACACTGAGCAAAACTTTAGAAAATCTAAACCGAAAACTGACATTCAGCACAAATGAAACTCTCTGGTGCATATGCTTTCCCATGAATACGTTTGAGTGTGGGAGGGCTGCATGCCCACATGATGTCATGCTGTCTGCAGTCAGTGTGATATTTCAACATGGGCCAGACTCTGAAAATATAACAGTTGTTCCTGTGTCTCACTCTCATCTATCAACTCCTCCATTCACCTCCCATCACTTTCTCTTCACCACATCAACAACACACATATATACACATCAACAATAACACATGCATATATAGAGTCTAAACAAAGTGTAAGTGCATACATACTGTGAATTTTTTTTTTCTCTTTTATTTTATTATAAAGAGTTGGCTTACAAAAATTTGAGTTGGCTTACATATTGTTTTATACCCTAAACCATAGTGAAAATGCAAAATCATCATTAGATTTGGAGACTTCAGCTTGGCTTGTTTTAGTAAGGACTTATGGTTGACACTTACATTATTTATTTCAGGAGTGGGCATATTTAAAGGGATTAGTTCACCCAAAAATGTCATCATTTTCTCACCCTGAAGTTGTTTAAAATCTGTATGAATTTCTTTCTTCTGCTTAACACAAAATATAATTTGATGAATATGGGCAACCAAACAGTTGACAGACCCCATTGACTCCCATAGTATGGGGAAAAAAATACTATGGATTCAATGGGCCTGTTTGGTTACTCATATTCTTTAGAAGATAGAAGAAAGGAAATAAATTCATTCATGCAGAAGAAATTCATGCAGGTTTGGAACAACTTGAGAAATTTTCATTTCTGGGTGAACTATCCCTTTAAGGATGCAAGAATTTTCAGTAACATTTTGGTTATCAGCTTTTTATTTATCTGTATTTTTAATTATTATCTGGTTATTAAATTGTGCATGTTATTTTAACATTTATATTTACATTTAGTAACATTGTTAAATGTAGACTTTATCCCGACTACGACCTGTTACGTCACGAAAGCGCGGACTCGTAGGGAGACCCCGAGTGTTTAGGGTGCCATTTGGGACAGGGCAAAAAATTCCTTATTGGTTGTTGGCCATGACATGAATATAATTAAATTGCGTGCTTATTATCAGTATCAGCCAAAATATAATATCAATGTGTCTCAAGTGTATATGCATCACAAGATAATCTTATTCTGTAGAGATCCTCATTTTAAACCATTTCTTGCTGTAATATCTCATTTTAGACAGTATTATTTTGAGAGCAAATAAGAAAGCAGACCAAACTACATTACCGTGTGCACAAGTGGCACTGCAGGACCCACTGGATAAGCACTTTACTTGGAAAAAAATGTTTACTTGTTTTGTTTGTTTTAGTTATGTTTCATCCACAATGCGCCATCCAGTTGGAGCATTTGGCTCCCATACAGCTGATAAGTAAATAAATCAGGCAGCGAATGACAAGGAATGATTACTGCAAGAGGAATTCAACTTTTCTTAAATAAAATAAAAGCTGCATTTAATATGAATCGTTCTCACTCTTAACGCCCGCATGCCGCACGAATCATTCATGCTGTTTTTTGCTTCGTTCCGTTTATGTACCCACCCAGTTATAATCAAGCTACTAGGGCTGCTGGATTATGGCAAAAATCATAATCATGATTATTTTGGTCAATATTGGAATCACAAATATTTAACACAATTATGAGTGGGCCATGTGACCAAAAGCTTGCATGAGTAACTTTTTTAACTATAGCTGTAAATACTGTATGAAGTATATATTTGCTGGAAATAAGGTTATTACATCTAAAATTTAGATACCAGCAATTCAACAGATTAACAGCACAATACTTGGCTAACTAATGTAAAAAAATCTTTTAAAAAAGTCCTCAAAAAATAAATAAACAGTCATTGATACAATAAAAAAAGTTACATACAGTAGGACAAATACAATAGAAAAAAGTGTTTATGTCAAATATTCAGCCAGCAACCTACTACATAAATTGAATAATGAAATGTAAAATAAAGTACAGCACAGTCTTCACTGTAAGAATTAAAGTCCTTCAGTCAAGAGCAGTGAGTGATTTTCTCTGTCTTTTGTTGTTTGATTAATATTAAGGACACAGACGGCAGCAGGTTTATTAGGCTGCTGTCGCTTTAAAGGGATAGTTCACCCAAAAATGAAAATTAGCCCATGATTACACAAAAATTAGACCCTCAAGTCATCCTAGGTGTACATAAAACTTTATGGACTAAAAGAACTAACTTCCGGTGGACAGCCGTACACAAGTCCATTTACGGCAAAAGAGTAACCCCTGACTTGATGTACAGGAGCATCGCAAGCTTTGACGCCTCTCGCGGATAGTGCTGGGCAACAAAACTCAAGCCTCTTCTTTTATATCGAAATCCTCCACCATTTCTCTTAAAAAAATTCTAGTTTTAGACTTCTAATTCATGACCGGTGTTTTGTTCTGCTCTATCCTCTGAGCTTCCGTGTTCGTCAATACGCATGCGTCAAGGGTTCAAGGGTTACTCTTTTGCTGTAAATCGATGCATGCAGTGGTCCGCCGGAAGTTGGTTATTTTAGTCTATACAGTTTTAAATATGGATATTTTTCTCACACAAGGGCATCACTTCGCTTCAGAAGGCCTTAATTAACCCCCCGGAGCCGCGTGGAGCAGTTTTATGATGGATAGATGCACTTTTATGGACTTCAAAACAGAACTTCCCATTCACTGCCATTATAAAGCTTGGATTAGCCAGGACTTTCGTTCTCCCTTTTTATATAACTCTGATTGTATTCGTCTGAAAGAAAAATGTCATATACACCTGGGATGACTTGAGGATGAGTAAATCATGGGCTAATTTTCATTTTTGGGGTAACTAACCCTTTAAGACCAAAGGCACAGATCCTATATACTGATGCACATTCTATTTTCTCTGAACTGTTTACATTCACTTAAGATATAACCCACTAGGTTTATGTGAATACTCATAGAGCCCGGCATTTTAACATATTTTTGTGTGGGATTGACCATTTAGGCACGCACCTGAAGCGCAAAGTTTACTTTGCTTGTCCGTGTTCTGCTCCGTCTTGGAACGTGCGCACAGAAAGCCGCATGAGGAACAATGCAAGTTTTTTTCGCTCTTTGGTGCTTTTAATATCAAGCAAGTCACATTTTATGAAAGTCATGTTACTTGATTTTACTGATTTGCACAATGTTTGGGCTTTTAAGGAGGAGTGAAAGCGCATCACTAGACGGACAGAATAGGGCAAAATAAAAACATTTTCTTGATTATTGTATTTTCATAATAGCTGGAAACCAAAATTTAAATCGAAACTCATTTCCGATTAATCGCACAGCCCTACAAGCTATAATGGGCTTACATGCAGTCTCCATCTGTCTATCGAAGTAAACATGACACAGTGGTTCAAATTAAACATTTGTAGGGTTAAATACACGTCAGCTCTGTATCTTACTCTTACTCGTTTGTCTTCTGTCCTTAACCCCTGTTGCAAAACACTAAAATCAGATACAAGTGGGGGGGTTTTTCTCTCCAGAGATCTAAAATCTCTGAAACATTAACCAGTGTTGTTAGAAAAACTACTGTTTAATTTAGAGACCGTCATGTTTTTAGTGGCTGAGGCTCTGCAGTAAAAGATTTTTAAAATGTCTTCCTGTGCTGAGGCACCTTTTTAGAGCAAGATTTCACTTTCAATATTTCCGCATGAGTTTTTGTCGAGAAAAATTCAGCAGCCAGAGCCCTGTCACATCTCTCTGGAGTGAGAGGGCTGCTTGCATGCTTTTCTTTTTTTTTAAACTCCAATGCAATCTCTGCAGGTCTCTTTTTACAGAGTTACTGCATTATAGCAAAGCTTTTTTCCACAAATCTGGAAGGTGATTTGGAATAAGATCCACTAAATGTAGGCTTATGTCAGCATGCCAAAAAGAGCCTTTAAAAACCTACTTCAGCATTTACGTTCAGGGTTGCATTAAAATCGATGCTGATGGACCAAATAGAGGGAGACACTCAAATCTGATTTATTGCTAACGTCTTGATCTGTGCTTGCTTTCTTTCAGATGGTACCATGGAATGTTGGACAGAACCATTGCAGAAGAGCGATTGCGTCAGGCTCGAACACCGGGCAGCTACCTCATCAGGGAAAGTGACCGCCGGCCTGGCTCCTTCGTACTGTCCTTTCTCAGTGTGACCAATGTGGTCAATCACTTCAGGTGAGCAGTGCTGACTGGACCATACAGTTTCACTAATGTACACAAAACCCCATTACGTTTCACAAAATGTTATGTCCCATCAAGCAGACAGCTGTTGTACAATAGTCTTTGTTAACTATTAAACATACATTGTCCTGCACTGTATCTACTATTGACATGACTGATGCCTCAAATCATGTGAATTGTTGTTTTACTTTTCTAAATGATTAGATTTATGATTTTCACCTGGTAAACCATAAAACAGCCAAATATAACCCTTATACTTGGATTAATGGTGGCACTGAAGCCATATCTATAGACTAAATATTTGTAAAAATGTATTGTATTCCTGTGATGGCAAAGCTGAATTTTCAGCATCATTACTCCAGTCTTCAGAGTCACATGATGCAGAAATAATTCTTATATGCTTAATTAGTGCTCAAGAAACATTTTCTTATTATTATCAATGTTGAAAACAATTGTACTACTTAATATTTTTGTTGAAATGGTGATAAATATTTGACAAATGTTCAAAAGAACAGCATTTATTTGAAATATAAATCTTTTGTAACAGTATAAATGTATTTTACTGTCACTTTTGATCAATTTAATACATTCTTGCTGAATAAAAGTGTTTATTTCTTACAAAAAAAGAGAAAAATATCTTGATGACCCCAAACTTTGGAACGGTAGTAAACATTTAGTAGTTTAGCAGACATTTATTCAAAGCAAATTACAAATGAGGAACATGCAAGCAAAAATTCATAACACCGTGTCCTAACCAGATGCGACACGGCGTTGCAACACGCGATAAAAGGTTCCATGTTAATCAGAGTTCTTGTCCTAACCAGCCGTGACAGCTATACATGATGATTCTATTGTAGAAATGGTTTTTATTTCTGTGACGTCACAGCTGGAACAACATACAAAGTATGACAATCTCAGGTGCTGTTTGTATGCATGTGCTTTATTTAATGTTATAAGCATCTATTGTGAGTTTTAAAATCGTTTTGCGTGACGTTTATAGACAAACTGAAAGTGACAATGGATAATTCACCTCAGATCTTGAAAATAAACGAAAGGAAACAAGAATGTTCAAACTGTCAACTCAATATGAACAAAAAAGTCTATTAGACTGTTTTAGTCACTATATGTATTTTTAATAAGGTTAAAATGGCCTTTTATTTATGAATTTGATAATGTACTTACTTATCAATTCCGTTGCGAATGCAATGCACTTGCAGTTCTTCTGATTGGCTGATTTTTGATTGATTTTGCCACGTCTCATAGTCTCGTCGTGTATGGTGTGGACAGGCAAATTGCTTGTCACTGGAATCTTCTCATCGCTTCTGGTTAGGACATGGTATAAGAGCCACTAATTTTTGCAGTAATGCCCGATGCCAAGTTTCAAGTATAGGCTATTAGTACACTAGCTAGTGCAGAAGTGAAGTGCAGTAACATCATATTTCTAAATGATAAACACTGGTATTTATAGCAAAGGTTACAAGATGTCTTTCATCAGTAATGAACAAACGTCTTCAGCTCATAAGGATCAATTTATAAAGAAACAAGCAATAAACGAACAAACCAAAGTGTTTTAACAATACATTTATCTTATTCTCCATGACACGTGCTTATAGAGTGTTACATTGTCTTGCTGCAGTAAAATAAAGCTGTCACATTTAAATAAACATGACCATTTGCACAACTTGCGCTTTACAGCCACTGCAAGTGCTTTTCTGCTCTTGTTAAATGTATTTGGAATGACTCACAGAAGTAAATACTTTATCCCAGTAAATGTCAGTCTGATTCAGTCAGGCTTTATCATTTTAATGAAGTAAGGCAAAACACTTTCTTCTTTGTGTGCGTGTGCAGGATCATTGCGATGTGTGGAGATTACTACATTGGTGGGCGCCGCTTCTCGTCCCTGTCAGACCTCATTGGTTACTACAGCTATGTGTCTTGCCTACTGAAAGGTGAAAAACTGTCGTCTCCAGTGGCTCCCCCAGAGGTACGATCAGAACTTCTGACTTAACGAATGAACACTCGTATTTGTCGCTATACCTAAGGTTGTGGATCCAGAAGCAGGATTCAGTGCTGATTATCATAGCAGTAATATGTGCCATGGTCCTTATGGTGTTGCTATAACCTCTTATTCTCCTTCCAGCCAGTGGAGGACAGGCGACGAGTGAGGGCCATACTTCCATACACCAAAGTGCCAGAAACTGATGAGATCAGGTATAGAAAACTTTTTAAAAATCATCCCGTCTCACATCTCACGGTCCAGTCTGAACTGTGGCAGGCAGGAACAGTCTGTGTCCTGCCTGTTTGAGGGAATGGAATTTAAACCCGTTTGAAACAAGGGTTGCGCGATTGATCACGCGTTCACGATTTCTGCTTCTTATTAATTAAGCATTTCTGCGATATTGGCCCGCCGATATTGGACTAAAAAAGAAAACATACATTTAGTACTGGTTCGCTTAGCGTTCACAGTGTCAGTTTTAAGACTGAACCTAAAGATACAAAACAAAACAGGAAAAAACTGCTTTTATGAGGTATGTTTTGGGACGGAACTTACCAAACATCCAAAACAATGCTGTGTGCTGGGCACTCAATGCATTTGTGTACACATATGATGGTATTTTTACCAGCTGAAAACACACAAAGAGCTTATAAAATGTGTTGCACATAAATGAATATCTGCTGCAAGGAAGCATGTGTCTGAAGCTTGTACTGAATTGTAATGGGCAATGGGGCTCCTATGATGAGAAAAAAACAGGCATTCTTGAGCATTCTGTCGTCTTTAGGGTCGCATCTTGTGAAATCACATCCCGTTTTTGCTTCGCTAATTCCTTTGGTCCTTGTTGCGTTCATATTTTAGTCAAACCGCAATAGAGTTTGTTTGGAAGCAGACTGAGACCCTTCTTTTCAGTGGTCTCGGCCCACTTTTTTTGTGCCAGGGTTAGAGTGGCACTTTAAAATGAAAGTGAAACCGCACTAAAATGAACCGCACTAGCAATCGTACCAGAGTTTGCTTTAATTGAACCAAACCTGCCAAGTGTGCACACCCCCTTAATGTATATGACAATTATAATAATTCAAGAAACTAGATGAGGTAAAATCCTGCATGTGAATTGGCGTTCTCTTGATTCGTGTTTGCGTGAAAGTGCAATAATAAAAATGTAAAAATAAATGGTAACGCTTTATTTTAAAGTGACGTAGTTACATGTTACTACATTTACTTACTATAGTAATAACAGTAAATTATGCATAATTACAAGTAACTAACCCTAACCGTAATCCTATAGTAAATAAATGTAGTTAATTAATTATACTCAGTACTTATTTCAGTAAGTACAATGTAACGTCACCTTAAAATAAAGTGCAACCAAATACATTTCTCAAATTAAAATCTTGATTAATAATCTGTTATAAAAGTTGACTAAATTGATTATCAGTTTAACCATTATAGTGCAACCCTATTTCAAACAAATTCTAGATTTCAATTCAGTAATACCACTCCGTCCATTTCTCCATCCAACTATAATTCAGACATACCACACATCCACCATGTGACCTACAATGTCAGCCGTGTCACACTTTCCCACCATTTATGCATAAGATGAATTCCCTGTCGCCTTATGCAATATTAAAGTGTCTGTCAGACTTCAGAATGTTGGGCGGAAGAAGTAGGTCATTCCGGTACTTTTTCCTAGTATTTTGAGTATTCTGACATATTACTCATTTCACATGCTGCTTTTCACATACTGTATAGAAGGGAAGCAGGCATATTCGGATGCCTCTAGTTATGAGCTGCCGATTGAAATCACTTGTGTTAAATAAGGGAGACATCCAAAATGTGCAGTGCTGGGCTACTCCTGGACCTGGTTCATTTTAGTAGTTGGTTTGCATAATCTTCCTCTGTGGTGTTCAGTGGCACTTACAGGAAGCTACAAAAAGTAACTGTACAGGAAAGCTATTTAGATTGCAAGAAAAGCTGGAAAATCCTGTATAACAGACTAAATCCCACCCTACATTTAAAACCTTTAAAAAATAACGTTGGGAGCATTTTAAGGCAACTTATTTCGAAAAAGCAATTTCAAAATATCAAAAAAGTATTACTTCCCACAGGGACCCTCCAGTAACTTTATCTGAAAAACAGATGTTTTCTGCCTGTCACATTTATATTTACTTTTACATTCAAAATGCTGATTTTTCTAAACGATTATCTAAAAAGATTGAATAACTTTTTATATATTTTTAACATTATTTATTGAAAATGTACTTTATTTACTCTACATTATTGTGTGTCTTAAGTTTTCTCAAAGGGGACATGTTTATCGTTCACAATGAACTGGAGGATGGTTGGATGTGGGTCACCAATGTTCGGACAGAAGAACAGGGCCTTATTGTGGATGATCTTGTGGAGGAGGTGGTAAGTGTCTCTGAGCTTTTATCCTGTTTCAGTTATCTTCCTGTGAAATTGCACATTAAATAATTGATGTATTTGAATATATTCACAGGGACGGGAAGAGGATCCACATGAGGGAAAAATGTAAGTACATATAGTATAAAACAATATATCTGTTGCACTTTTAATAGCCCTCCAAACATGGGCAATGGTAAAACATCTACTGTAATTTAATGCAGGGCTCCAGACTAACATTTGAGAGCAGTGGTACCAGCGTTGGCGGAAAATGTATCATAAAGTTAATTTAATCATAAAATTACTATTGTTTTACATTTTGTTAATAAGTGCAGTTATTAATCATATTAATACATGTTTGTTTATTGGAAATTTAACAGTGAAGCACTGAGCTTGAATTGATATGCAAATAAAATGTACTTTTATTAGGTTCAAAAACCTAATATTTATAGGGAGAATTTATCTACTCTTATTAATTGTACCATTGCTTTTCTAGCCTATAGTATCACACTGAACTGACCGACAGCTTCAGTGATGATAAAAGGAGCACTATTTACTTGTGTTCTGGGTAATTCAGTTACAATTTGACTTTTCACTTTTTTACATATATTAAAGCTGCAGTCTGTAGTTTTTCCTCTTTGTCGCCATCTCTGTTCGAAATCTGCAATTGCAGTTATTCGCGGAATTATCAACTTTACGTGAATTGTGCCTCGGCACGGCACAGCGTGTAGGAATTTAATGTTTTGAGGAGAAAGTGCGGCTGTCAGTCACTGCGCGGTGTGGATATTGTCATTCAGAAACACAGATTATACTTTTTGAAAGTATGACCAACATAAGAATTTTCACCGGAAAATGTCATATGAACAAGTAGATAACATCCACTTTTGTTCTGACCAACTAAGGGGAAAAAAGCATTAAAATTAGCGATGAATTGCGATGATTAAATCAAACGATCTCTTATCATATCACGTCAAACTGTGCAAATTATACTTTGTTTTCAAATTGTCAATGTTAACAACATCAGCATAGCGTGATTACATTTAATGTGTATTAGGGCTACCTGTAGTTTAGTTTCCATTTCTGTGCAGTCTAATTTCTAACTGTCATATATCAACAAATGAATGTGGAGTAGAGGTGAATTGCTCTTATAGCTAGCACAAAATAATTGATATTTACCATAATGCACATAGCAAAACGAGAAAGGCACAACAAAGAAAACTGTATGAATTAAACGAACAAGTGTGCTTCTGTTACATAATTTAACCATTGAAATGTCTTGTCCAGCAGAAACGCTTGTCTCCGCGTCCGTTTTGAACCCCTTTAAAAAACGGAGTTCACGCCACCTTTCAAAAGCCTTTTTTATCCCTGTTTTCGCATAGGCCCGGTTGCAGTCTCTTTTTTTCTGTAGCCACTTTAAGTAGTGGAAATTGCTAATAAGCCAATAAGTGTGCCTCTGCCGCCATCTACTGTTTATAGTGGTAATTTCATGTCTTTTTGAAATAAAAGTGTTTGTTTGCCACAAAGTGGCCTACACCTTCAAACTTTTCGTTTTACAAATCATTAATAATAACATTAAAATAGGATAATATGTAGAGCTTTAAAAAAAATTTAATTGCTGAATTTTTTTTTTTGAAGCACTTGAAAGCCCTTGAAAACTGCTTGAATTTCACTCTTAAAAGGTTGTACCAACCCTGAGATGAATAATGACAACATTCAAATACACATTCGACTATTTCTTCCACAATACCATGGGGTGTTACTACATTAAATCCATGGTGATTGTTTATGATTTGTGGACTGAAATCCCTTAACTTTGTTCATGGCACAAGATTTCCACGTCAGCACTGTTTAATCTGATATCAGGTTTATAACAGAATTACCACCGAACTGTGCCGAACGCATCCCACCAGATCTCGCAGTAGTGACGTTATTAATTCTGTGGCAAATTCAAACGCTTTCTTACTGGATCTCCCAGCACTGTGTAGTAACGGTGTTGCATGATCGAAATCTGCCCATGTATGAGCTCACGCTGCGCTGTCTATTATTGCTCCAAGCTGATAAACGGTCGTCGCAGTGCCGCTCAAACGAGTAGCGTGGTTCCGTTCCGCTTTTGTTTCGTTTGCCATTTGATGTTTATCATTTGTAACAGAAATAGCAGCTCTTATCAGTTGGGCAACGTTGTAAAATTAACTAAATTTAGTCGCACTATCAGGAAAAAAAGGTTGCAGTCTGGAGCCCTGTTTATTTTTTTTGATACATGGTTACTTTTGAATGCCTGTCAATGGAGAAACATGATTTTTGCCCTCAGAATTGTGTATTTACGACTTTTACCAGCAAAGGTTAACTGCCCATGTTAACCAGCCAAACATTTGACTCCTTGGTCTAATCTAATCCTATCCAAATTGACCAGACTAAATTGCTCAGAATCATGAAACGATAATTTTCTCTGCTGCTTAGTTTCTTTGTTTAGTTTCTCATGTGTATCTCTTCTGCCCAGTTAGTTTTAGTTAGTTCAGTGTGCCATAGCAGAACAAACATCTGTCTGAATCAAGGAGCAATGCTACACTTATGCATATGAAAGTGAGCGCTTAATCCTGAGGTTATGTATCTGATCAGAGTTGATTCCTTGTGCTGTGACCGTAATAGACTACTCTGACTCACAGAGCCTGGGGTGCTGCCCTTTCTGCCCTGTTTACTTGTGTCTCATTTCCTGTTTCCCCTTGTTTTTCCTTTTCTATCTTCATAGCTGGTACCACAGGAAGATCAGCAAACAAGAGGCGTACAACCTGCTAATGACAGGTACATGAGCGTGATATAAAACGCTGGCTATTACATGTTTGTGTAATGAGCATAATAAAACACCATGACAGGTGATTTCAGGTGATGTGCTCAATGCATTTCACTAGTATATGAACATTTCAAATTATTTGCAAATATTAGCTTTTTTTTCACATTTCATTGTCAACAATTGGATATGTATTGTTCATGCTTGTCACCTATATTTACATTTAGATTACCTTTGCATCATATAATACCCACTTAAAGTTAACAGTTAAAACCTATTAACTGTCACCCCCCTTTTTGAACATAGACATGAAATGTTTGTAATTCATGAATGCTTTGGAATTCAGCCCTAAGATCGGTCAGATTATTGCTGAAGTGAAACACTTCAAAAAGATAAAGATGTTTCCTGTTAAGCAAATCTACTGTAATTTATATTTTACAAAATAATTTTGGCTAAAATTGCTAGAGACTGTGAGATTTTGCCATTATACCCTTTTTTAATGCATTTTCCTCACAAAAATTAATACATGTCTCACCATATCACTTCTATCACAAAACAGTTGCCAAACATGGAACCTTGAGTCTCAGAACTTTCCAATTATATGCGTTTTGTTAATATTAGAAAAAGATTTGATTATAAAATAGTGCAGTAAATGTTGTAATATGAAACATAACACCACCCACTAAAAGGATTTAACGTGTCGTTTCTATGGTAGTGCAACATCACAAGATGAATTTTGAGTATTTAAACTTTCGAATGATACCTCCTTTATTACTTTATTGCCTTATTAGTGTATTTACTCACCCTCATGTCATTCCAAACTGTACTGAAGCCATAAAATAGATTTGTGGGAGGAACACACTAAATAATTCAAGTCACCTTTATTTATATAGCGCTTTTTACAATGCCGATTGTTTGAAAGCAGCTACACAGTGTTAACAGGAAATTAATGCAACAGAATTTGATTCGGCTGTACAGCCGCTCTGGAGAAAACAGTGATGTCATCCAGCTCAGTTCAATTTTCATATAGTGTCAATGCGGTCAGATCAGTAATATAGTTGAATATTTAGTGTCCCCAACTAAGCAAGCCAATAGCCAAAGACAAAAGAGGCGACGGTGGCAAGGAACCAAAACTCCATCAGGTGACCGAATGGAGAAAAAAACCTTGGGAGAAACCAGGCTCAGTCGGGGTGCCAGTTCTCCTCTAATGATAATGACATAACTTCCATTTTTAAGCTAACTATTCCTTTAAATCATGTGTATTTGTTTAGTGCTATGATTTATTAAGACATTATATGCATCATTTGTTATATTTGGCCAGACTTGGTCTCACATGCATTAGCATAGATTCCAAACTTGTATTATTTGCAAACCTAAAAGGGCAAATTCATCAAATATAATTGATTACGTTAGAGTAAAACAGAAGCTCTTATTGTTTCCATTTTAACTTCTGACACACTGCTTCTCTGCTGTCTAGTTGGCCAGGTCTGCAGCTTTCTGGTCAGGCCGTCAGACAACACACCAGGCGACTACTCTCTCTTCTTTCGTACCAATGAAAACATCCAAAGGTTCAAGATTAGCCCCACTCCCAACAACCAGTACATGATGGGAGGGCGGTACTATAACAGGTAGGACTGCAGGCAAAGGCTTTAAAGTGCCTTGAACTCTGCTTATGTGAGATCTAGCTGAAAATGACATAACTTATATCCTGCTCTGAAACACCTTTTTGAAACCCCTTCCCATTGTCAGGATAGCATTAATAATCTTATTAAGCAGTGTTTTCATTAACCCTTCATAATAATATAATATAATATAATTAAGCAGTTGTGCTGCTTAATATTTTTTATAACCTTTTTCAGGATTCTCTGATGATTTAAAAACAATAATATTTCACAACATTACTGTTTTATTTTCTGTATTTTTTTAAATTTTTTATTTTTTTAAATGTAGGCTTGAACTTCTTTCAAAAATATTAAAAATTTTATTTTTTCCAAACTTTGGACTGGTACTATACTTTTAGTAATTATATTGTAGTTCTTATATTATCAATAATATTAATGATTTGGTTGCAGATATTGCAGATGGCTCCACATTTATTACTTCTAATACAAACAAACACCTCAAGCGTTTATGATTATTGCATACAAAGTTGAATAATTTATGCATACACATAATGAAATATGAATTTACCTGCAAACATCATTTCTGTTCACACTACAAATAAACGAAAGAGATTTCAGTCTTATGCTCCAAAAATCAGATTTTTGCTGCCTGTCTGAAAGCATTTTTGATATTAAACCCTGTCCCATATATTGTGCCGCAGGGTTGATTTAATTAAAATGTAATACTTTTTAATTTTGCACACAGTAATGAAAAAGTCATCCAGCTGGTCTATAATTAAATAATGCTCTTCCTGGCAGTGTCGACGATATTATCGAACGTTACCGAAAAGAGCAGATCGTGGAGGGTTACACTCTGAAAGATCCTGTCTCAGTCCAGGTAAATGAAAGGTCATTCCAATAAGTTCAGATATCGCTGAAGATCATCTCAATAACAAGCATAATTCTGTGTCCTTTTCGCCGTTTAGCAAAAAGAACAGGTCCTCTCTGATATGGTCGATGGAAGAGAAATCTATAACACTATTCGACGAAAAACAAAAGATGCTTTCTACAAAAACATTGTCAAGAAAGGATATCTTCTCTTCAACAAAGGTACCACAGGCTACTTTTTAATGCAGAAAACTGCATCCATTGACCTTTTACTGATTATCAACATATAAGGCTGTTTGACATTTGTTTTCAGTGCTCAATCTTTCTCAGCGGGACTTGGGTTGATCACGAGAGGATGTGGGTAATTTGTAGCACATAAGCTCCAACTGAGTGTGGTTTTGTCAAACCTTGACAGTCTTTGATCACCTGTGAAACACTCAGCAAGGCTCTTCACAGACAGCTCAGGATGAGCTGTGCAGAACAAAAAGCAAAGCGTTTACCTGAACACACAGATCTGCCCAGTTCAATGAGAGTGGCTTTGCTTAATAAGAGATTTGGCGCTCTGTGGGGTTTGCTCGCTGATCAAAGGGTATGAATCTGAATTAGTTCTGGCATCTTGCCTGGTTAGTATTACGCTGTTGTTTGTATTTAATATTCAGGTGGTTTAATGTGTACTGAAATCATTATATCTCAGATCCTGGTTGTATTATACAGGCTCCCAGTGTACAAGTTACGTTTCTCAACTCCTAAAATTGAAGACATAAATAAATTAGGTGTTCTGCAAGAAATGAGAGGCATTGTTACCAATATATGGTATATGTACCTCAGTGTTCTACATTTTTAAATGAATCTCATATAGTTATGATTAGGGCTTAACAATATAATTTAATCAATTTAACAGTGCTGGGCGGTATGACCAAAATTGTATATACCAGTATTTTTCTAAATTATACCGGTTTCGCGGTATATGACGGTATTTTATTTCCCTATGCATGACTGGGTGTTAACCACATTTTCTACTGACTGAGAGAGGAACTAATGCAGTAGATTGACTAGAATGCCCTATTTTACTGTCATGATGAGTGAATATTGTACAAAAATTCGACTCTAGAGTTAATACAGGTTTTTTAGAGTTAATACAAAGCCCCACAAAATGATGCTGTGGGGAGACAACAACCAATAAAACACAGACCTGTTGAGGGCACCTTAAGCATTTTAAAAATCTAACCCTATATAACAACAAACTGCCAAAACGAGGGAGAAACGCGGAAGAACATTTAAAAGATCTAAGGATATTTACTTTTTTGCCCATTCTTCTTTGAATTGTCAGTCTATTTATGAACTCGCATCATTGTCTTTGGTGTAGCAGAATAACCCATCGTGTCATTGCTGTCGTCATCAGACGTACGGCTGTTGTATCAGTGTCCTTGTTTGCATACGATGGTTCGTGTTTAGAGCAGTAGAGTATATGAAATATGTCCATAAAAAAAACTTAAACACGCTCGTTTCATATATCTGATATATGATCCATGTGGTGAGCATTGGTAATCTCATCGTGGCACTCGCCCCCTATACCCTCAAACAGAGCATTATTTGAGGGGACAGCCATTTGTAGTGGTGTCCGAAACCATAGTGGACGTTATTGAGTACACTCATTCAATCGCACATTGCACCGCAATAACGAGTGTACAGCCAATGTACACACAACGGCTGTCTGAATTCACACACTCGTTTTCATTCACTCCTTCAAGTGAACTATATTAGTGGATAACGTAGGGAATAGTGAATGAGGGTTTAGGGGGCGATTTGGGATTCAGCCATAGGCTGTAATGCGATCTCAGCTGTGTCCTCACTACAGTGCAACAGTGAAAAGGGACCCCTCTCAAACAGTGTCGCACTGCACCGCGTTCCGAACCTTGTTTAAGCGATATATACCGGTATTGCGGTATAATCAAAAATTCATATCATAACAAAAATAAACACCGGTATTCGGTATGAACCGGTATACCGCCCAGCACTACAATTTTAATCAATATTATTCTTAAATTTTAAGATTGATCGTTTAGTCTATAATGTTTTCTGTTAATGCGTGAACAAAAAATTAGGGATGCTCCGATTGATCGGCAACCGATCTCGATCGGTCAGTAATCGCTTTGGGATGATTGATCGGCGGTCTCCAAAAAGGCCGATCTCATGAACCGATCGCAGCTGACGACACATAAAACCCGCACCTGCCGTGAGAACTAGGGCATGATATGCAGCGACACCGTCTCATTCTCTTTCCAGCGCGGGTAAAATAATTATAATGCTGAAGGTGAGGTACAATTCATATTTCTATATTAAATAACTTACGCAGTCATTTGAAAACTTTCTGTGAGATGCAAGTTCACAAACAGCGTGAGTGAATCACCGCGTGCACGTGCTCTCTCTCTCCCTTTCAAAATGCTCAAATGGCTTCACATCATCGCACCGCATGTGCACTAAAATCGAGCTGCACAGTTGACACAGGATTTGCCACTTTGCACAATCGAGGCAGTGTCGCATCGTCACTAAAGTTTATCATTTGCATTTATTTTAAAGTCTTGCCAGTGTTCAAACCACTCAGCACTCGCGCGCACGGTCTGGAGACACACACACACACACACACACACACACACACACAGGCCATCTCACAAAAAGCTTGCGAGTACAAATTGCACTGAAATGGTCAGATACACACAAATGTATGTACTAAATGACCGTCTTGACACGTATGCACGTAAACCCCGTCGTGACTCGCGAGTGAACGTTTTGTGCAACTGCATGTAACCGTATCCGTGTTCACTCTTAAAGTGACAGCTGTAGAATAAACTGCTGCTGTCTCTGAGTTTCTCTTTTGTCTTGTGTTGTTTGATGAACCTTTATGACACTCACTGCTCTTGAATGACTAACTTTTGCAACCTTAAGTGTAAGGATTAATCTAATTTAATTTATTCAGGGAAGACCAATATTAATTAGGGGCCAAGCACCGAAGAACAAAAATGCACTGCATGATCAAATACCGTGAGATAATTATATACATTTATTGTATACATTTATTTGTGAAAGATGGCCTACAGTAGCCTTAAGTTATCTCATTTTCTAAAATAAACACTTGGTGGTTCTTCAAGATCTTGACTCAGTTAATTTAGAGTTAGTTTCATTTCTACAAATGGTGCAAACTCTGCAAGATTATAGATAAAAGATTGCCATTCCCCTGCCATTCTGTGATCGGCAGTGATCGGCAATCGGCAGATCATGATCTTGGTGATCGGTAATCAGTGATCGGCCCCAAAAATGCTGATCGGAGCATCTCTATAAAAAATGTATAATATTTGTAGTCTGTCTGCCATTCAATAATCAGAATGATCAGAATATTTTTGATGTGAAACAAAATCTCAGCTTTCATATTCTGTCAATTTTATTACAAAATTCAAACAGATCTTTTTTTACACTCTTTATTGTGATGTGAGAGATCTCTATATGAAGTTCAATGACGTAAGTTTCGGGAGGAGCATATTCATCTAATCCAGTCAGTTATGTTCCAAAGGGGATATAAGCAGCGTCTTAGCTTACCATCTTCAGATGATATCACTCAAGCATCTTTCCTTCTCCCCTCCTTCATCTTAAAGGTGTCATGAACTGAGACTTCAATTTCCTTGAGCTTCTAACATAAAAGAGGTCAACATACTATAAGAATATCTTGTACGTCTCAGAACTGAAAACTTCCTTGTTAGTCCAAAAACAGCTTTTATTGTAAAGCTTAGAGAATGACTCGTTGTGGAATGTGCCTATCTATAACAGATAGGTGAAAGACCGCCTCTGCTGAAGATCAACACCTACTTCATCATTGCATCTTTGGCCCCGCCGACTATACCAGTGGCCGGCTCACTATTAACGTTAGTAAGATGATGAGGAGAGAAGAGTGATGCTGGATCACTGGACTAAAAACCCCAGGGAATCTAATGCTAGGAATGTGTTTATTTATTTTCAATAATGTGAATGTCTCAGTTGAGCATTATTAAAGGGGGGGTGAATCACTCAGTTTCAATCAATCTCATGTCAATCTTGAGTACCTATAGTGTAGTTGTGCATCCTTCATATCTCTGAAAAGTCTTTAGTTTTATTATATTTATAAAAGAAAGATACGCTGTACCGAGTCTTTCCGAAAAAAAACAGAGCGGCTGGGGGCGTATCGTGTGGGCGGAGCTAAAGAATGACGAGCGTCTGAAAGCTCTGACATCCTTAAACGTGGAGACATTTTTTTTATCCTAAATAAACCATTGCGATCAATCAGATTTAGCCATACATATATGATCCAGAATCAGATCTAGAGTCTGAAATTGAGCAGGAGAAGCAGCAACGACGACTACAGCAGGACGTCTCAATGGTATGTACTTCTGTAACTTATATATGCTTAGCGGCTTGTCATGCTCGCGAGTTTTCAACATTTTTGTGGGTTTACTCATGGTTTATGAGGACATCATTTGGTTTATGGACTGTATGCTATTTAATGTTAGCAGTAGCAAGTGGAATGGCTTTATACGTCAGACTAGTGCGTGTTTACATAGAAAAACAATGGAATAGTAGCGCATTTTAATGAACAAGTCTATAGCTAACAACACAAAAATATGAAGCAGTTTTACTCACCGCCTGCTTCCAACATACGACCGTGAACCTTAATCGCTGGGACTGCTTCATCTTTCAGCATTAGACGAGCTATAAATCCAGAGTTGAACTATACCTTGTTTATAAACCATCGTCTCCGAAATTCAGGGAACAAACAAAAATACTTGCACAACTCCGTTGCTGCTCCGGAAAAACAAACTCCATCCACTGTCCCATTAACACTGTGTTCTTTGGGAAGCTGTGCAGGGTTGTCTTGCCCTGACAACCAAAAACACACATCTTTGGTGATATTGTTGATTTCGTGAAGTCCTGTGACTGCAGCACAGCCGGCTTCCCTAAAGCGTTTGCTCTCGCTCTAGTCCCGCGCGCGCCCTTCCGGGAGAAGAGCCCGTACGGCCTGTACAAGGACATTCCGCCCTATCTGACGTCAGATAGACCCATACTCAAAAAAAACTTTCCGAAACTTATGAGAAACCAGAAGGAGTATTTTTGGCACAGAAATACTCCATCAAACGTCCAACTTTAAAAAAAAAACTTTGTCCATGTTTAGGATGGGAATCCAAGTCTTTAACAGTGTAAAAAGCTCAGTATGCATGAAACAGCATTCCCCCCCCCCACCCCCTTTAATTTATATTTGGTACATTTCACTGTGGATTCTTTGGTATATCAGTCACAATTTCGGCAAACAGACTTTTATGATATGGACTTGACAGTAATGCGGCAACAAGCAAGTAGCTAACTGTGTTAATTCTAATGCCTGATCTGTGACCAGTGATTTCTGATTTGTAATGGTTCATGAAGTCAGATGTTCTTTGTCTGTGTCAGTAAATCAAACCAGTGACTAAACGGTGAAGTTCAAATTGTTTCACTTAGTAGGATGAAAATAAGCTGTTATTTAAACTGTGATTGACCTTGAGAGCTGTATTAGTACAAATGTGCTAAAAGTATTCAAGACAGATACACATGCAATACTTAGCTATTTCATATGCAAAGATGTTAGCCAATCACAGCAGTGGGCGTTTACACTGACGTCTCACAGCAGACATGACTCTTCAAACAGAGCATTCAAATCAGAGGAATTTTATTTCTAAATTATGACAATTTTTGTTGTGAAAATCATACTAACATAAGTGCACCCCAGAAATCATTATAAAACAATGCAGTTCATGACCCCTTTAAGCCTACATTTATCTTTCTATATATTTCACATAGGGGGGGAACCTAAATTCTAAAAATCTCCATTTAAAAGCAAACTTTTAATCATGGATAGCAAGCCAAATCTGTTTACCTATACTGTGTCATTATGATTTATATGATCAAGCGAACTCGTGAAAGTGCATCAGTTCAAGAGAAGCGGCAGCGCAGAGTGCATGTGAAATGATCATCTCTTCCTCTTTACTACCAGTTATAGCAAGAAATAAACATGAATGAACAAAAGATACAGTACAATTACTGAAAATATATTTTATGTAATCTCTCAATCAATGTTTTGACCGCTGAAAGACAGCAATAAAACAGCCTGTGTAAAATCATGTAATGTTGTATTAACCTCAGGCAATCCATTCAAAGCTTGTAGCTCATTAGTAAACTAGAAAAAAAACTTAAGAGAGCAGCATATTGCTAAATATGTCTTTTAGTATTTCATGTATGTTTAAATAAATCCGTTATGAAATCAATGTTTTATGGCAGCCACTGTTTAAATGTTATACATTGTAGAATGTGGAAACAAACATAATTATACTATTAAAGTTGATGCGTTTAAATGTTTGTATACAACTTCTGATATTTGATTATTGTATAAAAAATTACAGGGTTTCTGTAGAGTTTACAGCTTTTGTTGAAAGAGACTTTTTATCCTCAAGGAAAATTGACATGTACTGTAACTGACAATTAGCCTGACGTCGTCATACTCAATTCTAGTCAGAATATGAGTCTGATACTGCTCCGTTGGGCTGTGATTATGGGGCGTGTTTCAACCGAACCAGGAAAGACCTCAATTGGATAGACCTACAACCAATCAGAGCAACGGAGCGACGCATAACGTTAGTTGTCAAATATCAACAGAACTCAACTGCACTGTGTTGCCAAGTCCACGGGTTGTTTTCCATGTCCGCGGGTTGAAGCGACCCCAATTATGTGATATATAGACCCAGGAATGTGAATTTTAGCAGGCAGCCCTGCCAAAATAACACATATTTTACCCCCCAAACACCTTTTTTTCCGGAGAACCCCTCCGGAAAGCTATTGGGTTTGTTTTTGGTTCGTTTTGAGTAGCAATTGGGCGGGTTTTGTTGTAAAAACTTGGCAACCCTGTCTGCACGCACGCTGGAATAAGTAACGTTAGAAGAAAAAGATGAGTGTAAACGATCTTTGCCGGTGTTGTAAAAAAAGAATTTAAGGATGCACAGAGTACTTACCAACACGATCATCATTTTTGAGAGAAATAGTAAAGGTGAATGCATATACGAACAAGTTCTCCGTTTAGGATTAGAACAAATTCAACCCAAGCGCCTTTGATGACGAATGATTACGTTACTGTTTATCATCTGTCCATCATCGTCTAAAGCCCGCCCTGACAATTTCTTTGGTCCGAACAGCTTCTGTTCGGGCATAATTACTCCTCTACAGATGAAGTCCAGACCGAACTGCCCGAGCTCAAATGTAGTGGGTGGGGCTAAGTTCGGCTGGCATCCAGGCTACCTGACAATATCCAAATGAATCAATATTAAAGTCGGGATTGAATCAAGACCTTGTAAATCGAATATAAACCTGAAATTTGTAAATTCCCCACCCCTAATTCTGATGCATTTTCTTGTTGGCATTCAGCTGTTGTTTGCATTAGTATTCAGCTAGTTTGATGTGTACTAAAATCTTTTATTATACAGGCTCCCTGTGGAAAAATTTATTTGCTTGTCCCTTAAAAATGTATGTCATAAATAAATCAGGTGTTCTCCCATAGTTTGGTTCCCTTGAACTGAACTTTTTTAACTCTTCGAGAAGGTAATGTGAGCATCTTGCTGACCTTTTCACTTGTACTTCCACAGGTAAGGGTAAGCGCTGGAAGCACTTGTACTTCATCCTGGAGGGCAACGACGCGCAGCTCATTTACTTCGAGAGTGAGAAGCGAGCCACCAAACCCAAAGGACTAATCGATCTGAGTGTATGCTCTGTGTACGGGGTCCACGACAGTCTGTTTGGCAGGTATGTGATTGTAATGCAACCCAAGCCACTGGGGTCCTTAATTCGGGCCATTATTTGCTTGCATATGATGCTTGGTTGGATTTTTTGTTTGTAATTTGATGACATTCAAACAAGTACAGCTTAAGTGTCTGTGATGTTTGGGGCCAGTGTGCCAATCAAAGATAGACATTACATGTTTTCTGTTGATGTTATTTTTTTATTCAGGCCAAACTGTTTCCAGATTGTGATTCAGCACTTTAGCGAGGAGCAGTACATTTTCTACTTTGCTGGAGAGACACCTGAGCAGGCACAGGTAAATATCACTTCTACATATATACTACCATTCAAAACTTTGTGATTGGTAAGCTTTTTTTATATATATCTTATGCTCACTAAGGCTGCATTTATTTGATCAAAACTACAATAAATATTGTGAAATATTATAACAATTTAAAGTAACTATTTGCTACTTGAATATATTTTAAAATGTAATTTTCTGCATCATTACTCCAGTCTTAGGGCCCTTTCACACCTACCTTGTTTGGTCCAGATTTTCGGACTTTTCAGTTTGATCCGAATCAAAATTACAGGTGTGAAACCTCCCTCGGACCATGGTCCGAAAAGAGGTAGTCTCAGTCCGGATCAAACTGAACAAAGGTTTGGTTCATTTCTAGTGTGAAAGCATTTTCTGTATGGTTCGGGCTTTCAGACCATTTACAGGAAGTTCCTGTTTATGTTTAAATATTATAATGTTATTTTTAAGGGCGTTTTCACACCTGAAAGTCCGCACCAGGGTCCAAACCGAAGTTCATGTTTTGATACATTTTACACAGTCGGTTAGTTTTGGTTTGGTTTCACATTGCAATTATGCGAGCGCACTAAAGAACTTTACATGACATACTTGCGTCCTGCCGTCATCATCTATGTGGGCTGCATCTTGACATTGATTGGTTTGTAAACGGACGTGCGTGTTGTCAATTCTTCGGGTAACTTTGACAAGAACGAATGAACAGACGCATATTGTTGCCACTAGTGAACAGTGCGCGTTGCTTGACTATTTCTTTTCGTTTGAATTGTTAAAAGTGGACATTTCAAGCTTTCTATACACATATTTCTCATGTCTGTGAGGCTGAGTTTCGGTTTATTTATCGGACATGTTCAAGAGCAATGCCAGTGATCGCTCCGGCGCCTCCATGTCACGATTGTTGTCTGCTAAAGCCTATTTGCTTCTTATTTATTAAATCCAGGCAATTGGCTAATGAAATGCTCTTACACTAGAAACAAACCAAACCTTTGTTCAGTTTGAACCGGACCGAGACTACCTCTTTTCGTCTGACCAAATTTCGTCTATTTGGTCCGGACCGTGGTCCGGGGGAGGTTTTATTCAGTCTTTGATTAATAGAAAGTTCAGAAGAACAGCATTCATTTGAAATAAATATTTTTTGTAACAAAGTAAGTCTTTATTGTCAATTTTGATCAATTGTATGCATCCTTGCTTTATCTTATTATAACTAAATATATACATATGACACATGTCCACATGAAATTAATACATAACCAAAATGTTACGTCCTACATCCACAGGACTGGATGAAATGCCTGCAGACGTTCTGCAATAATCTTAGGAAACCCTTACAGACCACATTCAACAAGCGTTTGCGTCAGGTAAGAGAGACCAGCCATCGAGTGTGAAATCTCACTGTTTTCATGAAACGGTAGCTGCCTTTTCCCTTAATCATGAGGTCAGGTGTTCAGATGGCTCTGAGTGTGCTGTCAGAACGGGCCACAGCTGAACCGTCTAGATGCCGGTGAGCAGGGGGATGAAAACCTCTTTCACAGCACCTGATCCCAGACAAACCATTTGGGCTAAATCTAAAAAGAACATCGTCATCTTCATTACCACAGGCATATTTTTGGAAAAAGATCTCTGCATGTCATCTGCCTCTGACATCTCATCACTTATTCATTACAGAGCACGGACAAATCTAACGTTTGTGTGTCATCTCTCACCTTAGGTTAGCAGTTTAGTCCTGTATGTGGAGGAAGCCCACAAACTTCCCATCAAACACTTCACCAACCCCTACTGCAACATCTCTCTGAACAGTGTGCAGGTGGCGAAGACTCACCCTAGAGAGGGACAGAACCCTGTGTTCACTGAAGAGTTCATCTTCGAGTGAGTTCATTGTGACTCGACTCATTTAGAGGTTTTCAAAGTGTTGCTTGATTAACGTTCTGACTACCATTCCTCTCTCGCAGTGACCTGTCAAGCGACATCAACAGATTCGAAATAAGCTTAAGCAACAAGACCAAGAAGAGCAAAGAAAGTGACATCTGTGAGTATCATTATCTGTTCTTTCCCATAAAATTTGTAGTAATTTATTTATTTTTGAGCTGAATGATAAGAATGATTGTCTGACTGAAGCAAATGGAAAAAGCGGTTCAAAGGTGCAGTCTCTATATGTAGTGTGAGGCAGTCTTGGTGTTAAGCGCTCAAATATAAAATGTACTTCTTAATCAAATTTAAATGTAGCTTATAAGACATTTATGGCAAGTGTGGAAAAATGTTTATTTTGGACTGTGACCTTTCAATTAAATATTCTGGAAACTCTGTCGATAGCAATTGTGGCATAATGTCAGTTACCACAGAAAAGGTTTCCGTTTTTGGTGTTTGCGGTTATAATAATGCACTTGCAATGTTGAGGGTTTAAAAGCACAGCCATGTGCAAATCCAAAACTTATGTTTTTGTTAAATCACTAATATGTGTGGTTATGTAAGCTGTACAACTGTACATACACTTTTTATGTCATTTCTTATTGACATCATTCCTGTTAGTGGAGTTTCTGGTATCCTTATATCTACATTACTGTTCAAAAGTTTAGGGTCTCTTATGCTCACCAAGGCTGCATTTATTTGATAAAAAACTGTGATATTGAAAAATATTATTACAATATAAAATAATTTATTCCTGTGATGGTAAAGCCGAATTTTCAGCATCATTACTTCAATCTTCATTGTCACATGAAACTCTTCTTCTTCGGATAAGAAACCTATTTATTTTTAAATGGAAATCTGATATAGATATTGCTGAAGTATTAATTTCTTGAGAAAAAAAATCTGACCCCAAACTTTTCAACAGTAGATATAATTTATTTGTTTATTGCCGGACGCTGTGCATTTTAATTGTAAATGTGGTACTGCATCATTGGTTTATGTTCATCAGAGATATTATCTGTGGTAACTGACAGCACATCACAGATGCTTCATACATAGAGCTCAATTTTTGGTGGAACCTGCAGCATTCCTTTAAACCCCTCCATTCGTTTTCCTTGCACAAGTGTGCCCTCTGCTGGGACTTTGTAGAGCAAAGCATGACTACTACTCTTCTCTAATTTGTTTCTCTTCTGTATTGTTTCAGTGTTCATGCGTTGCCAGCTGAGTAAGCTGCAGAGGGGCCAGATGATCGATGAATGGTTTCCTCTGAGCTCCTATGTGCCGCTGAAGGGAATCGAGCCAGGCTCACTCCGCGTAAGAGTGCGATACTCCATGGAGAAGATCATGCCCGAGGAAGAGTACAGTGAATTCAAAGAAGTGAGTGTGCACATGGTCATTTTTTACACACAGATGGGGATGTGGCCGTGTAGTTGAGCGGTGACAAAAAGAGTTAAAACAATTTAACAATTAAAAAACTTTGCTAGATTCCCCAGCTAACAGGGATCATCCTCAGAACTAACATTCTAACATTCTGTCAAGGTTCTCTCAAAGACATAAACAAACATTATTCCAGTAACATTAATAGAACGTTTATTCAAAGTTATCTGGTCTTTAATAATGTTCTCAAAATGTTAGCACAAAAACATTATTTATACATTATTCATGGAAGGTTTTTTTTTCCCCAAAAAAATTTTGTAGTTGGATCTTTGTTCTGAATGTTCAAAGAACATTCATTAGTAACATTCACATTAGTGTTAATTAACAAAATCAATGAGGAAAAATTTTGTTGACGACCTTTTTTTCTTGACTTGACGAGACGACACCAACATCATTAAATGATAATTGTGACTATATCAGCATGCAGTATCATTGACAAAAAAGACAAGACTAACATTAAGTTAAAAACATAGAAACTTGACCAAAAATCACTCTGTTTTTCTCGAATAAAAGAGGATACAAAACATTACAGACTAAAAAGCCACTATGAGCTTTCATGCTTATGGTTGGCCAGATTTAAAGAATTTAAGAACCTTTTAAAATAAATGTTCTACCCAATTTTTTACTTAATAATTGCAATCTGACAGCCATGCACATGCGCTCTCTCTACACTGCAGAAAAAGTGTGGATGATCTGAAAACACCAACAAACAAGTAAGCTGCAGTTTACCGATCTCCATTTGAGATTTTGTGTTTAAATATCATTCAGTCTGTCTGTGCTGCTTGCGCTGTTTTTCGGCTATAATTTGCGATTGTGGTTGCTAAATAAATGCACTTACACAAAAAGTGACAATACTACAGTTTTTTTGTTGTTGTTGTTGTTGTTGTTGTTGCTGTGTTAATAGAAAAACTCACTGTTTTAATTTTTGAGAGGAGTTTCTTGTTTGATAAATATGATAAATAGCCTATAATAAATCAGGAAACTAAGAGTAAAATAATCCATGCACATGGGTTAACATTCTCTTGATTTGTGCTTATAGGTGAAAGTGCAATAATTCTGATTAAATGTAAAAATACATTTCTTTTTATTATAATTGATTATAATTTTGTGTAAAATAATCGGGATTATCAATTTAACAAAAAAGTTTTCATTGACTAAAACTAGCCTAAAATGTTCAGCCATTAAGTCGACTAAAACTTGACTAAACAAAAAACAGGACAAGGTTGACTAAATATGATAAAAGCTAAAAAGAACATTTGACACAGGACTAAGACTAAATAAAATAAAAAATCTGACAAAATTAACTAAACTAATTCCCATAATGATTGCAAAATGATAAAATTGAATGTTCCCTTTGTTCTCTTTACCAAGAATTTGTTTTTTTGTTTTGAACATTCAGAGAACATTCCGAAATAATGTTTTCAGGACTTATTGTGAATGTTAGCAAAACGTTCTTAGAACATTTTTTTTGTTGTTGCTAAAAGCATCTTTTGCTGACATGCTCTCGCTGTCCGTCCCCAGCTCATCCTGCAGAAAGACTATCATGTGATCTATGCGTTGGCTCACGTTTGTGGGCAGGACCGCACCCTGCTGGCCAGCATCCTGCTCCGGATTTTAAGACATGAGCGAGCTGAAGCTCCCTTACTGAGGACGTTGAATGACAGAGAAATTAATATGGAGGGTAGGGCTCTCTTTTTATTATTCAAAGTTCAGTATCCAACAGCAAACAGATGTCACAGCTGCATCGAGGCTGGGCAGCTTCCCTCAGGCTTGTTCATCATGTTTTAGCTACAGAACAAAGCTTTGACAGTTTTGTGCATTTTACACAGTTCCTCTTTTCAAGCAATGAACAATTGTTCATTTAATAGACTAAGCAATCAAACACCATCTTGAAAATGTTCAGTGTGTTCATACCAGTATTAGTAGTATTGACTCAATTTGGTATGTGGATGAATTTACAAACTCAATCATGGTGAAAGTTTGCCTCATGAACATTAAATCTGCAGGAAGGTTATGAAGCAACAACAGAATGACCTAGTTAATATTTATAAGCTTAGCCTGTAGTAGCATTCTTAAAATTTCCATCTAATTAATCCATCTTGGCATCTCTAATTCTGAGTGGATGGGACAGTGTAGTATTGATGTGAAATAACTATTAACAATTCAAATTAATTGTTAAAGATTAAATTGCAGAAAGAACATGGATAAATCTAGATACTAAGTGCACACAACACACTTGTTAATTTAAACTTCACCCAAAAGTTTGTCATCATTTACACATCCTCAAGTTCTTCCAAACCTGAATTAATTTCTTTCTTCTGCTGAATTCAAAAGAAGACATTTTGAAAAATATGGGTAACAACACAATCTATAATCTTTTCTCCATACTATGGAATTCAATGGGTCCATGGGCCTGTTTGGTTACCCATTTTCTTCAAAATATCTTCTTTTGTGTTCAGCAGAAGAAAGAAATTCATACAGGTGAACTATCCCTTTAAATATACACTACGGTTCAGAAGTTTGGGGACAGTAAGATTAATAGTTTAGTTACTAGTTAGTTACTTTGCAAAGGATGCATAACATTGATCAACAATGACAGTAAATACATTTATAATGTTACAAAAAATATAAATTTTCAAATACATGCTTTTTTTCTATTTTAAATAAATTATTTTGAACGTTCTATTCATCATAGAATATTGAAATAAAGTATCACAGTGTCCACAAAAATATTAAGAAATGTTTCTTGAGGACCTGAAGGAGACAACAGTTAATTAAATTTTAAAATATACAGTGCATACGTTAGAGCCTTATTCCAAAATGGATTAAATTCCTAATTTATGAATTAAATGTGTTAATTAAAAACGAGAAAAAAAAAAAGGAAAAAAAATCACATGTACATAAGTATTCACAGCCTTTGCCGTGACACTCAAAATTGACCTCAGGTGCATCCTGTTTCCACTGATCATCCCTGAGATGTTTCTACAAATTGATTGGAGTCCACCTGAGGTAAATTTAGTTGATTGGACATTATTTGGAAAGGCACACACCTGTCCATATAAGGTCCCACAGTTAACAGTGCATGTCAGAGCACAAACCAAGCCATGAAGTCCAAGGAATTGTCTGTAGACCTTCAAGACAGGATTGTATCAAGGCACAGATCTGGGGAAGGGTACAGAAAAAATTCTGCAGCATTGAAGGTCACAGTGAGCACAGTGGCCTCCATCACAGCACATGATAGCCCACCTGCAGTTTGCCAAAAGGCACCTAAAGGACTCTCAGACCACGAAAAACAAAATTCTCTGGTCTGATGAAACAAAGATTGAACTCTTTGGCCTGAATGGCAAGCGGCATGTCTTGAGGAAACCAGGCACCGCTCATCACCTGGCTGTGGGGATGTTTTTCAGCGGTAGGAACTGAGAGACTAGTCAGGATCGAGGGAAAGATGAGTGCAGCAATGTACAGAGACATCCTTCTTGAAAACTCAGACTGGGGCGAAGGTTCATCTTCCAACAGGACAACGACCCTAAGCACACAGCCAAGATAACAAAGAAGTGGCTACGGAACAACTCTGCGAATGTCCTTGAGTGGCCCAGCCAGAGCCCAGACTTGAACCCAATTGAAAATCTCTGGAGAGATCTGAAAATGACTGTGCACCGACGCTCCCCTTCCAACCTGATGGAGCTTGAGAGGTCCTGCAAAGAAGAATGGGAGAAACTGCTCAAAGCTTGTAGCATCATACTCAAAAAGACTTGAGGCTGTAATTGGTGCCAAAGGTGCTTCAACAAACTATAGCGCAAAAATTTGATTTTTGCATTTTTTATTTGTAATACATTTGCAAAGATTTCAAACAAACTTCTTTCATGTTGTCATTATGGGGTATTGTTTGTAGAATTGAGGAAAAAAAATTATGAATTTAATACATTTTGGAATAAGGCTGTACCATAACAAAATGTGGGAAAAGTGAGGCGTTGTGAATACTTTCCGGATGCACTGTATATTAAAATAGAAATGCTATTTTGCATTGAAAGAAGTCTTTCACCAAGTTTGCATTTATTTGATAAAAACATACAGCCAAAATATTAGAAAATATTATTACAAAGTCATTTACAAAATCTTACTAACCACAAACTTTTTAATAGTAGTGTAATTGTAACTATAATAATAATTATTATAAAATGAAGTATTATCCTCATTACATTTGTCTCTGAATTTTAAAATATTTCAACTGTTAAGTATTAATTTGAATGGTTAATAATGTTAATTTATTGCTGTAAATGATAATTTCAGACATTACTTTTTTAATCTGCCATTGATCATATAATGAACATCCCTAAAAATGTAGCTTTTTGTTTTGGTGTTGTAGATGAAGCCACGACACTGTTCCGTGCCACTACTCTGGCCAGTACTTTGATGGAGCAGTACATGAAGGCCACCGCCACACCGTTTGTCCACCACGCCCTCAAAGACACCATACTGAAGATCATGGAGAGCAAGCAGTCCTGTGAGGTAATGGAACTAAAAGGAACATTCAACAGACAAAAAATGTCTCACTGTTCACATCATACTCCATTGTGCCTCAGATCTGTAAATTTGATCCTTGTCCTGATGTTTTGTGTTTAGTATGTCTGAGCCAAATGTGTCAACATGAGGTTCTCTCCAAAGCTCCGGCCTTGAGCAAATTGGCTTTTGTCAGGTTTCTGTTGGATAGTGAATAAACTGAACTAGCAGTCAAAATCCTTGTCCCTCATGTGGAGTGTCTTCTGGTCTCCCTCTGTAGCTGAACCCATCTAAACTGGAGAAGAACGAGGATGTTAATCTGAATCTAGCTCATTTACTCAACATCCTGTCGGAGCTGGTGGAGAAGATATTTATGGCTGCTGAGATCTTGCCCCCGTAAGCATGATAGCGCACCACCATATAGTTTCCTATCAGCATTACTGCCTTGTAGTGCAACCTTATACAGGTTCTGGTCATATAATTAGAATATCATCAAAAAGTTGATTTATTTCACTAATTCCATTCAAAAATTTAAAGCTACACTATGTAACTTTTCCGTCCACTAGAGGTCGCCTGTTCAAAACAAAGGCGTAGTTTGATGACGCCACGTTTGAGCGCAGAATCTTGGGACGTGTGGTCTTCACCTCACAGCCGGTGGAAAAGAATCGCGATAGGACTCGGGCAGAAATCATGTTCATGGATGCGATTATTAACGTTACTGTAGTATGAAGCAGAGCAGGACCGAGTGTTGTGGAGCTGAGCAAGGCCGCAGGAGCGATTGAAGAGCGGGACTGTTATTATGGCATAGTCGCCAGCGGGACTTTTATTATGACACGGTCGCCGGCGCCACTTCCTCTTTTCCAGTCATGAGTATGAGGTAACGCAACTCTGTTTATCGTATTAGATATATCTGAGTGTGTTGAAAAGGAAGTTATGACGTTCGCTCGGCGACTGCTATGACACTTGTTCACACTGCAGTGAGAGTACAGCGTTTCTGCTAAATAAAACCAGAAACCGAGGGTAACGCAGATATGACGCAATCGACAAGCGACTCCCTCAAACGCATAGCTCACACGTCCCTGTTCCTTGGTTAAAATGACAATTTCTCACGATTTACAAGTAGTTGGAAACATTTGGGATATTCTAACTACTCAACTGAACAAAATATATAACACTGGCCTTGTGGTTTTGGGATATTTTACTGCAAAAATCTTACATAGTTCACCTTTAAACTTGTATATTATATGAATTCATCACACACAGACTGATATATTTCAAATGTTTATTTCTTTTAATTTTGATGATTATAACTGACAACTAAGGAAAATCCCAAATTTAGTATCTCAGAAAATTAGAATATTGTGAAAAGGTTCAATATTGAAGACACCTGGTGCCACACTCTAATCAGCTAATGAACTCAAAACACCTGCAAAGGCCTTTTAAATGGTCTCTCAGTCTAGTTCTGTAGGCTACACAATCATGGGGAAGACTGCTGACTTGACAGTAGTCCAAAAGACGACCATTGACACCTTGCACAAGGAGGGCAAGACACAAAAGGTCATTGCAAAAGAGGCTGGCTGTTCACAGAGCTCTGTGTCCAAGCACATTAATAGAGAGGCGAAGGGAAGGAAATGATGTGGTAGAAAAAAAGTGTACAAGCAATAGGGATAACCGCACCCTGGAGAGGATTGTGAAACCAAACCCATTCAAAAATGTGGGGGAGAATCACAAAGAGTGGACTGCAGCTGGAGTCAGTGCTTCAAGAACCACTACGCACAGACGTATGCAAGACATGGGTTTCAGCTGTCGCATTCCTTGTGTCAAGCCACTCTTGAACAACAGACAGCGTCAGAAGCGTCTCACCTGGGCTAAAGACAAAAAGGACTGGACTGCTGCTGAGTGGTCCAAAGTTATGTTCTCTGATGAAAGTAAATTTTGCATTTCCTTTGGAAATCAGGGTCCCAGAGTCTGGAGGAACAGAGGAGAGGCACACAATCCACGTTGCTTGAGGTCCAGTGTAAAGTTTCCACAGTCAGTGATGGTTTGGGGTTCCATGTCATCTGCTGGTGTTGGTCCACTGTGTTTTCTGAGGTCCAAGGTCAACGCAGCCGTATACCAGGAAGTTTTAGAGCACTTCATGCTTCCTGCTGCTGACCAACTTTATGGAGATGAAGATTTAATTTTCCAACAGGACTTGGCACCTGCACACAGTACCAAAGCAACCAGTACCTGGTTTAAGGACCATGGTATCCCTGTTCTTAATTGGCCAGCAAACTCGCCTGACCTTAACCCCATAGAAAATCTTTGGGGTATTGTGAAGAGGAAGATGTGATATGCCAGACCCAACAATGCAGAAGAGCTGAAGGCCACTATCAGAGCAACCTGGGCTCTCATAACACCTGAGCAGTGCCACAGACTGATCGACTCCATGCCACGCCGCATTGCTGCAGTAATTCAGGCAAAAGGAGCCCCAACTAAGTATTGAGTGCTGTACATGCTCGTACTTTTCAGTTGGCCAAGATTTCTAAAAATCCTTTCTTTGTTCTGGTCTTAAGTAATATTCTAATTTTCTGAGATACTGAATCTGGGATTTTCCTTAGTTGTCAGTTATAATCATCAAAATTAAAAGAAATAAACATTTGAAATATATCAGTCTGTGTGTAATGAATGTATATAATATACAAGTTTCACTTTTTGAATGGAATTAGTGAAATAAATCAACTTTTTGATGATATTCTAATTATATGACCAACACCTGTAAATACTGTCTATACTGACTATTGACATACTGCCTTGACACAATAACAACAGTTATTGGCTTATATTTTCAACCTTTTTTGTCTTTCGGACAAAAATAGAAAATGATATTTTCGGCATCCGATAATTTGGTGCATCCTTATTTTTTTATTTTATTTTTATTTTTTGGTAAATATTGGATTTTTATAGGTTAAGATTAGATATTTAATTGATAGATTTTGATAGATTTTTTTAATTTATTTTTTTATGTTTTGAAAGAAGTCTCTTAGGCTGCATTTATTTTTTCAAAAATACAATAATATATTATATTTTATAAACAGTAATGTTGTAAAATATTGTCACAATTTTAAATAACTGCAACAAATTTACCTGCAACATTTAACTGCAAAGTTTTAGAAATTCTTTCTAACAAAAATTAAAAAAAATCATAAATGTAACTATTTGTAATGTATTTTTTATTAAATTGTAATGCAATTTGAATGTGATCTACATATACTGTTGGATAAAATAAGACAATAATAATAAATAAATAATACTGCAATATATTGTTAGTGCTTTTACAATGATTTTAAGATAAAGAACAATATAGTTGATTCCATTTGTCCAGTTAACGTCTAAAAAGGACTTAATACTTGATTAATAATAATAATTGCAATCCTCTTATTTTCAGAATATCAAGTTTTGATTGTTAGACAAAATACTAAAACTTTTTAACATTTGCTTTTTATTGGTCATCAGCCATAACACATCAGCTTATCATATTGGCCAGAGTTTTTATATCAGTGCATCCCTACTAAAATCCCTAGGGTATTATCATCCTGTCCATGTAGTGCTACATTGATTTTTATTTTTAATTTTGTTACGGTACAATGCTGTTTTTACAGTCTTAGTATTCATAGCTTCTGTTTCCTCCCTTTCAAGGACCCTGAGGTACATTTATGGCTGTCTTCAGAAGTCTGTGCAGCAGAAATGGTCTACCAACACTACAATGAGGACCAGAGTTGTGAGGTAGCAAGCTGTCAAGCTACATTTACGCATGTTTACAGAGGAACATCTTGCAAAGTGCCAAAATGTGTTTGTCTCTGTCCCCCAGTGGTTTCGTTTTCCTGAGGCTCATCTGCCCTGCCATTCTCAACCCCAGAATGTTCAACATCATCGCTGGTGAGTGCACAGCTTGCATCACATGCTCCTTTTTCCAGATGGAACACATTTAGGTCAAGTACCCACTCCGATATTTCAGTCTGCACCTGTTAGAGCTTCAGATAGAAGAGCACTTAACGGTCCAAATGTGTAAACACATAAACATGTCATAGTGACAGTTGACAGGCTATTTCATATTTTTATAGGAAAGTGGATGTATTGCACTTTTTTTTTTTTAAATGCATTTGTTAACAAAGGGTTCTTCCTAACAAAAATGTAAGATCATAACAAAAATATAACTATTTCAATTGTAATGCACTTTGAATGAAATGTACATACACTTTTGGCTAAAATATGACAAGGCAAAAATAACACTGTAATATATTGCATGATTTTCAAAGATAAAGAACAATCTAGAAACAATATAGTTGATTTAGTTGACTTCTAAAAAGAACCTAATACTTGATCATACTAATTATAAGCCTCTTATTTTAGGACATGAAGTATAGGATTTATGTCTATAGGCTGCATTTATGCAACATCACATGATTTGCAGCTGTTCTATTGTGCTGAATATCAACACTGTTTATAAAGGCCAAAGTATACTTCACAATAGAACAGCTGCAAATCATGTGATGTTGCATAAATGCAAGTGCCGTCAAGATTAATCTCTGGTGTCATACACTTGGCAGCGAGAGCCCGCACACACGCTGTTCTGATTGGCTGTGGTTTTTGATTGATTTGGTCACATCTCGTAGTCGCGTTGCGTCTGGTGTGGACAGACAAATTGCTTGAGGCTGGAATCTTATCGCATCGCGTCTAGTTAGGACACGGTGTTACGCTGCATCCGAAATTAGTTCAAATAGTTCCCTACTATAGTATGCAAAAAACAGTATGTCAACAGAGTAGTGTGTCCGAATTCACACAGTAGTGATAAAACAGTAGGTGAGAAGTCTCCAGATGACCTACTACTTCCAGCCAGATTGAAGTGCACATAAGTAAACTTTACTATCCCATGAGGCCACAGGGGAGGATTTATGGCAGTGAAGCGACCATAGACCGTAAAAAAATATGGACGACGCGACTTCATTGACTTCCGCTGACCAAAGTTGAAGCTTTCATAGGCCCGCTCACGGCGCTGACATCTTGGGACCGAGTCTGCGCAGTAGCGATCTCGGGACCAGAGTTGCGCAGTAGAGAACAGGAAGTAGAGGCGCGATTATCAAAAGCCCGCCCACACTCTCGCAGATGCAGAACAATTCATTATGTTGGTGTGAAATAAACAGTTATGGAAGTGTAGAAATTAAAGCTAAAGCTCCAATCTCCTCCCAAAAATCCAGAAAAAAGTCAGTTAGTGCCTCAGTGACAAGTTCAAGTTTCAAAAGTTCACAAGTTTCAGAGAAGCCGTCAATCTCAGCTGTCAATCATGACGTCACACCCCTCGTTTTTATAGCATCAAATAACTCACTAAAACTAAACTTATTTAAAAAACGAACACTTGAAATGAAATTATTGTAATAAAAACTGCCTAAAATGACAGAAACCATCTTTAGGAAACAATTATTTGAAGTGTAATTAAATTGTTTAGTGTGTCTCGCGCCCATTCTAATACATGGAGAGGCGGGGTTTAGGAGCTATACTGGGACCGGCCACCGGGGGGCGATCGAGGCGTGAAAGCTTCAATTTCTGACTGAAGCACTACAGGCTTGGAAGCGATGCAACTGACGCTGATAGGTCACGTGACAGTAACAACATGGCTGATGGAGTACGTCCAAATTTTATTCATACCAGAGAATGTCTAATGGCGAGAAGTTTCACTCTCACTGAACTTCCGGCTTCTGAACTGGTTGCAGTTCCTCTCTGATTCCATATGAGGGCGCTCACAGGACGAGTGCAGAATGAATGGAGGTCTATGGCGCTATACCAATAAAAATCCACTTTTCTCAGGATATAATTTTTTATCTAGTAATTTGAATGTTGTATTCGAAAGGAAATGCAAATAAATTACACATTGCTGGGTGTTAGATTTTTTAGAGTCACTTATTTGCTTTAAAAAGTCTTTTAAAGTGTCAATGACGTCATACACATGTACGACCAGAGATACTGCTTAACGGCAATCCTTCAGTCGCTCTGGTGCTTTCGCGCTCTGCACTTTCTTTTCTCTCGAGGCATCGACAACACAGCTGACACAGGTAACTCACGTGCTAGAAGAGTTTTTGTTTTGTTTGTTTCTGGTCCTGCTTCAGATGACACGATGCCATCAAGCGGGATCTCTGGTCGTAATCAGTCCTTCACTGACCAATCAGCGTTCATTAGCAGAATGCTAGCGTGTTATGGACAACAACAACTCAACCTGTAAGAAATCAAAAGGACATAAGTACTCGTTCATTCAACTTTCGACCTAAAACCCATGTTGAACTTGCAAAATCTACAATCATTTCTGAGATTTCTCAACGGCAATCGGGTGAAAGAGACAAATTTAGCCGTCAAGCCCCATTGACTTCCATTCATTTTGCACTCATGGCGATCGCCCCCAGTGGAACTCTGGTGGTACTACAACCAAAATTCTGTACAACAGGGCTTAATAGGGAGTGGGCAGGCTCTCCGTAGACGGGCTCTGATTCATACTACCTACATTCACATTATATAGAACATACTTTTTTAACGGTCGCAAAGTACAAATTCAAATGTAGTACCTACTCAGACTAGCCTGACAAGCCAGACCCACATCAAGATGTTGGGTCTGGAAACTCACCATTGACAGGGCTCAATCCGAGGGGCGGGATAAACAGTTGTCTTTCAAATTCCCTCTGCACGCAATTGGATAGCGCCATGAGCGCCACAACCAACCAAAGAAGAAGGTGAAGCCGAGCTATTGTTAGTTGATAAACTTTCGCCGTATCCGGTAGGCAACACTTTGAACATCTTCTTTTCTTAAGAATGACTTCAGTGCCGTTCTTTGTTCTTTTCTCAAAGAAAAGCTTAACTCCAAGTCTTCCAGAGTCGCGGCCAAAGCCGATTCAAAAGACCGCTGTTCGTCAGCTTCTATGTTTACGAGTAGCACGCGGAACCTCCGCAACTCCATGACGTGCCGTCATTATGTTAAACCCGCCCACCGACTCTACACACGCTGTGATTGGCCTGACCAGAGTTTGGTTTTTCCAGCTCTCATGTCTACCGAGTTTCTAGACTATACTCGCGGCAAAATACATTTTCTGCCGCTAGGGTCCGTCTAGATTTCTAGGCTATACTCAAGACAGTAAGCAATTTTGAATGCAGCGCAAGTCTTTTTTGGTCAAAGACTAGGTCTTTTTTTTTTTTTTTTTCAAAATTGACAATAGTGTAAAAAATAAAATTAACATTGGTAATACAGCTAGTTTATTATAATACTAACAATGATGAAAATGTGTCTTGTATTTGCAGACCCTCCCTCCTCCACAGCAGGTCGAACGCTCACCCTGGTAGCAAAGTCTGTGCAGAACTTGGCCAACCTGGTGGAATTTGGTGCTAAGGTGTTTTGATTTTCACGCTGTGTTAGAAAATGAGTTACCCTGAATAAACATCAACGAGTCTGTGAATACTAATGTTACAGCAGTGGCATATCAACGTTTGTTGTGATGCGTTTGTGTTGCAGGAGCCCTACATGGAGGGGGTGAACCCTTTCATCAAGAACAACAAACAAAGGATGATCATGTTTCTGGATGAGCTGGGGGTAAACTGCCCTGTATCCATTTTTAAAGCAGCATGGGTTGCCTGCGGCTCAGTTTATGAGCTCTGTGTGAAGTAGCTTTCCTATAACATTCTCTCTGTGCTGTCTCTCCAGAATGTTCCTGATCTTCCGGAATCTACCGAGCACTTTAGGACTGATTTGTCCCGTGACCTTGCTGCCCTGCATGAGATCTGTGCTATTCATTCTGATGAACTCCGCACCCTCAGCAACGAGAGAGGAGCACAGCAGGTATGTGTCTCTTATCATGATGCATGATGGTAAGAAATGTATAAAACATAATGCACAGTCAGCTGGTCATTGTCCCTGACATGAATGTATAGACTGACTTTACGTTATCATGCTTATTACACAACTACTTGTCAAATAGTAGCTGAAATTATTTTATTTCATTAGAAGAAAAGGGCTGTTTTGAGAAACGTGAAACTAGCACAGCTATGGAGAAAATAGGTTACCAGTGAAAACCTTCAAAGACGGTATATAGTTTAGCGGTCATTACACAAACATTGGACCGACTGTTAAACATATTCTGTTGGACTGTGATTTTTATGATACTGCTGGAAAACGGCTTTATTCAGAAACATGTTTACATGGAATATTTCAGAATGTATCACCATATTTCAGAATGTATCACCTGAATGTATTTTGGATTTTCTATCTTACATCTAGTTGAAATGTTTTATATAATCATTTAAATTTTATGGATTGTGACCTTGAGTTTGCCATGTAAATAGCCCTGATGCTAACATGCCGTTAAAAATGTAATAAATAAACAAACAAACATTTGACCACAGAATGTATTGATTGGCCAGTCAAAATCAAGTATTCCAAAGAGCCATGTGACAATACTGTACCTTCAATTCACAAAATCAGCATAATATTATATATAACATAATATTTTATAATAATAAAAATCTCTAAAAATCTTTTTTTGTAATAATTAAACTGCGTCATCAAAGTTGATATTGTGGCTTTTATAAATGGTAGGACACATTGCTATGTGTCAAACATTTTTTATTTTATTTTATTTTACAAAATCAATCTCAAATGGTGTTATGAGTTTTTTGATCAGCGAATTTCTGAGTTTTGTCCGTTGTTAGAACGGCCCCATCTGAGGCCCTAAGTGCATCGCATTAAGTTTTTATCAACATGCATGTTTTAAAGTTTATTGTAGCTATGTGGCCATTCAGTTTTTTTCTGTCATCCAAAATCTTATTTTATAAAAAGATGAAGTGTGCTACACACAGGCTATTTAAACCATATTGGCTATGACTCGACTACAAATGCTAGACTAAGACACTCTTCTCCACTCCCGAAATAAATATAACATTAGACTTTATATATAATGTTTCTTGAGTAAAGAAAATTCTCAACTTATTCAAATAACCAGTTCTTTATTTACTCTTGCATTGCAAACAAGCAGAGACGGTCCAAACTGCATGTGGCACTTCATTCATGATAGAGACTTTTACTGACAGTTTGAGGAGTCAAGTCACACACTTTTTTTACTACTTTTCATTGGTTAGATATTATATATATATATATATAAATAATACAAAAATGTGTAATTAAAATATTGAATTACATGTTATGATTCCAGACGTTTTTAAGGCCCCGTTCACACCGCAAGTCTTAATGCTCAATTCTGATTTGTTGCTCAGATCCGATTTTTTTGTTTGACTGTTCACATTACCTTTTAAAATGTGGCCTATATCTGATTCCAGTGTGAACTGTTTGAGGTTTCAAACTAACCCGCATGCGCAAAAGAACAATAACAATGACATCAGACCCAGCACGCTGTTGCACTAAAGTTCGGGAGGTTATGGAGGAAGCAAGCATTTTCGCTTTTATTTCAAAATGTTTGTGTAATGGAAGCCGTAACATTAATGAGCAGGTGCTGAAGAGGACAAGAACGAAGAGAAAGAGAGCAAAATTGGTTATTTTGGCCTTTTGCAGGTTTAACGGCTGACAGCTGGGTTTATCGCCCATAACACGGCTAATCTCGTTATAAAATGGGCAGGTGATGCGACCACGACCGCTTTGGTTGTTAGAATCATTTGCTTCTTTAAATTAACCTTTAAGACTCTTTACCTTCCTTTGGCACTGAAGCCACGTTCTTCTGTGTCCCCGTTCTTTCATTTCGTGTGCTATTTTTTTAAAAAACGGAGCGATTACGGTAGGATCCTTCTAGTTTAGCTTGAATTGAAGTATCTCCCCATATACTAATTAGGGCTAACACCTCACTCTCCCTCCAGTGACTCGCTCCATCGCTGTTCTCCATATCTAGTCAAGTTTTTAATGTTACTGTCTGTGTCTGTTGTGTCTAGGGCTAACTCGCCGGCGCATAATTGTGACAAATGTCGACGTAGATTGACTTAAAAGTCGCATCAAATCCGCCTTGGTTGTTCACACTGCGGCCGCATTGAAAAAAATCAGATCTGGGTCTGATTCAGGACCACATATGTATGTGGTCTGAATCTGATTTGAAAAAATCAGATCTGGGCAAGATTTGAGTGTTCACACTACCTCTGAAGAAGTCTGACCTGGTCACTTGACCCCAAAAAAATCTGATTTGGGCCACTTTTGCCTGCAGTGTGAACGGGGCCTAAGAGATGAATGTTCTTCAACATTATTTTAATACATTTTATGATTTTTATAGTCTTTCATGATATACTGAATAAGAAAATATTTCTCAATTCAAATATTTTCACAATTTCAACCCAATAAAATATTTTAGAGCTTGGCATACCTAGAAAATTGGGTTACACTTTATTTTAAGGTGTCATTGTTACAGTGTAATTATATATTTAAGTACTCATTAATATTAATTAACTACATGTACTTACTATAGGGTTAGGGTAGGATTAGGATTTGGTTGAGGGTTAGTTGCATGTAGTTATGCATAATTTACTGTTATTACTATGGCAAGTACATGTAACAATGACACTGTAAAATAAAGTGTTACCAAAAATTTGTATTCATTTAAAAAAAAAAAAAAAATGCAAGTCATCTTGAGGCTCCCTTGGAAGTTTACGAGGTCCCCTGGTTGAGAATCATATATGTGGTGCAAGTCAACTTTGAAAAACGCATCCCATGATCCCGGTGTTCTTTTCAGTTCCGTTGTGCTCAGTCTAGCCATTTCTATCATTGAAGCTCGATGAGTCTGACATGCCACCCACTATGTGCAAAATACTGTTGTTGCCACCAGAGAATCAGAAAATGACTGTCACCATCACAAGAAGTCGTAACAACAAGTCTTCGCTGTGACATTTTTAGCCCAGCAGGTGAAGATTATAATGCCCGTTGTCTCTTTTTCTTCACAGCACGTTCTGAAAAAGCTGCTGGCCATCACTGAGCTCCTCCAGCAGAAACAGGTGCACTATGCCATGTCCAACAGCAACAGGTAGTTCCACCTCGGTCATTTTGTCTGTCAGTTTGTCTCCGTCTTCCTGGAGTAGCCAATGGGACCCCAGCATGCTCCACCCTCATCCCCATGTCAGCTCCCACCCTCCCCATATCTTCCATCATCCCTTTGCCTTGCGCCTCATTGTCTGTGCCACGAGAACTATGCAAACCACAGCAGCAAAACAAAACGGCTGGACTCCTGGAGTCTGACACCAATGACTTTATAATCACACGCCCAAATCGTTCGGTTTGACTGCTCGCAGTATATTGGGTACATATTAACAGATGGGTCGACCAACCAGTGACTCATTAAGTCTACAGAAAATTGTTTTTGAATACATGTTGCCAAAGTGTATCTCTTCATCTGCTTGATCTGAAACTGAACTGACACAAGGCTGCGACGATTCTTCTCTATAACTGGATTACGAGCTAAAATGATTTTTATACTGTAATTTGTTACTGATTTACATGGCTATGAATATGCAAAATGTGCTCAGACTAGTGTTCTTTGTCCTTTTCCCTGTTCTGTTTAGTTTGAATTGTGCTGTAGACTGGATTTTGTTTTTTTCTTTTTATCATCCTCAGAGAGTATGATTTTTATATCAGAACAATAAATTCTCTTGCTGGAATCATGAGTATATAATTTGAGGTAACCTGATTTGTTTTCCATATTGTACTTGTTTGATTGGTTCAGTCTTCCCTGAGACTAATTCAAAGCCAGACACGTTCTCAGGAGAAACGTTCAAGGTAAAAAAAAAAAAATGTTTACATCAGTAAAATTTACAATAGTAAAGATTGTATCAGGAATGCATGCACTTATTAAACATGTTTTATAAAGTACTGACTGGCTTATGTCTCAGATCAGCTCGTGAATACAGCTTTTGAAAATAAGACCGCTGTTGTGCTGGAAAAATATTCTAGTGTTTGTCTTCGTTTTCAGTTCTTGATTTTAAATAAAGAACCATTATTATGGTTATCGACAGCATTTGTGACATGTCATTTGAATTTGAACACAGAACACCCATTTTCTTTAAGACGACTGTCACTGTAATAAGTGTACTGTAAGAGATTAATATATTTAAAAGCTAAGACTGTTGTTGCAAGCATCATTTCTCCAGTCTTCGGTGACACATGACCCTTCAGAAATCATATTAATATGCTGATTTGTGCTGCTTAATATGTTTGTAGAAACCATTAAACATTTTTTCAGTATTCTTTGATTAATAGAAAGTTCAGACAAATGGCACTTATTTGAAAGATTTGCAGGTAACAACATAAAAGATTAATTGCATCCTTTCTGAATAAAAGTATTTCTTAAAAATATATTTTATTTCCACAGACTTGCATGACATTTTCCTGAAATATTTACAATTAAGTTTCAAATGCGTCCTCTCTCAATGACGGCGAGTGTCAAATGGAATCACTCAAGCGGTTCATAAAATGACTGTCGAGGATTTTGCCGATTTAAAAACGATTTCATCATCACAATGCATCCAAATCCTCATCAGTCCATTCCTGCAAAACAGAAAATCCATAAGCTTCAAGCGGCAGCCAGAAGATGTGCATTTGAGGAACAAATCTAAACTTACTTCCTCAGCAACCATCTGCCTTTTCACAACGTGATCGTCATCTTCATATCCATGCTTTCTTTTCCTGAAGGACGTGGACAGAGGAAAGCATCAGAACCATACACTTATCATCTGAAGACTGCATTCATTTAGTGACTGTTTTTGACGACTCGCTCTCACACACACATCCGAGCATGCAAACTAGTGCATCACTGTAGCTCATAACTGTGTAGTTATAGATCATACATGGTTTCTGTCTGTGCCAATTTGTCGTTTTACTGTAGCCTCAACATAGGCATTTAAAAACTATTGTGAATAAGAAGAAACAGAGCTGAGAAACAAGCTGATCCATTGCATGTAGGCCTTCTGAACGAGCTTGGAATTTCTTATGGCTCACTATAAATCACTCAAGACTTACATAATCCTGAAAGGTCACTATGCCCATTTTGTCTTTATTTTGCAGAACTGAATGTACCTTTATGGCTGTAGCCACCACTATCCAGATCCTCTGAAAGAAAGGATTGGTAGCAAAGACAGCAAGACTTGTTCTCAACAGATGCAAAGGAAGAAGGTGGATGCGCGAACCAAGTTTTGCTCTGACTCTAGATAGGCAACATACTGCCAATCTCAATCTCTCAAACCAACCGATTCAAAACTTGAACTCACAGATAAGCAATCAAAATAGATGGTTAGAGGTTATGTCTGTCGAAAATTAGATCTTGGATTTTCCAAGACTGAAAATCATGAACACTCCAAGAGTATAACCAAAATTGAGTGCGAATCGGAAATGCTCGTCGACTCAACCCCTCTTGGAGACTTCTGCAAAATAAACGTGGATCTTGGGACTTGGATTCATACCACTGGTCTAACCGACGGGAGCCGCCGACACGCTGGACTGGTATCTGTAGCAGGCAAGAACTTCGGCACTGCATTGCTCTTGACCATCAGGGAAGCAAGATGCACTTATGGTGCAAGCCTTAAAAACCGTCTCTACACTCAAATTCTACCATACAACCTCTTCCTGTTTTCGACTGCGGTTTCAGGTGCAGGTAGGCTTAGATCCTAAAGATAGCAACTGATCCCTTATCTTACCTTCTGAACCGCTTCGCTTGACAAGATGCTGCATCCTGGCTTTTATCTTCAAACCGCAAGATCAGTGAGGCCGGTTCAATTTTGGAGGATAGATTACACAAGGTTGGTGCATGTGTCCACTTTTAATAATCTGCCCCCCTGTTTTTCGAAGCAACAGCAACAAACTCCAGCTCAAATTTATTTTATAGCTTTTCCCCAGAACGGGCCGAATGGATTATGGGCTTCCTGGTTCATTTCACATCATTAAAGAAAGACCTATTGACTATCAACTTTATTTTATTATATCAGCCTGTTCGTGTTTATCAGACTTGCTTGAGGAGTTAATTTGGCAGTTTCTTGATGTGTATTATTATTCCCTGAATTATGTAAAACTGCAAAACTTATCTAGATGATTCTACAATGTCTTTTTGTTGAACAGGTAGTTGCATTGTCCTGTACTCGCCAAGACCCTTACAAAGAAAGTACTGAGGTGGTACCATTGTACAGTGGTGATATCTGATGCTAATTCCATGGCACTCTGACATACATCATTGTAATGAAAGATCCCCATGGTACAAAAACTGGATTAAGCATTGTACTGTGTCCTACTCTGATACATTTATGTTATTATAAGGTGTATATTCACTACCACTGACTTGAAACAGCAGTTTATACTCGTTTCCTGTTTTCATCTACAGCTGATGTAGGGGATTCCCTACAGTACATTTAGCTGCATTTTATGACCCAGCAAATCTATGAAAAGCATGACGCAGATTTACCTTTTTTTTTATTCTTTTTTTTTTTTTTGTATTTCAGGTAGCTCATGTATTTTTATTTTTCTATTTTATATTCCAAAAAAAAAAAAAAACTTTTGCATCTTAGATACAAAACACCAAGTGACTAACCTGGCTGAATAAAACTCTTAGTATGATTAGTTTGGTGTGCTTTTTAAACTGACTGATCTGTTTAAGGTCTAAGTACTGTGTCATTTTATTTTTCCCACAAATACTCACAAGTTTGTAGCGAATTCAGCATGAATCCTTTCCAGTTTCTGTTTGCAGGCATCAACTTCCTCAGCTTTGGGAAACTCGTACGCTTTAACAAGACTTGTCATTCCTATAATAAAACAGACAAAATATTAAAAGTACAGCTGAGTACCTTATATCCTTAAATGTACCAATAACAAAGGATTGATAATCCAAAGATTACCCTTACAGGCACACAATAACAAGACAAGCTTCAAGCAAAAAAGTAACTGGTTTGTCCAAGATGAAAGTTTCAATTTGTTTGCAACACAACAGGCGAATCAAACCATCTAATGTATGATATACACTAACATTCAAAGGTTTGGGGTTGGTACAATTTTTTGTATGTTTTTGAAAGTAGTCTCGCTCACCAATTACAATGTAGTAAATTCCTTTGAAGGGCAAAGCTGGATTTTCAGCATCATTACAGTCTTCAGTGTCACATGATCTTTCAGAAATCATTCTAATATGCTGAGCTGATTTGGTGCTCAAGAAATATTTCTTATTATTAATATTGAAAACAGTTCTGCTGCTTAATATGTTAATACAAGTAGTATTTTTGAGTGCTAGTGTTGTGTGCATTAAAGGTGCTTTGTGTGGCAAAGGACCTGATCTGGACCTGATCTACACACGCTGCTGCTCCACAGACAACACTTTAGTTACTCCACTGCACACCTCAGATCACCTTCTCATCACTCTTAACCTCATACTGACTCCAGACACAACACACACTCCTCCGCAGATCACCTTTCGGCGTAATCTACGCTCGCTCTCTCCCTCCCGTCTATCCACTATGGTTTCATCCTCACTCCCTCCACCTGCTCAGTTCTCAGCACTAGACACTCACAGTGCTACTGACACTCTTTGCTCCACTCGAACATCTTGCTTAGACAACCTCTGTCCCCTTTCATCCAGGCCAGCCCGCACCACCCCCTCTGCCCTTTGGCTGTCCGATGTTCTTCGTGAACATCGCTCTGGACTCCGGGCGGCAGAGAGGAAGTGGCGCAAAACTAAAAACGCTACTGATCTAACCCTGTATCAGTCTCTTCTCGCTTCTTTCTCTACTAATGTCTCCACTGCTAAAACTACATACTACCACAACAAAATCAACAACTGCTCCAACTCTCGTGCACTTTTCAAAACATTCTCCTCGCTCCTTTGTCCTCCTCCCCCCCCTCCTTCGTCAAACCTTACAGCTGATGACTTTGCATCATTCTTTACAAACAAGACCTCTTCCATCAGCAGCCAATTCTCCACACCACAAACCGACACACACATCTCAACGACCATCACACCCACGCTTCCCTCTGCTCTCTGAAGGAGATGTCTCCAAACTCATCCTTTCCAATCATCCCACTACATGTCCGCTTGACCCTATCCCCACTCACCTCCTTCAGGCCATTTCTTCTTCTGTTACTCCTGCACTCACTCACATTGTCAACACCTCTCTTCACACCGGGACTTTCCCCACAGCATTTAAGCTGGCTCGGGTAACCCCACTGCTTAAAAAACCCTCTCTAAACCCAGCACTTTTAGAAAACTACAGACCGGTATCCCTTCTACCTTTCATTGCAAAGACACTTGAGCGGGCTGTGTTTAATCAGCTCTCTACGTTTCTTGAACAGAACAATCTCCAGGACATCAACCAATCCGGTTTCAAAAGCGGCCACTCAACTGAAACTGCCCTGCTCTCAGTTACGGAGGCACTGCGACATGCAAGAGCAGCTTCCAAATCCACAGTACTTATCTTACTGGATTTGTCTGCTGCTTTTGACACAGTGAACCACCGGATCCTCCTGGCAACTCTCATGAAGATGGGCATCTCAGGAACCGCTCTCCAGTGGTTCAAGTCTTAACTCTCAGGTAGGTCCTTCAGGGTGTCATGGAGAGGTGAAGTGTCTAAGTCACATCATCTAGCTACTGGAGTTCCCCAGGGCTCAGTGCTTGGACCACTTCTCTTCTCCATCTACATGTCATCATTGGAATCGGTCATTCAGAAACATGGCTTTTCCTATCACTGCTATGCCGACGACACTCAACTCTACTTCTCATTTCAACCTGATGATCCATCGGTTGGTGTTCGTATCGCTGCCTGCCTAACAGACATTTCAGCCTGGATGCCTCAACTCAACCTTGCAAAGACAGAACTGCTTGTGGTCTCAGCCAACCCAGCACTTCACCCCAATCTCTCCATTCAGCTAGGTTCATCAACCATAACTCCGTCCAGGACAGCCAGGAACCTTGGGGTTGTGATTGATGATCAGCTAAAATTCACTGACCACATCACTGCAACAACCCGGTCCTGCAGATTTGCACTATTCAACATTAGGAAGGTTAGACCCTTCCTATCAGATCATGCCACACAACTACTGGTCCAAGCTCTCGTTCTCTCCAGACTGGACTACTGTAATGCTCTTCTTGCGGGCCTTCCGGCATGCACTACCAAATAGGGATGGGCGATATCTTATCGTTTGCGATATACCGGTAAAAATTCTCCCCACGATAAGAATTTGTCTTCCCGCGATAATAACGATAAAGCCTAGTTGATAGCGCGACCCATCCGCACCGTGCCACCGCTGGCCGTCTCTTGATGCCCTAAGCGTTATTACTTTATGATGGCCGCGGTGGCTGCGTTCGTCAATTTGTATAGCTGAACGGGGGTTGGAGAGAGAATTTTCTTGTGGTGCCCCCCACAGCACTCGGTGTCCATTGCGCGGCGGCACTGAATCCGCATCTCACGTGCAGAGCGAAAACAACTAGAAGCTGCGGAAGAGTTCATAGCTAAACGAGGGGCACCTGTCTGAACCTGTACATACAGATGTATTTTCACTCGCTGAGCACTTGGACTGAGCGCTTAAGAGATTCGCTCTGTCTCAATCGATCGGCAAAGCACACTATTTCAGTTCAACTCAATGAATGCGCAGTGTATTTGACGCACATTAAACACTAGTGTGAGGCGCGCGACTGAGAGCGCTCAGTGTTTCACACACACTCAAAGAGAGAGCGAGAGAGTCTTATACCACACAGAATTGACGTGCTACATGTAAACAATATCCTTTTTTGTATTTTCCTGTAAAATAATGGCGTTTATTTGGAATTGTTCAGCCTTTCATGAACAGGAAGAAACGAATGCACCGACGGGGATCTCATTGGCTGGCGCGCACCTATTACGGTGCCTGTTTTGATTTCAGCAAATCAGTAAGAATGAGCGCTGACAACGTGATTAATATTCATGAACCCAGAAGCTCATTAATCCTTAGTGCAGTTTATTTTTATTAGTAGAAGAATTCGTGGTATTATCTTATCAACTCAAATTACTGAAGTTCTATCATTATTTTCAACTTTTTTGTAATCTGAAGACATTTTTGGGATAATTACTTTTGCTGTTTCTGCTATTTTTACCACTGTTTGCACCATGAGTGTATGAATGAATACAGAATCAGTTTACATGTAAAACTTGTCATTGATTTGAATTATTATTGTTTGTATTGTGTGATGTTTTTTAGCACAGTTGGACTATTTAAACATTACCTGCACTTTTACAGAAGACAATTATATCTGCAACTTTTCCATTTCTGAAAAGGCTGGTGTGGAATTTTACATAAAAAAAATAATTAATTAAATATATATATAATATATAATAATATATAATTTTTTTATGTATTATAGGAGCCTATTTGATGACATGTACGTTTTACTTTAGATCATTGTTTGTTTTTCTGAAACTCGCAAGAATGCATGCAGCTTTCACTTGTATCCAAAAACATGGGGAATGATACTACATTTATCGTCATTGATATCGTTATCGCAATAAATACTAGAAAATATCGGGATAAATTTTTAAGTCCATATCGCCCATCCCTACTACCAAACCCTTGCAACTGATCCAGAATGCAGCGGCAAGGTTGGTCTTTGGTGAGCCGAAGAGAGCACACGTCACGCCTCTCCTCATCAGTCTGCACTGGCTACCAATAGCCGCTCGCATTAAATTCAAGGCACTGGTGCTCGCCTTCAAAACATCCACTGGCTCTGCACCAATATACCTAAACTCGCTCATTCAGACTTACACACCCTCCAGGAACTTGCATTCTGCCAGTGAACAACGCCTTGTGGTGCCATACCAAAAAGGCATGAAATCGCTGTCACGGACCTTTTCCTGGACCGTTCCCACCTGGTGGAATGACCTGCCTATCTCAATTCGTGCGGCCGAGTCTGTAGCCATTTTCAAAAAACGTCAAAAGACACATCTTTTCCAGCAACACCTGACCAATCGAGAATAGCACTTATCATTCTATTCATTGTCTGTCTGTCTAATTTATTAAAAAAAAATTATTTTTTTTTTTAAAAATTTCTGTTCTGTGCTAGACTAACTGAGACTTGTTACAGCACTTGCATATTGCTGATATTGTTGCCCTTCGACTGCTCTAGCTGCTTTTATTGCCCTCATTTGTAAGTCGCTTTGGATAAAAGCGTCTGCTAAATGACTAAATGTAAATGTAAATGTTGTGTAAGTTTTTTCACTTTACTAAAGCATAAAAATACCATAATATGTTTGCAGATATTTAGGAAACATGCTAAATTCACCTACTTGTTTCTCAGAAAAACAATGCTACAGTCAGTTATTCTACTTTGAAATGTGCATTGCATTCCAACACGGAACGTCTGTTTTTGTTTAGGTCTGTGGATTGACACCACAGGTTGGCAGTTGGCGGAAAACACAGTGTATTGCAGCCATGGAAGCCAGCAAACAAACTGGGTCAGAGATCGCAGATTCTACCCGACCTAAAAAGCCTCGGCATCCATCTAAAACTCTATATGAACGAGAGCATATAAAAACGTGGATAAATCAACTTGCAGTGTGGTTTTCATTGAGTGCGTTTACATGCACGTTCTTAAGCCGATTATGCTTAATAAGCCGACAGCGAACATGGTCATGTAAACGCGGTAACCCGTTTTCTTTTATCAGAGTAAGGTCATAAACGGCTTCGGCATAAACCGGTCGGAACAGGTCGTTTTTTGCCTCTTATCCTGATTTTGCGCGGCATGTAAACGCATTAACCTGCTTTCTGATGGCTTATTGAAGTGCACATGTGTGATAGGTGACAGAAACGCATACTTAGAGCAGATTTAAACACATCTAGACAGAGCGAGCGTTTGCATGAAAGAAAGAAGGAAATATGTCACAAACGCAGACTCTTTTGAGACCCAGAAAATTGTAAAAATGTGTTCTCATCTCTCATCTGTAACTGCACGAGAGAGTAATAAATGAGCCGTAAGTTTCCTGCTGACACGTTGTAAAGTTTATTTAACATCACAACTGACATAACATATGGAATACTCAAGAGTCAGATACGGAAATTATTATTTTTGACGTCACTACAAGGAAATAATCAGATTTATTAATAAAGTAATGTAACCGCGGTTTACTTGCGCTGTCAGTTTACTGGTTTGCATGTAAACGGGGAAAACGGGTTATTTCAATAAGCTGATATTTGTGAGTTATCAGCTTACTGGTGTGCATGTAAACGTGCTCATTGTCAATTGTGCTCACGTAAGCGTCGAGTTTGAGGAGGGGTGGGGTAAACAACGATCAACGATAAACAACATCTCCAATATTTTGAATTTGGACTGCAGTACCTATTTCGACCACTAGTTGTGGGAATCCTACATGCCGCACCTTTAAAGGGTAACTAAACCCCTGCTCAGAGCTTAACTCCACCCACTGGCAAATTTTGAAAAATGCTGGAAAAGTGGGCAGAGCCCAGCGGAGACAGAGGGGACGAACCGAGGACGGGGCTGAGCGGAGGGTGTGCACCTGAGACCCGCAGTAACGGGTTGATTGACAGCTGTCTGACTCGCGAGTCGCAAAGATGGAGAATGACTGGAGTGACGCCAGCTTTGCAACAGAGCGGTCATTTCTCCTACCTTCACCTGAATTGGAGGAGGGTGAATTGTCTGTAGACACAGACCCAGAGCCTTATCAATGCGAGCCGCTGCTCAAACTGCGTTAACTCCCGATGCCGATGATGCTAGTGAAACAGCAGAGCTGTTCAGACCTAAAAGCCTATTATAAACAGATTTCCTCAAATAAGTTAGACTATATACGCCAGCACGTTACAGTATTGCTGTTCGTTACCGCATCCGCGGCAACCACTTGTGTGTCAGGGTTTGAAAGCGCGTCTCATGTATGAAAATTATCTGTACACATGACAGGCGGCAATAATATCGCAAGAAAAGCCTGACGTGTACTGACAACTGCATTATTTAACCGTATTTTCTTCATTACAATGTTAAAGCAAGTGTCAAGTCAGTTTCATTCATAAAGTTTCCACTTCATGTAACATGACAGTTCATACGGGAGTGAAGCCGCTCTCATGTGATTCGGAAAAACATTTCTGAGGGCGTGGTGAGCTCGTGCTAGGGGCGCGGATAGTGAGTCGTTGGAAGTACCATCCTTCGTCACGATGTACCACAACGTCCAATAGGAAAATTCAACTGCAGTAGCCACCGTTCAACCTTAAGAGGGCAGCACTTTGGTGGTTTTACACCATATTTTATAGAATTAAAACACTTTATACTCAAATGTCAAAACATTTACTCGAATCAATGAACAGCATTAATAAAGCCCCAGTATTACAGATCATTAACTAAAAAAAGTTGGTTTAGGGTTTAGTTACCCTTTAAGTCCACATAGGGTTACAGCATGGAAGGCTTTGAATGGGTCTTTTATAGTCTATAATATTTTCAAAATGCCATTTCATAGCAAAATGGATCTTAAAGACATAAACCTTTGATTAATTTTCAGCCCACTGTTTTTCAGATTTACCAGCTGAATGCGTGTTATGAAGGACCTGTTATAAAGATTTTGCAGGAGTGTTATGCACCTCCTATCTAGTGACATTTTAACAGTAAAACAAAAAAGGACAAATACTTACGTCTCATTGACTCGTACATCTTGGAGAGGGTCTCTTTATCCTCTTTAAGCCCCATGCATTCGGTCAAATATCTGTAAATGTCAACAACAACAAAAAACTTTTTAATATCCAGCCATCTCGAGTGTTAGAATCTCTGAACGCTGAAGGAGAAACCTACGCCTCAATCTTCAGGCCAGCACGTGCCGCACTGTTGAGGATGGCGGTGAGGGCGATCTGAGACGGAGAGAAGAGGAGTCCGGCGTCTGTCATTGCTGCTCTGTTGAGAAAGTCTTCGGCACTTTTTCTCAGCATCTCTGGGTTCTCTAACAATGGGTATCTGGTCTGAGAATGCAGAAACCATGCACTCAGACTCACTTAAATGATCTGTTTAGCAACTTTTAAAAATGAAGTGACTAATCTCTGCCTCACTGGCGCCGTTTGAGCAGCTCAACATAATCAGTGTTGGGGAAGCTACTCTGAACCTGTAACTTGACAAGCTACTCATAAACTAAAAGTAGTTAAAGGCAGGATAAGCTATTTCGGAGCAGCTAGCAATAGCAAGCTAGCTTTAAAAGCATGAGATCCCACACTCCCTTCAGAGTGTCTCCAAAGCCACGCCTCCTTCAAAACACATGAACACAGAGCAGAGTTTGCAAAGCATCACGAGACAAGAAAAGTTAAAAAACCTAATGTCTCTTTTTCCTTATGACTGCTGTCTGTTTACGTGCTGATGACATGTGATGTCTGCGCAAGCAGGGAGCGCGGAGGTATAGAAATATATATTGACAGGCAGGAAGGACATTGTATCATGATCGCAATGATTGGACAAACATTTTTTTGTCCTGAGACTTCCACAGAAGATATATGTATATGTTTTAATATTTGCACCACTTCTATTATTGAGTTTCAACCAGTATAACAAAAAGTGTTTATAAAACACATTGCCAACCCTACCTTTAAAGCTACACTGTGTGATATTTTCCCCCATCTAGCGGTTAAAAGGTATATGACCATCCAGTGAATTTTAGTTTCAGTTCTTCTCAATTCCGATTTCGTTTCAACTCCTACGGTGGCCGATTTAGTCCAAGATTAACATGGCTTCCAGTTCGACCTCGTCCACATTCGACACGGTGCCTGTGGGATATTCTGTGCGCAGTGGGATGGTTGGAACTCAACTGGCCTAATTATTCGGCTAGAAAGAACTGCAGCTAATCCAGAGTGAACTTTGATGATAGTAATGTTTATTCAGTCATCCAATTGCAAGGCATAAACAGGTTTGCGTGGATATGTACATAAATGTGGTTTCTGTGAGAGAACAAATAAGGATGGTAAATATACACAGTTAAGAACTGTATAATTATACTTATAAGTTACATTTGTATAATGTAACCGTAAACCAGAGCTTATTGTACCATATATAGGCGCTAAATGCAGCTGCATTAAAAGGAGCGGAGCTGCTGCTGCTAACAAGCGGTGTCCGGTTACAAAAGTGTGCGCCGCTTTAACGTTAGCACTGCAGTCAGTGCGCTCTGTATAACAATTGTTAATATGCCGATCAGACCTGATACATATTTCCATCAACATACATTACAAGCAAATATTTTCTAAAAACGAATAAACATTGTTGATAACAAAATAACTGAATGATTATTCAAATAGGTGAGCATTACGCTATTGTATGTTGACACAAAAATACTTCTGAGGTGACATCAACTGAATTACGCGATGACACACTCTGAAACACATCTAACGTTACAATGACAATAACTATTATTACTTACGGAGTTATTAACGCACAGAAATACCACACAAGGAAAAACAGACTTTTGAGGAATAAACAAGCCAGGAAAACTCCGTATAACTCTGTTACTGGAGCTGCTGAGATGAAAACTCTCTGCACATGCACCAGACAAGTCTGAACAAGTTGACGCGCACATGCGCGAGGCAGAGAATTTTGTACAGTGCCATCGAGTGAAACGCAAAAGGCGAAGCTTGAATTTACGGGTATGTCCCTCTTTGGCTAATGTACTTTCAAGATGGAGGGGCAACATGGCGACTACCGTTAGATCCCATTACCTTATGTATTTTCAATGGCATATTATAAACTTACGAGAATACTTTATTACTTGAAAGAAGTAAATATACATTAATGAGCACATATATTTTTCAAAGAACTAAGTGTTTTTAGCTAAGAATAGACTAAAAAAGTTACACAGTGTAGCTTTAAGATACAAATCAAGCTACCCTTCTGAAAAAGTAGTTAGCTACACTACAAGTTCCTATCAAAAAGTAGCTAGCTACATTTAAACTACTTTTTTTACAATGACATTGTATATTACAAATAACTAAATACACAATTTTAGTTTGTGGTCTAAAGGCCTGTACACACCGGGACGAATATCGCACGCGCTTATCGCCAGCGTTTTTCGTGACGTTTTTCGGCGCGTCTTGAGTGTTCACACCCAAGCGATTTCCACTGGCGATGCGCCGAGTGAACGTGCACATTCAGTAGATGCGCTCCCGGTACACAAGGTGGTGCTGCGGCACTTACGCTTCTGACACTCGCTTCTCACACAGAAAAAGAAGAGGAGAGACAGTATTTACGTGCTTGCCAAAACCACAGATATATTATGTCTATGGCAAAACCATTCACACACTTTTTGCTAACTGGCAAGCAGCATTAGCAGCCCATCTTCTTCTTTGTCTACTTACTACTTCTTCTTCGTATCAATGTGTGCTCGGCAAGACCGATTTTGTGCTTGAGCGCCACCCAGTCGTGTTTTACTGTCACTTCAGCAGCTCCAGGCACGTGAACAAAAGCGCTGATCTCATTGGTCGGCCAGTTTTTAACGCGCCGCGTCAAAATAAAAAAACGAACCCGAGGCGTTTTTTTAAAAATGACGCTTTTACGCTTGGCGTTTTACGCGTCGGTGTGAACACTCACATTGGCGCCCATTGTTTAGTCACGAGGCGTTAATCGTCGGCGATAAACGCGCGCGAAAATCGTCCCGGTGTGAACAGGCCTTAATAAGACGACGACACTGTGCTGCTTCAATGCATTGTAGGTTTGTCAAAACGCAAAACGGAATGTAGCTTTTGCTCACGTGCTAAGCCTTGCTGGAAAAAGTAGTTAGCTACTGGGAAAAGCTACACTGTTTTAAAAACAAATTAGCTATTCTCAAGCTACTGAAAAAAGGTAGTTGAGTTAGCAGTAGTTTGCTACTCCCCAACACTGGACATAATAACATTGCCTCAGCCAATGGCGTGCGTTTGGAGTGGGACTGTCTGCAACCAGGCTTTAAGCTCACCTTCAGGTCAATGAGAAAACCCTCCATCGGCCGATACGGATTGTGAATAACCAGATGAAAATTGAGCTGCTGAATAAGAAGCAGCTCATACTCCAGAATCTGTTCTAGAGCCCTCTCCTGCCCCGCTGTGCTTTCCTGAAGGTTCCCCACAAACTGAGTGCTGGACACATTAAACTCATCCACTTTACAGGAGAGATATGCACACGTCAACCTGCAAAGATAAGGCGTGAAGGTAAAAAAAAGATATATATACAAAAAAAACGTATTTAACTGTCGGTATGCTTACATTATTGTCCGAGGGTGATACTCCATTAAAGAGTTGTTCAAATAGAATCTTCGAAAATACATACAGGCTGTTCCCTGAAAAACATACACTGTTTAAAAAAAATAAAAATAATACAAAAAGCCTGAATAACAGAACTAGATGATCCCATCTTTAACTGATATACAACTGATATTGATTACCACAACAGATTTAGGCATCACAGGCTTGAACATGGCACAGAAGTCCATCAATCTCTTCTCATAGTGTTTGAAAAGCACTTTCTCTTCCCGTCCATCAAGAAACATGGATTCATTTATTCCAGGCTGAAAAACAGATGAAGATTGGTAACTGATTGGTTTACGGTGCATTGTGGCGGGATATAAATCCCATAATGCAATCAACAATATATAATATATATATATATAATTTGTAGGCTTGCATGTAAAAAGAATTCATGAAGAACTACAAATTGTGACTTACCTTACCACTGGATCGGGCTTTTGAACAGTACTTCTGATTAGCTTCTACTCTTAATTTATCTAAACTTTCCTCTTTATCATAAATCCAGAATTTCTTCTGTGAGCTGTTGTGATACATGTTGAATACAAGCTGTGGGTGGAACAATACAACAATGATTACACACTCACACAAAAATACGTTGTTTGACATCCTGCAGCTCTCTTGCATAAGCACAGTAGGTTGCAGACAAGTATGCATTGCATGCATGCACATATAAATCTATGAATCTACTAATTTCTAGGATTAAATTAATGCAACGTTACTGTATTTCCGAGTTTGTTAACTAGAGCGGTATTTTTCATATCTCATTAAACTTACCCCTCTTGGGCACACGGTGATGTTCCGCCTGTGTATTAAATCAAGGATGGCTGTACAAATACCAAACGGTTGTAAACGATTTGGCTACAGATCTTTGTTTCAACCGAGAATTCAACACATGCGTGTTTTCAAACATCGCGAGAACGCGTCGCGTGCGATTCACGCCACTTTAGGCGCCTTTGGATGATGTCGATTGTGTTCCTCACTCACGAGTCTGTTTCATTTCAGAGAGTCGGTTCTTTCAAACAGTTTGTTTCAAAGAACCGGGTCAAACAAACAATTCAGCAATTATTTAACTTCATTCCCTTAGCCTATCTCACCCTCTAAAATGACCACCAATTAAAGTCATTTATAAACACATACTTTAGTTTTATGGTGATTATATATTAACAGGGGTTAATAACACATACTTTAGGTTTATTGTGATTAACAAGGATAACACAGTTTTATTGTGATTATATTAACAAGGATAACACAGTTTTATTGTGATTATATATTAACAAGGGTGTTTATTTAAATCATAGGTCTTCAATGACTTGTTAAGAAAGGATTAATGGATTTAACAAATGAATTGGGGCATACAATTAAAATAAACGCTGAATGTTTTGTATTGATTCGTCATGATGATTCGTCCTGTAAAGAGCACATTCAGGGCTTTTCAGAGATACCCTTTTATTTAGGTTTCACCAGGACAACAACTTCTCCTTGGTCTTTAAAAATGCCTGAATGACTTTCTGTTACAAAACAGGGCAATGGTTTCATACATCCTCTATAGAGGACTCCGGGACTTAAAGCATGTTTTTGTGAGACACAACAAGTGTATATGGAAATAAATTACATGTCAGTGTTTCTGAAATATTAGATATTATGAAAATGTTGCCAACTATTACACCCATTCTTACACTACTTTTTTCATTACAAGTTGCTCTAAGAATACATTAATATGCAAATTAGATCAAGTGTATAGATTGCATTGAATGGGAAAATATGGCCCTTTTACCCACATATTGCATAAAGTAAAATGGTATATCAATTAATTACGTTATATCTTTCATATCTTTACCTATATTGAGAATCATCTTTAAACAAAGTTTGGTTAAAAAAAAAATACTGAAACCTGAAAAATGCTTGGTGCATGAAAAAACAACCCATGTCATTTCATGTCTTTTTTATTTTTACACAACAGAGTCCTGGGGCTTATACCATGAAGCCGGTTTAGCTGGCTAGCCAGATATGTTTAAGCTTATATTGTGCCAATCCTGGGTTTTAGGTATACATTAAAGTGGTTTGGCTTTTAGCAGTGTTCATCTCCATAGTAACTTACGCTTCATGGCTAACCTGGTCCAGGACAGGTTATGTTCTGGATAAGACATCTCAAACTGAAATTAGACCAATCAGCTGTGAGCAAAGTGACACACCTCTGATGCAGTGAAGTCACTTCCCCTGTTTCTACTCCAAATTAAAGGTCACTACATAGCAAATGGTTTTTAAAGACTAAAGTGTCTGGCTTTTAACAATGCTTATTTATTATAATAATAATTTTGAATGACTTAGATATCATTTAAGTAATTATTATACCCTTAATCAATTGCACATGTATAATTTTAGTTAATCAATCATTAATAGGCACATAGTTAAAATTAATATAAATAGCCGATATAAAGGTCATACAAATAAGCTTTAAAATCTATAAATAAAGCTATACAAATGACTACATGTGAGTTAAATGTTCAATTCTCTCTATATATCAACTAAACTAACTTCACAACTTTTACTTGCACTGACTAAGTAAGATTTTTTGTCCACTTTCATAGACAGCTCTTTTCTTCTTCCTGAGTAAATTTGTTTAAATTTTTAATATTTTCAATCATGTAATATTCTGAAAAAGAGAGAAATCAATTTCGCTGCTTCTCTCACGAGAAGTAGATGTCAGTTTCATTGATCCACATCGTGTGACTGGCTGTTCACTACTGATGTCACAGCTAAAATCCTAAACTCAGGATCAAAGCCTGAGTTGACAGAGAAAGCTGATGATCAGCATCATGGGACCAACAAAGCCTGAATAGATTGGTTTGGTTTTGTCAACTTGAAACTAATCCTGTAACCCTGAGTTTGTTAAACTACCATCATGGTACAGGCCCCTGGTGTCCACCTGAGGACAAAGCATAACATATGACTAAATCATAATCTTTCAACAAAAAAAAAATCAATGTGTTTCTTATGCAATAAACAATGTAACGTCATTAAAAAAATACTAAATTCAAAAGACTTTGTTTTCCTGGGTCTTAGGAGATTATCTCACCCTCTAAAATGATGAATTCAAGTAAATTATAAACGCATACTTTAGTTGTATAGTGGTTATATATTAACATGGGTGTTTATTCAAATCTAGGTCCTTAATGACATACGTTGTTAAGAAAGGAATGGATAACAAATGAATTGGGACACATATTTACAATTAACGCTGAATAATTCGTATTTGTGTTAATAAACTGTCATACAATCTCGTCATAAACACATTCCCATTATGTTTTATTATTTGTAAAATGCTTGTTTTCCCCTCCTCAATGCTCGTGTCGATTCAGTGCGATTCGTGAACGAATCATTCTGACCGAATCGGTTCAACTGATTCGATGAAAATAAGAATCGTCTCGAGAGTCCGAATCTCCATCGCTTTTCAAAAGCACCCAAACATGGCCACGAGGAAATATGTTCGTAGATCAATTCAGGAAAAAAAACGTCTCCTGGAGAAGTACGACCAGCTTCCTCCAATGTCCCAGAACGCTGCCGCGCGTCTTCTAAACGTCTCGGGACCGCTGCTTTCTATCTGGCTCCGGAATAGGGACATGAAAACTGCCAAGTCTAAACTTCCTAGGACTGTGTTTACATCTCGTAAGACGCCTCGAGTAGAAGTTGCACTTTGGAGGTGGATCGATACTTGTCTCGAGAACGGTATTACAGTTAATGACTTAATGATTCGTAAAAAAGCGACTCAGGTGGCTACAGAAATGGGTCTCTGCGATTTCAGGGCGAGCACAGAGTGGTTGGCACGCTTTAAAATCCGGGAGGCAGTAATACGAGAGAAGATGTTTGATGGGAAAGACGAACCGGAAGAGCCAAAATCCGTCAATAAAGCGGCAGAGCGGTTTAAAGGGCACAAGAAAAACCCCACAGACAGAAAGACGCATCGAATCGAAGCTGCGCTGTGGCGTTGGATCGATCATTCTCGTGAGAACGGTATTAACGTAAATGAATCAATGATTCATTCAAAAGCGGCTCGGTTGGCCATGACGGTGGGTTACCGTAACTTCAGGGCGAACACAGACTGGTTCACGCGCTTTAAAACCCGGGAGGGAGTAATACGAGCGATGTTCCAGATCGGCCGAAAAAATCTGACATCTAATAATAATACGGCGGTACCAAGGATGGATTTTACATCTACAAAGACCCGGGAACTGGAAGGCGCGCTTTGGAGATGGATCGATCATTCTCGTGAGAAGGGCATCACAGTCAATGAATTAATGATTCGTTCAGAAGCGACTCGGTTGGCTCGGATGATGGGCTTCCGTGACTTCCGGTCAAGCGGAGACTGGTTCAGACGCTTTAAAATCCGGGAGAGAGTCGTACATGGGATGTTGCCTTCAGAAAAGACACCAAGTGACCAAACCGAGGACGAAAGTGTTTCCAGCCACGTGCGTGTAATGCAACAAACTGATACGAACCAATCTGACGATGAACGCGAATCACTAACGGATCTGGTCATTCCCAAGCTCGACCCAACAGTGGTCACTGCTCAACTCAATGGCGATTTACACACTGTCACTGTACCTTCACTGTGGCAAATGAAGGAGGCTATGAAGACACTGGCCACGGGTTTACTGTACAGAGGATTCTGCGACTTTAAACTTCTTCATCAATTTGAAAAAGAGGTTGATGGTGTTTTGAGAAGATCTGTGACCACGAGATCCTAAAAGTCTGGGTTTAAATGCATCTGTATTAAAGTATACAGTTGAGTTTTAGAGACTAGTCCAGTGTGTACTGTAATGAGTGTTTGTTTCAGCTCATTCACAACGGGATAGGTGCTACACAAACACCTCGGGTGACCACAGGGGGGCGCCAAGTGTTTGTTTATTTCCCTATATTTGAAAAGTGGTTCCACCATGTGTTCGTCCACCTTTTATTTTGTAGCATGAATGTGTGTTATATGGTCCTTAATTTGTACTTTGCTTTAATTTTTGAACGTTGTTAAACGGTATTCTTTATTTTTTTACATAAAAGCGCTAATAAAATGCCATGGTACTGACACCTTTTTTCTCATTTGTTTTTTTTACACGAATAACAGTCACTCAGACAAAATATTAGCTTTTAAAAAAGCCACTGAGGCTTATAAAGCAAAACAGAATAAATTACCAACCTCCTATTTGAGTAGGGCTGTGTAACCTAATTTGCATAAACATGAGTAATTTATGAATAATAAATGTCCTTGTATTCAGCGTGGTCCATTAATTTGCATATCACCATGGCACTACAGTTAGTTTCCGTGTGTGCTGTGCTACCATGAAGCGATAAGAGCCTGCACAAAACTGAATCAAAAGGTGAGTATTTATTGCCTTTTTATACTTAAGTCTCATGCTGTAGTTGAGGCATGAGACATATTTTAACCTAAATAACTGTCATATTTTTCGACATGCTTTTGAGTGGGCATTAGGCTGTTGTGTGCTTGTAGGGTTGTTGTCAGTATGTGGCTGCAAACAATATCATGTACTAGTGCTCTGTCATTGTGTGAATTGCATAAACATGATGGTTCGTTGCATTATTGATGAGATCCAGGCTCTGCCGTATAGGTGAAGTGACGGTTTATAAGTGTATTGTCTAGACCAAAGATGATACTAAATATATAAATATGTCTTTGATGGCAGTTTCTCAGACCCTTTTTTAAAAATCATTATCAGGTGGTCTGGTGGAATTAAAACCACAGGATAGACTCATTTGCATGATCTGTTTGTCATGGAGCATCTGATTTCTGGTGTCAGCACTGCCTTCAGCCTAGAAATGCGGGCTTTAGGTTGCCCAGGGAATTTCACAGTGTTGACATTTTGTCTGTATTGGTGTTTAATGCAGGTGGAGATGAGTAATGTGTCACAGCTTTTATCCTTGAATTGTGAATATATTCTGGCAGATGACTTTAGTTATCAGCTGATGTCTTTGGGTGTTGTTGTTTTCAGTCTGTACCGAAATCAGATGTGTCTGACACTTTCTACAGTGCCTCAGTTTATCTTTATTTATCTGTCAATATTTCCTCTCCGTAATTTCGACAAATGATACATACTGATGGTTATGAATAAATCAATGTCCAGCCATGGCAAATTGATGGTGTGGAGAGATAGAGATATACTGTCGACACGATGAACAGCTGTCACTGTGCCCTAACCACCCAAATATGCAAGGCAAAAAACAAAACAAAAAATACATGTGATAAAAATATGTGTATATATATATATATATATATATATATATATATATATATATATATATATATATATATATATATATATATATATATATATGTATATGTGGAGGCTCCTTGTTGAGTTCTGAGCAAATCAATAGAGCTTTAATACACTCATTGTTTTGTATTCTGGCTGAAGCATGTGTTATGCACATAATGAAAGTGTAAGTATCACCTCAGATCATCTTGAAGGAGCAATATCGTGGCGTTGACCCTACCTCTTATTATATTTTGCAATATGCTCTAGTTGTGAGCATGGCAACCCAGAACCCTTGAAAACCCTTCCTTGCTGTTTACCTGCATAATGCCAGTCAACGTTACCCATCAGAATGATTGTCTAGAGGCTACAAGTACTACATTATGGCTCATGCATGTTACAAGAACATAGGTTTAGACGATCTGTTGTGGCCCTTCAAAACCAGTACAGATTCTATAGAGAACCAGACCTCCCTAAGTTCAGTGCAGTATGTTGGAAGATATTATTGTAAAAAAATTTTTTACCCAATCGCACTTCTCACCTAACTTTGTGCAATGTCTAGGAGCTCCTTTGTAAAATGTTGTGCATATTCATTTGTGCATAATGCAACTCCTGTTTTTATAGACAAGTACGTGTTTAGCCTATTTGTTGCTACATAAAGTAAGAGACTTATAAAACATTTATTGAAATGAAATAGGGATGCACAATATATCAGTATCATATTGCTTATCGGCTGACATCACATTTTATCATTATCAGTACACTGTAAAAAATTATATGATCAACAAGTTATGACAACATATATTTTTACTTTGCTTTAACTCATCAAAATAAGCAATTTTCAACGTTTTGTTATAAGACAAGATTCAACAATTAGTCAATAAGTTAAATGTAATTTAAGTTGAAATGACTTGTACTTTTTTTTTAATGATTACTTTTTTTACAGTGTATTTTTATATTTAGAAGATGACAGCAGAGGTAAAGTTTATCTTTAATAGTGTACATTATAATGTTGTGATGCATAAATTCACATGATTTCATTTATTTTAAATGACGTAAATAATATGCAAATATTCTCCAGTAATTAGACTATATATTGGCACAAAAATCGATATATTTTTTTCATGCTGGGCAAAGTTATTGTGCAATATTTTATTGATCCTTTGTTGTTTTTGTTTTGAATCGATTCAAGTAACCGTTAATACGCAAGAACAGCAAAATCAAATTCCTCCTCCAAAGTCAAAGAACAATTTTCCCAACAGTCAAATTTACATTTATGTTGACAATTATTAATATTTAGTGTTTAGTTAGTTTTTTTTAAACGGCATGCTTTTAAACCCAAGGTTTTGATTCTGGCTTTGTCATATACTGTATTTGGAGATTGTACCAGACACTGAACAAAGGCAAGCCCAGGCTTTCACATATCATCCACTCTTTATGCAAAATTAATGCATGCACCCCCATGACAGCATGATTTAATTTCCTCCTTTCATTTTCTGTCGCCCGTTGCCATGGACACCAGCGGAGGGCTGTTGTGATATTAGCTGCTACAATATGGACAAGCGCAGCTCTCTCCATGAAGCAAACAGCTACTAAATCACATGACCTCATCAAATCTCTATTCTGCTTGCAGACTGGCTGGCACTGTGCCATGATCAAAAGATGTAATGTATTCATTGCTTACTTACAATTTCAGGTTGGAAAACCATTGACGATTTATGTCAGACATACCCTTGGAAGTGTTATATTGACAAACCAAACTATTTAGAAATGACTGAAAATGCATTTGAGAGAAACAAAACAAATATCCTCCTAGCACCTTTCAGGGGATAACAGGATGCTATTGGCTTGTGGTCCTCATTGTGGAAAAGGCGATTGCACTAGACAGAATGGCGTCATAGTGTTGCCACCCAGATCATGTTGCCTGCAATGACCAATTGTGTGTTTATGCGTGTGTGTGGAAGCATATTAGTCTGCCGTGTCTGCCAGCAGAATAATGTATGCCTGTGAATCCAAGTGTGGAGATCCAAGTGTGTCTCAGGTTGGCATCGGGCACCCTTCCCCCCCATCAGCTCTACACACACACACACACACACGCAGGTCCCATCCTAACCATCTCTCTCTAATTGGGCTCTGTCTAGATTCCTCAGCTTAATATTGCATCCTATTTGCCTTTTGTATTCAGGGTATCTCGAGCTGTACAACACCACACTACGATACTGACTTTAAGTTTTAGTTTCAAAACTGGCTAAACTAGTTTAGTCGCAAAAACACAATTTGTCCATTGTTGAATCTATTGTTTGTCTTTGATGGTAAGAGTTTGAGGGAGAATGTAATTGCATAATAATTTAGCGTAAAAATAATTCTTCAAATGCTTATAGGTTAACCCTGCCTTCATTTACTGACCCTCATGTCATTCTAAACCTGTATGACTTTCTTTCATCTGTGAAAAAGCTTCTTTTTTTGTTCTGTGTTTGGACAGAAGAAAGAATGTCATACAGCTTTGGAACAATGTGAGTAAATAATGACAGGTAATTGTTTTTTGTGGAACTATCTTGTGAGCATTTTAAGAGTTCAATTATTTTTCCTCACTTCTGCAGTGACTGAGGCAAAAAATAAAGGCTTAGTGGACACTCCTTGCACCCCCCCCCCCCCAATCTAAATTCTGGCCACTCTCATTCTGACACACTTCTCAATAGCAGTGTGCCCTGTCAATATAGCTGGAGGTGAATAGATAATCAGACTTCAATCAGAAATTGAGATCTGCCATTCAAGGGCTATCTCTGTGTGGACGAGGAAGAGGACGGGCAGCCTGAGAGTGCGAGCATTCATGTGAAAATCCAATCCTTCACAGTACACAGCCCCCGCAAAGCCTTGCAGAATGACCCTTTTATCAAAGTGCCATGTCCATAGCTCTCCAAATAGCCAGTGCGCTCTCAAGGTATAGATGCATGTACAAACCTGGCTGAGTAATGTATGACCTGTCTTCACAATGTTCTGGGTTTCTGACCCTGCTGTATGTGTGTGTTTGTTGTGAGAGTGTGTAGTCTGTATGTTGTCCGTTGAATGTTTTGAAATGGTTTTCTTGGGTATACTGAGTATTAAATGTGTTATTTACATGGCTTTGACATGTGGACATTTTATTTTCCTGATAGCCTTGAGTGTTGAAAGTGTCATTTCATACAGTCTGTTCTGAGACAGTGTTTTCATTCTAGGGCAAGAAGGGTTTACTGACACAGAGATTCAAATTTGCAGTTAAAATATATCATTTTCTACATAAATTGCTGAAAGTTGTTTTTGGTTTAAATTTGGGCCAAAAGTAATATTGCATGGTCATTTGGTGATTTGTTAAAATGATGTTACGGTTTGGGGGGAAAACTGGCTTGTAAAAGAAATAAATCTTTTATAAATGTATTGACATGACTAGATTATTTATTATTGGAATTGAGTTATTGGAACGTTCTGGTTTGGAAAACTATGATGGCATCAGATAATTGACAAACTCCAATTCAACGTAAGTTATACTCATGTCAAAACATGTCAACGTGTATTTAAAAAAAAAAAAAAAAAAACTATTTTATTTACATGCTCCCAAATACATACATCTGAAATATTTTACCTCAAAATAAATTTATGATTTACATATTTTAAATCATGAAGCAAGCTTATAAAGCTTATAAGAGCTTTTTTAGAGAGAGAGAGAGAGAGAGAGAGAGAGAGAGAGAGAGAGAGAGAGAGAGAGAGAGAGATTGACTTTAATTACACTATAGTCAAATTGCAAATGGCCCCCTTGTGGTAATGAAGTCAAAAATAATTTCCCTAATAGGCTGTACTGAATAACCACGGTACAATGTTCATAATATCATAAAACAATGCAGATTTTTTGCCTCGTAAATCTGAATTAGTTCCACAGTCCTTATTCTGTTTCTCACTCAAGATGTCTACAAATGTTATAATTTTAAAAAGATAAAGTAGAATAAAACAAGAAAAATATAACCTTTTCGTAATTGAACCTTGCATTTAAAAACGATAAAAACACTGCTGACGGTGCCCACTTGTACCTCAAGATGGCGCAATGACCTCATTGTTTGACTGGGTTAAAAAAAAAGTGCCCAGATGTGATTTTATGGCGTTTCTGAAATGTTCTCCCTAGCATGCTTTGCAACATTACAACACTACTGAATAAAGCAACACTAAGAAACCTGAGAGTTTATTTTGTTTTCTCTGGCTCGGTTATGTGCTTCTAACTACACGAGCGACGGTGGAGCTCAAACTGTTGTAAGCTAACAGAGGAGTTTAGTAGCTACTATGGCGATTACAAGTGGCTGTTGATTAAGCTATTGGCCTTTATGGGCTACTCGTCTGTCTTTCTTTATTCATTGCATTCGCCCCTTTTTCTTCTTGAAAGAGACCAAATGGATCCCAGCAGGTGAAAGTAAAGAAACGTGAAAAGACGCCCCTTTTTGGTTCTGCTTTCACACCAACACAATACCCCGTCCCACCTCTTTCTGTCCGGGTTTCCTACCTGATTAAACCTCTTCCTATGAACCCATTGAAAGATGGTGCAAAACCTAAATCAACAAAAGCTGTATGAGCCCCTCTTAAAATTTCAACCCCTTTTAACAGTAGGCTACGCTTCAATTAGCTTTTGTTTCTTGTGAGCATGTGACAGAGAGAGAGAGAGAGAGAGAGAGAGAGAGGCAGAAAGAAAATATATATTTTATGCTTTAATGTGATAGTTGATTACTGGTTAATTCTGAGATTTCAAAGGTAAAACTCTATTAGTTTCTGTCAGTTTCTCTGTATGTTTTCAGAATTCGTTTAGCATATGTTTTCTTTCTAAGGCCTATTTGTTGCATTAAACAGCACAAAAAAGCACAGCAAAATTACAGAAATGTTCACATTGTTTGTCAATAGACTTTTTGAATTTGTGATTCGAGAATAGCAGTTTAATTTGTTTTGGAGACTTTCATTTTCTGTCACTTTTAATTTTTTTTGCCTATAAATGTGTGCAAATTGATTCTATTATCAGTGTGTTAGCAGGCCTGCTTTTTGTCATTCAAATGAGTAAAACTTCAAATAAGATTTTTTTTTTTTCTTGCCTCATCTTCATGCAGTGTTTGGTGTTGGTGAGTGACATGGGAACCCATAATTGAGTGAGTGTAAAAGAGGGGAGGAAGGTATGGCGTATGGCATCGTAATATGTTGATGCCATGCCTCTGTTCTTCAGGAGTGACATCCCGCATCCATGACAATTATACACACTCAAGCTTTGATCAGCACTCTGTCATACTGTTTGCCTCTAGATCACCTTTCCTTTGGATTTTCACCTCTTTATGTCAGTATATAGATTTATTTTATTTTATTATTATACTGTAATGGATGTTTGGTGGCAGATTTAAAACTGTGTACCCCCATTAAAACAGCTAGACATCTTAAGGGTTTTAGTAAATGAGTGCAAACTATCCATCTCTTGGTCTAACTGATATTTAAATAAGATTATGTGTGGAATGCAAATGACATGGTGCAACCTCAGTGACTAGTGTGGAAATTAAAATGAAAACGCAGCAGTGCATTTATTAATACAATATTTATTATTTTATTGGATTTGAAAAAAAAAGTCCTTTTGTATATTTATTGTAATTCATTTATTTTCACTGGGTTTTCTTAATATGAATTCAACATTTACAATTTACTGCACATTGCTTAATCAGGGGACTGTTAATGTGAAGCAGCGGAAACATTCCATATATAACTAAAATTGCTAAGCTCCATTCAATGATAAATTCATTTATTAATAGCTATGTTATATTTATAACCAATACAAAATACCAATATTGTGAATATAATATGTTTATATTATTTATCTGTTGCAATAATATTGTTTATATTATGCAACACATAAATAATAATAGCAAAAATCCAGATCTTTTTGGTGTAATTTTTCTCCTCAATCTTAATTCTGACCACATTTATTTCAAAGGAATAGTGCACCTAAAAGTGAAAATTCATTTACTCACCCTCATACTGTTCCAGTGACTTCCAGTGTTTACACCATGCAATAAGTCTTGCAAGGTCACACAATAGCTTTGTGTGTCGGAGACCAAAATTTGAGTCATTATTCTCTGAAATTCTTCTTTTCCTCTGTAGCTCTCAAATCTCATTTGTATATTCAAATATTTCATTCATATTCAAATGTGGTGCAGACAGCCCCTGGTCCCCTCCACATGATCATTCATCTTTAACAGCTCCTCTTGTGTTTTACAAGAAAGAAATACAGATTTGGAACACCATCCTTTAATAACCTGAGGTAAAGAAAACCATGCAATGCAATACCATGCACACTTCTCTGAGATTTCACAGCATAATAAGTTAATCTAATATTTAGTTATAGACAACAGCTCAGTGTAATTTACCTTTTTTATACTGATGATCTGATTGACAAACCCGTAGAGAAGAATGGATGGGCAATGTCAGTTGCTACCAGAGGGGTGAGGGGTGAGGTTGGCACACCCCACAACCCTGTGGTCACCTCCAGGCATGATATCACACACTGACAGGCAGGCGTGATGCCACGGCACTTCACACAAACATAGCCACATTGACAGCCGACTGACCCAGGCTGACAGCACCAGGAAGAAGAAGTGGGGGAAGGCAGAAGTTCTCCCTTTGTCCGTCACGGTGTGAGCGTGTTGCGGAGTCAACAACGTTTTTCTTACAGTAGCCCCGAAACCTTCCGCATAAGAACACATTCACATACCCAAACATCCGTGACCTTACCGGACACGGGTCACTGTACATTAGCACTCGAGATGGCTGCAGTGGTTTTGATAGGCTAAATAGAGTATGTCTGTGTCATTACTGAAGGGTTGAGCTGAAAGACTTGTGGACCGAGGATAGGCTCTAACTTGATTTAGTTAAGTTAATATAGCTTGACTTGAATGGATGTGGCTTTGAGCCATCTGAGCATCTTTTTTAGTAATTAAGTATTATAGATGCATTGGCTCTATGTCAAAGGTTTAGTCACAAAAGCTTGGGCTGAACCAGAGCCTGGTATGCGTTTTATCTGCCTTCATTATAATAACATTCTGTAATGGGCTTTGCTATTAACAGTTAGTTAATGAGTTCAGCAGTCAATAGAGGCTTTCAATTATGCTAAGATAGTACCGGACCATGCCATACCATGCTCTGTACTGCCTATGCCTCTTTTATCAAAGAAAGTCTTTTGAAGTCATTCTATAGAAAGACTGCAAAGGTAAAAATGTGCAGGGACTCATGAGCCTACAATTGCAATGAAATGACATCACTGATCAGAGGTCTTTCATTTCAATTTGAGACAGCAAGACCATCATCTGTTTTCATCCTGCATTTATGTGGGAAGGGAAGCGGAGAAACCGCATTGTCTTTATGTTTACGAGCGAGAGAGGTATACTCTATGATTCCCCTTGAAGTTTCGAGAGATGCCAGTGAAGATGCAGGCCTCTGAAGTTGATAACCCCAGCATCATGTGACAAGGAGATGAGAATGACTGAAGCATTTAGAGCCCTATTGAGATCCCTCCTTTTTAAAGAGCAACCTCTCAGCTCTTCTGTAAGGAGTTGACCTCCATGGTGTATGATTCCCCACTATAAGGCTCAATATCCTCTTGCTTGTTATATTCATTTAAAGAAGGGTGGAGAGAAAGAGACATCAGAGCGAGGGTGAAGACAAAACAGTGTAGATAGAGTCACACAGAACATAAAAAAGAAGTTGGAGTGTCATAGCTTTGTACACCTCCAGATGTCCTCTATGTTGGTGTCTTTTTGGTCTTTTATGTCCATTCTCCATGGCTTGGTCTTCAGCAGCAGGTGGTTCCAATTCCATGTACACTACAAAGTTCTTAGTTTCTGGTAAGAATTATCAAAGGACTGATAGTTTATCCCCTTCATGCTGAGATGACGACAATACTAGCCCTGTGCTGGAACCAAGAGTAGCCAGGTAGAGCCTCATCTTGTGTAGGCACCAGATTGAGCCTCTTCAGGTTCCTCAAGCCCATTGAAGCAGGTTGTTGACTGTCTGTAGGTGATGAGAGGTTGTTGAGGGCATGGAGCCTTGCTGACAGGCATGAAAGGGCCAAGGATCACCTGTCACCCGCCTCATCACATCAAAGTCCCAAGTAGAAACTCCTTCTGTGAGGAATCTGCTCATGAATATACCGGGCAATCTGATCCCTCTTATTAATGAGATAGGGTTTTTTGGATGTTTTGTGTTGAGCACGGATGGCACATGATAAAGTACCACACCTCTTGAAGTATGGTATTTTATAGGTCTTTTTAATGGTATCATCATCTTCTTTATTCGTGGTAAGACCCCTGAGTGCCAAAGTGAAAGGGGCTTGTGGTGTCCCCCCTTTTTACCCCTTTAATCCGCTGGCTAATAAGTTCATAGCCAGTCCATATGCTCTGGTGCTGTTCAGGAGGGGGAGGTGTTGCCCCATGCTACTTACACCGAGCGGACCCATTTCTCAGGTACCTCTCCTGCTGACCGACCTTTTGTTCTATCGGATCAGTCCACTCCATGGCTAGAATAGTCTGAATTGATTAGCCCTGCACCGTATAATTGCCAGCAAATCCCACTGAATCGTTTCCCATCCATTTGAAAAGGACAATGTTCGTTCTTTTTCTCCCTAGCTTTTCTCGGCGCCCCTCCCCCATTACCCTCCTTTTCATGCCACTTGCTTCGTCTCCTGCCCCACACCCCAAGCCACCTCCTCGAGGTAAGGCGAGAAGGGGGGAGGGGCCGGAGGAGAAAGCGTTCCTATTCCGGACGAGCCCCCTACCCGAGCACTGGCAAAGGATGAAAGCGGGCGGCAGGAGGACGTGTTCTAATCCGTCACCCTGGAGTGTGAGTGGCGGGCTGATCGGAGTCCTTACCTGCCGGTGCACAGTCAGGGTTGTGAGGACAGTGGGAAGAATCCAGGGAAGGGGGAAGAGCTGGGGTATAGTGTGAAAAGAAACTACGGGGATATGCACAGGATTATTCAGAGGCCCAGGCGCCAGCGTCAACTGCTCCTGCAGCTCTACTTATTCAGTTGAGAGGCCCAAAATCTCGGGTCGGTGCAAAAGTCCATTAGTCTTACTGAGAATATTGTTATATTCGAGTAGACCTGGAGGGCCAGTCAAGTGTGCCATGTGTGGAGCAAAGGCTATTTTAACATATTTTACTTGGACATGGTCCTTTCTGCACCCCAACACACAGCTACAATTCAGGTCTCTCTCTACAATGTTTGTGACCGTTCCACACTGTAATTTAATAGTACACAATTCATTTTAATATCACACATCATAAGTTCTGCATCAGCCATTAGCCCAGAAAACGTTAGCCCAGAAATGATTGTGAACCACCTTCACAAGACTGACAACACACAGGATTTTACAGTTATCCTTGAGCATGGCAGGATGTCTTTTATGAGTTTTGAGATGTACAGACTTTGTTTATTAGGTCATCATTAATAAGATGCATTCTAATAAAGTCAAATGTCTAATTAACCTGCTTTATCCTCTTCATGCATCATGTACCTCACCTTGAGGATTGATCACCCTTCATGAGAATGATCTAAAGCTTTGCATAATTGTATGCCAAACTGGGGTAAATTGAAAAGGTTTGGTAAAAAAAAGATAATTGATTTCATATTTGAATACCTTATATGATACAGAAATGCCATCATTCTCTCCTTGTTCTGCATATTCTCTGTTTCATTCGACTTTAAATGACCTTGTTCTTTGGACATTGGGGCAGGTCCTTTGGGAAAAGGTCATAGGTTTTGGGTGTTAAGGGCTGTGACCCTTTCCATTTTTGACCAGGCCCGTGTTTAAGCTCAAACAAGCTCCTAGATAGAAGGCCCTCATGGGGTTTTAAGAAACACATGTTCTATTGTCTGCTCTGAGAGCTGACCACAAACAAATTGTGTATGTTCCTACAAAATGACCCTGGTGGCCATGAGTAATAAGATGGTCACTGAATCACACCACTGGGAGAGTGAGGACGCTAGAGATTGAAAAACCCTTTCACCAGTTTTACTGTGGAAAATGTTTATTTTTTACAACAATTATAACAATAATAATAATTTAAGAGTTAGGATATCGTAACCCTGGAAATATAGTGTAGCCTACAATATCAAACTGGGACTACAAAGGGGTGGGTGGGTGTTATTGTATTTGGTTTTAACATACTCAACTATAAGAAAGCTATAATGATTGGTAGTATTAGAGTATCAAGATCAATGAGCTGATAATTGTTTTTCCTCTGTGGCATTCTCTTCTGTCCAAGTTCACCCATATGGTGGTGGGTCATGTCCTTCCCGAGGGGATTCTGTGACATTGACAAGATCTCTGGTTAAAGGTCATATTGGTAGTGACCACTGAAGTGGTTGATGATGAACCAGTCAAGCCCCTCATTTTCAATGCCCCTCCCTTTCCACCCAAAATGAGCCATTTTACCAGCTTATCTATTGACTCAGGTTCTTGTGGAAGGCAGGGCAAGGAGAATGGCTGACATCCCTTAGGTCAAAGGTTAAATGACAAGGACTGTTTACAGGGAAAAAGTTCAATTCATGATCATCATAAAAGCTGGCTTAGATCCTTAAGATGGTGGTTGGCCTAAAAACAAAAAATGTGTTCAATTAACTTTGTGAAATAAATGTACAAATCACAGTTGATTTGTAATCAACCCTTCATCTAATAAGCCTGATCAATTCTGAAACAGTAAACACTGATTAATAATATACGTATATGTTTAAATACATATTTAACCTCTGTTTAGCCAGTCTCTGCTGCCCATCTCAGAGGGGGGTCTCCTGGGACACTTCCCTGCTTCGCTGGGTCACTGCTCTGCTTCATGCCAGATAGTCATCAGTCATTTTTCCCATGTTCCCTATTGTCCCTCAAAGAGAGGCTCTTCTAGTGTTTGACCCAGTGAGGGTTGGTGCTGGGTGGATGACAGACCTGGGGTGTGAGCCTGTATTGCTGCTTAAGTTCTTGAATGGCTCCCTGGGAAACTGCGTAACTAGGAGTGGTGGAGTTGCCCAGGACAGCATGTGGTTATTTTCCAGCTTGCTGCCCCTTTAAAGGCTTTCAGTGCACAGGGTCTGTAATCAGTGCATTGAGGAGGGGTGTCTCTTTGACTGTGCATGAAAAAGCATGAAGGGAGAAAAAGCATTGCCTGATGGGAAAGTAGGGTAGAGAAGTTGGAGAAGCAAGATGATATCACTGCTGTGGTGATGTCAATGCTGCATGGTTGGATAGCATTGGCCCATATGTGTTCTGGACAACCAAAAATGAAGGGACAGTGGCACACTTATTTAACTACTGGAAACATCTGGAATAATGTGACTGGTCAGATAAATAAAAGAACAAATATATCCCCTGGTTTAGCAGACAAGGCTTAAGCTAGTCCCAGACTAAAATGCATGTTTGAGCTGTTTTAAGTGAAAGCAACTTGCACTGACATATCTTAAAATTTCAGTGCCATTGTTGTCTAAAAAAGCGACTTAAATGCCCTAATTGCACTAAGCCCTAATCCTGGTTTAGTCTAAGCCCTGTCTGTGAAACTGGACCTGTATGATTAAAAGTTAGTCTATCAAAGATACATTTCCCTTCAGTATCAGTGCAATTTACAGCAAACATACTCAAAGTAAATATTAAACTTCGCACATAAATCTAAGGCAACAGAAAACAGCTTAATAATGTTAATTGGTTATTTATTTGCTTTTCTCTCAGTTAAACAGTTCATCACTCAAGATGTTGGTTGTTTGTATCATTTCAGGTAAAAGGGAATTTTTATTTGAAAAATAAGTTTAAACATAATTATGTGTATCTGCCCTGTATAAATTCATACTGCTCTGCATCTGTTTTGCTCATGAGTTCAGTTGCATCACAGCTTTCTCTGTCCAGTAATTGATTCCTTCACTGTCAGCCATTTTCTCACTCACGTCCTCCCCCCCTTCCCATTCTCCATTCCATCTTTAGCATGGGCAGCTAAAGCAGGCAGATTTATCTGCATCCCCCTGCCATGATGACAGAGTAAATATTCATCCAGACGGCCAAGGTTCTCACACCATTACTGGGGCATTCACTGCCCCGCTTGTACAATGCTTATTTTTCGAAAGAATGAATGGAGCCAAAGTACTGAAGGGCACAGAGTTGCCCAAACAAAAGTTTTAATGGTATTAGCCAAATGCAGAGTCTGTTCAATGGGATAAATAGAGAGAGAGAGAGAGAGAGAGAGAGAGAGAGAGAGAGAGAGAGAGAGAGAGAGAGAGAGAGAGAGAGAGAGAGAGAGAGAGAGAGAGAGAGAGAGAGAGAGAGAGAGAGAGAGAGAGAGAGAGAGAGAGAGAGAGAGAGAGAGAGAGAGAGAGAGAGAGATGGTTTTAGTGACAGTGATTTAAAGAGTAACACAAGAATCTAGTGCTGCAAGGTAGTTTAACATTGCTGTTTGCAATACGGCTATTGATCCATAATCGACATTACATATGGTCTTTGTGATGGCCCATCACCAATAATATTTGAAACACCCTCAAGATCAGGGCAAGATCCAGTCAGAGGCAGTAGTGATATATTTTCTAAATACATGTCATAGATCCTATTGTGAATGATTCGTCCATGTAGTATATGTTTAATTGAATGTATTATATTTTTAATCAAAATGTCATTACTGGATCTTCCAGTGGAAATTACAGACTTCTCTCTACTGATGTATACATGATTTCTCCAATCAATTAGTCCTACATTTGTTCTTTTTTGATTATCTGTTCAACTGATCATCAAAAAAAGATCCGTCGCCATGTCATCGCAACTTTAACGGTCCCTGTTAACAAGCGTACAAATAAATGATGGTGGTCTCGGGTGCACTGAAAGATCTAAAAGTTTGTGTGCTGAATCCATTTAGTTCTAAAGATATAGCTATACATTTAATTGGTGACCTGTGATATATTTATTTGTTTAGATGTCCTGAGGGGTTATCTACATGATGTTTGTGAGGTGAATCTGTGTGTAAGTGTGTGTGTGTGGGTTGTGCTATTGCTTTGTGTCACGCTGGGAGCTCCTCCTGTGAGGCACTGCAGAACACTGAGGTGGGTGCAGCTGCAATGGCTTTCATCTCCTCAGGCACTCGGTGGGGAATCACAGTATTTATGAGTGTATGTGTGTGTGAGAGAGAGAGAGAGAGAGAGAGAGAGAGAGAGAGAGAGAGAGAGAGCAATGAAGATGCAGTGTCTGTCATTTGAAGCTAATTAAGGGTGGCAAAAATATTGAATTTCTGTATCTCAGACCTCACATCTGGGATTGTAACACTGGTAATTCAATATATCGGTATCAGTTAGGAGAAAAGTGAAAACTCTTTCAGTGTATTTGTACTTTAATCAAAAGAAAGTCGGTTCAGTTGTTCACATGCCTTTTTGGAGAGCATGTCTGTAAGTTTCCATAGGAACAAAGCTATGAGAAATCATTCAATGGGACTGGATTCTGCTGACAGCGTCCACATTTGAAGGACATCTCCTCTCACTAAGAGTGTGCCGACTGAGAGTCGATCATCCACTGCAACTCCCTTCTGGGCTACGTGTGGGGGGAAAACGTGCGTGAACGCGGCCACACGTGAATCGCAGAGGTTGCCCACGGCTACAGCGCGGGAAGTTAATCCACAGTACACCTTTTGCTTGCTCAGATGCCGCTTACAGTTGGGCAGAACATTTTAGCCCCTGCAGTGTGCCGCAAGGCAAGACGTGATACCTGCAGTGAAGTGCGTTCGCTTCAGGTCTCTGGTTCTTTTCTTCTGCTTTGATTTCACTCATCCTTAAATGTGACGGGGCACTAAAGGCCTCATTGAGATTTACCTTAACATCTCTGTCAAAGTGCTCTGATCAGGTCTGGCGTGTAAAAATACAGTGCATCAGGAATACAGAATACAGGAAAGTATTCACAGCGCTTCACTCTGGCCCAGCCTGAGCCCAGACTTGAACCCGATTGAACATCTGAAAATGACTGTGCACCGATGCTCCCCATCCAACCTGATGGAGCTTGAGAGGTCCTGCAAAGAAGAATGGGAGAAACTGCCCAAAAATAGGCGTGCCAAGCTTGTAGCATCATACTCAAAAAGACTTGAGGCTGTAATTGGTGCCAAAGGTGCTTCAGCAAAGTATCGAGCAAAGGCTGTGGTGAATACTTATGTACATGTGATTTGTTATTTTTTCATAAATTTGCAAATATTTCAAATAAACTTCTTTCATGTTCTCATTATGGGGTATTGTTTGTAGAATTGAGAACAAAATTTATTAATTTAATCAATTTTGGAATAAGGATGTAACTTGGAAAAAGTGAAGCTTTCCGAAGGCACTATAGATTTAGTCTTGATCTGGGGTCTGTTATATCCAGTGTAGATCCAATTTATTTTGTTACTAAATCTTTCTCTCCATCAGGAAATATCAGATTTTGTCTGGTATTCAAAGTCAGTCAACTTGGTTGTCATCTTAACTCTTCTACCAGCCAAGAGGCAAATGCGGGGGGAGAGTGGAAGGCAGGAGACGAAGTGATGATAAGTATGAGATGATAACAAGCAGAGCTTATAGAATATATATTTGTGTCTTTGTCAAAGCTCAGTCTGAGTTTGTCTGGCCAGGAACAAATTCAACAAATGTTCTTAACGGTGTCTTATGACGACTTTAATTCAAGACAATTTGTCATCTCTAACTTAGCAATAGTTATTCTGGCAGTTAAAGAGTTCAATCTTGCACAAATTAAGGCTAAATATTATATTTTAGACAAGATTATACAACTATAATAAAACAAAGCAAAACCAATACAAGAAGAATATGTAATTAATATATACTGTATATACATTCACTACCGTTTTTAACATTTATAATGATACAAAATATTTATTTTTCAAATTAATGCTGAAAAAAAATTATTACGGTTTCCACAAAAATATTAAGCAGCCTAACTGTTTTCAACTGTTTGATTATAATAAGAAATGGTTAATGGTTTCATGTTTTATGGGGAATTTTCATAGACATAATGATATTTATACTGTACAAACTGTATATTATACCCCTAACCCTAAACCTGCCCATCACAGAACACTTTCAGCATTTTTACATTTTCGAAAAAACATTAATTTTCATCATGGGGACTAATAAATGTCCCCACAAGGACAAGAATTTTGGATATTGCCATGTTTGTGGGGACATTTTGTCCTCATAACGTTGGGTTTACCAGGACCCCACACACACGTTTTATGGGGACATTCCTTAGACATAATGGTTTTTATACTGTACAAACTATATATATTCTAACCCCCTACACTAACCCTATACAATTAACCCTATACCTGTCACAACTTTCAGAATATAAAATAAAATAATAATAATTTAGTAAGATTGTATTAGCTGTTTTCCTCATGGGGACCAAAAAATGTCCCCACACGGACAAGGATTTCGGATACTGCCATCTTTGTGGCGACATTTTGTCCTGATAACGTAGGGTTTACCAGGACCACACACACACACGTCTGGTTTAATATCTTTGTGGGGACTCTCCAGACGTAATGGTTAATATACAGTACAAACTGTATAATCTTTTCACTTACACTAACCCTACCCATAAACCTACCCATCACTCAAAACTTTCTTCTCTATAATTTATAAGCATATTTCCTCATGGGGACCTCAATTTAGGTCCCCATGGTGACAAGTCCTTATGAGTCAATGTGCAATCAGGTTGAAGTCCCCACCGGGATAGAAACACACACACACACACACACACACACACACACACACACACACACACACACACATACATACACACACACACACACACACACACACACACTGCACTTAGGAAACTCACGCCTTTAGATCCTACATGTCTGAACGAATATCTTAGAGTGGGATGAATCAAATCAACAAGTCAAAAGGAGAAGAGCAATAAGATATTTCCTGTCATTTACTGTTCCATTCTGGATCTGAGCAGAGGATTCAACAACTAAGGTTCTTTGAAAGCCATTGGTTTTCATGGCATTTGCTGTTGAGCATGCTCTAATCTGAGTTTGACTGGTTTGGAGGATAAAGGAGCTATTCTGTTTTTTAGAGTTGTCTGTAGATTTCACTGAATTCTTGCTCTGGCTCTGATAGCCCTTGTCATCTTTCTACAGTGAGAGTCCTTATTAGAGATGGCACCCCTCTCCCAGTATATTCAGAGACGTGAGGGCTGGCTTGATCATTAGTTACTGTGGTAAAAGGCCATATCAAAGTAGCTTCCAGTCATGCTTTGGTGCCTTATGGCCTGAACTTGGAAAAAATCTCAATCAACCTGCCTATTGTGAAAGCACTATTGCGGAATTTGATGAAAATCATTGGGTAAAGCATTTTTACACTATGAACATTTTTTTGAAGGTGAATGCAATGCATTCCTGGCTCACTATGGCAGCCTTTGTATTTTAATAATTTCTAGTCTTTCAAGGGGAAATAAGTCATTTGAGTTTTGAGCGAGATTTGAGGATAGATGATGACAATTTTAATGCAGCTCGACTGGACTGAACAGATTAAGATCGGAATGATTTCTGCCACAATACTTCACAGAAACACATTTTGAAATCGGTTTCCTTTTTTTTTTGGAAGTCAACATCAACTTCAAAAATCTGAAAAGGCTTTTGAAAGAATTATAGAAGCGAACGTCATCAAATAATTATAGACTTTGCTATTACCACTATTCCTAATGATAATAACAATAGATAAACTAAATAACCAACATGTAATATTGTAAAAGCACCTAGCGTGCTCTCTAATCCCTTTTAGCAGTATTTTAAACAAATTAACCATTAAAAGCGGAGCCCTTTTTCATTTGGCCAGCATACCACGAATATACAAACGTGGAGACACTTTCTACTTTTCCCTTTTCTAGAGAGCTTTTGTCCTCAAGTAAGGCATAAATGACAGTCCAATGTGTCTGTGGCACAAGGCAGTAATGATTGCATGAAATTACAGAGGCCTCAGCAGGCCTCCCCCTCCCTCTCTCTCAGGTAGCTGGCTCAGCTCTCACCCCTGCCTTCCTTTCTCTCTCTCTCTCTCTCTCTCTTCTTGCCTCTCACAAGCTATTCAAAGGGAATGTATAACTGAATATGAGATGGAGCGGGCGTCTTTCAAGGGCCAGAGCTAATGAGACGTTTTACCTTGAAATCAGAGCAAGACAGGAGGAGACCCTGTTGAGCTGAGCTTGCATAGGGGGATCACAATTGGGTCTGGATCCTTCAGCGAGAGAGAGCGAGCGAGAGAGAGAGAGAGAGAGAGAGAGAGAGAGAGAGAGAGAGAGGGTGTGATCCATTCCAGACAGGAATAATGCTCTCAAACCAGAGTGGATTATGACAGGAGGACATTTTCAAGCAACAAAGTAACCTCATAAATGACGCTGGCTTGTTCAACGCTAACGTTGACCCGCTTTCTTTTGTTGCTTTTGTCCTGGGCGACACCTGTACGTCAACGTTAAATCTGTAAGGCTTGGCTTTCAGGTGAAAGCAACAATTACTCTCACTTGGAGAGGCACAAACTGGAACGGGGTTGGATGGAGGTGATGAGAAGGAAGCAAACAGGTACTCTTGACAGTTAGCAGTGCCAGCATGGATCAGAGAGCCATGTTATATGAGGCCAGGGATGAAAGAGGACAGGAGATTTGTGTTCTGAGGGGTCCTCTTTTTAATCAGGGGCCCAAAGAGATTGTTGCAGAGCAGGCCACTAACCAGTGTCATGCTAATAAAAGAGAATAAAAGTGTGAATGGAGGGTGCAGCTAGTTATCTACACTCTAATTAACGCGGTACCGGGAGCGAGATGCTTATTTGCGTAGCATTGAGAAGAAGGGAGGTGGGAACGCTGAAGTGTGGGGGAAGGGTAAAAAGGAGCAGCCTAAGGCCGTCCATCTTTTGTGCAATTGTATATGTGCGAACAAAGCCGCACGTCCAATCTACATTGCGCGCATGCTAATAACCGCATTTGATAATGAAAGTCATTTTGTGCCATTGCATATTTTTGTTTGAAAGATGACGGCGAAGGTTATTTATTTTTCTTAAAATAGCACAGCAAGTAATGGCGGTAATTAGCAGCAGCCAAGCTGCTATGGTGATATCACATCGTTTTATTCAGGGACAAAACATGCATTTTCATGATTTCAATAATGGTACAGTTCACCAAGATCTCAATCATAGAACAAGGGAATTAAAAACACATCAGTACTCATACACCCAAAAATTACCTCTGCCCTTTTCAACAGTTTTGTTAGGAGCTCGACCCCGTGACCTTCGATGTCTGCCGTAGTCCCCGTCCCCGCTTTCCCACAGACAATCCTGCAAACGAACGCATGTCAAGAGGCTCAGCATATGGCCCAGGGCCGTGCTTATTGTCTGGAGTGGCGGGGCAGGATGGGCCACCATTATTGTCACCATTGTAAGATTGGCAATGTGTCTGGAGAAGCAGACACACGGCAGGGTGAACTGATCCCGACAACTGTTTGTGCCCTTTCTCACCAATCCACAATCACATATCAGGCATTGGCTTCACAAATGCCTGGTCATTGTTAATGCCAAGGCCCAAATTTTGGGGCAGAACTCCTAAAGTCATTATGTTAACAGAGACCCTGTCAAGTACTTTGATTCGCGTACTTTAACGCAGAACCTGATTGCACCAATTGCAACGTGTTCCTGGAGCAACATCTTTGTTGATCCTGTAACAACATACCAATCAACCAATCAGATTTGAGAGACAAGTTTATAGTTTATGCTTCTACACCTATTATTTCCCTCTGATTTTAGGGATAACTTATGGGTAGGTTCAGGGGTAGGGATATGGTTGAGATTACATTTTTGGACTGGAATGTTGTTCCGGGATCAATAAAATATGTTGACCCCGGAACGCATTTGAAACTCTGCAAAATCCGGACATGCTGCTTTGAATGGTTTGAGGTCTGCTAAATGTCTCTGTCAGCTGTATTGTATCAGAAATGACCAAACATTTCATATCGGAGTAGGTTAAATGTTTTGAACTTATTATAAGTCAATCTATTTCCTGCATAGTAGCTAAATGTTAAAAATATTTGTTTATTGGTACTGCAGAACACAGACATTATCCACAGTTCTTGTATCTGCTAGTGCCATCCTATAAACCACCTAAAACTACTCAGTGTGTTTTCCTAAACTGTAAAATGACAGAAAAATAAATGAATTACACACCACCGGCAGATGATGAGGTATCTAAAGCATTTGGTTAAAACGAGTTTCTGTCATTCCTGGAGCTTGATCTAAAATTCTCATTCATCACCTTTTTAGGACAGGAAGGTGCCGATGGCGGAACACATTCTTGTTTGATTTGTTGAAGCTGACATGCACTCTGTGAGTAATTTTGAACATAAAGACATTACAATTATGAAATCAATTTATTTTCGATATTGAAATCGTTTCCAGCGGCAGCCCCTTAACCCCCTCTACGGCAAAGCTTTGTTGAATCATATGGATGTACAGACACATTTTAAAGTCACAGAGAACTTGACTGTTAATAATAAAGAAGAAATGTACTACTTATTGTTAGTTAATGCTTTACTGTTAATTAATGAGACCTTACTGTAAATTGTTACCGCTTTATTGTATTGTTTTTTTGTAAATAATTAATAATATTAGATCATTTTTCCCCAGGCCTGTCTGTCGTTTTTCAAGCTCACTACTGCACTCTATTTACGCCTTATTTAATATTCTTATTGGAGCACACAAAAAAATCCTGCATTTAGAGAGAAAGCTTGCAAATGCCATGTTAATTAAATTGTTGCTAGGTAACAGAGGCGATCTGTTGGTAAATGGGCAGGGTTTCGCAAAGTGAGCAGAGGCCGTTTACACAATGGCGACACATCGCACTTGAAATACGTCCATTGCAAACTTACAGACTTACCCTTTATTTCCCCTGTCTTTCAGGCAAGCAAACAGAGGACACAATATGAGTTTCTCACCTCCAGTGGTGACTTATGGGGAGTCAGCTCCTATGGCCTTGTGGGATACTATAGGCGTAACATGCCTCCAGCCGCTGCCCAGCAACAATTCCCTAATGACAAATACTTCTGTATAGGATCATCACTATGGTCACACATATACCAAGACCAGCTGAGCACATATGCAGGGCAGGAAAGCTGTCACGTCTGCGATTGTGGAAATAAAAGACTGAAGCAACTTCCCGGGAAGGCAAACAAGTAAAGTTTTTCTTTTTCTGCATAGAGACATACTGTATTGATAACACGTGCAACTAAGCATATCCTGTGTTTGTAACAGTTCTTCATGCATTATTTCTCTCTCATTAACCTCCTTAATTTACAGACACTGTAACAGAAATAATGCTTACTTATCCTTAGCTAATTACCTTTTCCTTTTTAATACTAGGTTACTATTCTAGCAGAAGAAAAAGAAAGAGTCTCTTCAGCGACAGTGCTGGTATGCCGGAATCTAAATGCTGGTGTCCCTCGGGGGCTTCGGTTGACTGGCTGTTGACCTTTGCTGCTCTCGGACCACTAGCCACAGCTCAAACAAGAGGCACAAGGGACACATCAAGGGCAAATACGGGCTAAAGAGGATTATAGATCAGCAGACATATGCCCGACAAAGGCCGCTTGACTGAAACTTTGTAATAAATACAGTTAGTTTTTTGCAAGCAATGGTCATGTGTGAGATTTTTTTCATCCATTTTCTTCAAATAGATCAACAGACATAGAAAATAACATGTGTGTGCTTGCATAAAACAGAATGTTTGCTTTTTATGATCTACACGTTTTTTTCTGAATGCAATATTTAACTGACTATTATTATACATAACAACAAAATACTATTACTTTGACTTGCTGTATGTAAGGCTAAATCAACATTGCACACTCAAGATTTTAATGAAAAATTAACCTTTAAAAATACCTTAGATGTCATTTTGTCCTAGTCCAGCAGCTCTTTCTTTGTACTCCCATTTTCATTCGCTCTCAGTTTTGATGCACACGGTCCCTTCAAGACAGAATTAACCATTTTAATGAGATATAACAAATTAAAACATAAATTAATGACAAGGCATACAATAAAAACAAAGCCTTTCTAGAGATCCCATTCGTGTTAGGGCTGTCAGTACATGATGCTTTCACAAGGGGGCAGTCACTTCTGTTCAAATGCCCTCTTGTGAGCTTGTGAGAGTTCAATTCATTATATGCTGTGTGTACTTAATTGCATTTCAACTGGCACTACAAACGACGTCCAACCTTAAATATTCCATAATATATAAATAACATAGCTCACGTGGTATAGCTTGGTATAAAAACATGTAAAACAATTACACAAATGTATGCTCTGCAACTAATGAGTTCACGCATGTGCTGTATTTGCATTATGGGAAATCAAGTAGTCTTTGAATACTGCTCTCTGTGCAAAACCAAAGCGCCCATCGTTATCTTTCTCAAGCGTCATTCCTTTCAGTCTATTCATTTCTGGACAAAAAAGAACAAGGTTAGGTCACCCATTATTACAAGTTCTCATTATTTATTTTGCTGCACTCAACTGAGCTAACACAATAATGAAACTCTCATTATTTATCACAGACAGTGGATCGGTCATTAAAAAGATACCTTTCGAGAAGATTCGCTCGTTCGGGCACTGGGAACGACGACCCTCAAAAGGACCTCAGATAAAATGGTTTGTGTCAATGGAGTCTGCTTAGGAAAAGAAAAGAGCCTCTTCGGCTGTTTGTTTTGGAATTTGTCTCATTGATCCAAGAGCGGCAACTTAAATAGGAGGCCAGGATCGACAATAGCACTCAGGACATTACTCCAGCGTTACATGGACGAGCACCATTCACTGTGCAGTGTGCACATTCATTCAATTCATGATAACCCCGGATTTAAAAGATTAACAAAACTAAATTGTGGATTTCAGATTTTTTTCAAGAAGAAGAAGGAACAAAAAAAAAAAACCTATCATACGCCAACCAAATTTCTACTGAGGAAAATGATTAATCAGATTGCGTGGAAAAATAAAATCAGGAAAAAAGTACTTCAAGTCATGTCGTTTTCTTGACAATCATTTATTAAACAAAGTGAAAAGTAATAAATAAAGATAAGTACTTAAAATGCATTAAAGACCAACAGAGCCATTTAGGCTCAGATCCCAGATACTTCCCTACTGGAATACTGAGGGAGAAAAGAAAAAAAAAAGTGATTTGTCTCTTCAATTTAATCAGTTCTACCTCATACTGTTATTTGGCATTAGGGTTAGAAACGTTTAAAGACATGCTTATTGAAAACATCTTATAAAGGGGGTACGTTTTTAGTAACACATTTCTAATACATTTTGGTCACTTGTTTAGATTTTTAATGGGAGAAAATCAAAATAAGGCAAAGGACAAAACCCTATTTGTGAGGATAAGACTAAAATGGCTCTGCTTGATGAGAACCAAAGTTGTGAATGTTTTCAGTTAAAATAACTCCCTATAGCATCCATCAATCTTCACAGCTTGATAATCAACAGGGGGAAAAAAATAACAGCTCTCAAAATTTGAGTTCAACATTTTACTGCCACGTTATATTACAATTGTGCTGTTGATGATAACGGACGCACCTTTGTAATATAAATGCCCCTGGAAGTCCACAAACATACAAAATGTATATTTTGAATTTACCTGATATTTGTTGAAAGCCAAGATTATGCCATATTTGACTGTTTATTAGGGGCCAGAGGGTAGTAGATTTGTTCAAAAATAAAATTAATCATAACTACAATCAAAAATCAGGCAGGATAAGTACATTCATTGTCTGCGTACCCTCCAATAACTCAAAATGGAGGATGAGAGTAAGACTTTTACAGTAGGTTAACACTAAAAAAAGACTAACAAAAAAATAAAAATTATTTTTAAAAAAACACTTCAGATATGTCTATGTGCGGTTTTGTAACTGTAGTGCCAAAATGTCACAATATTAAAGTGGACATCTATAAACAGCATGTTTCTTTGTGATCAAGCCCCATTTGGCTCGTGCCTCTGCATGTGTGCTTTCCGATTTCCAGCAGGAAGTACTGTACACACTCATGGGGGAATACAAGCGTACTTGGCACCTTCACATGAAAGAAATCCTGTTATCCTGTTATTTGATGCATTACAGAAAATCAATAGGCTCCATACAGAAACATGGAGCATGCTTAAGGGATGTGCTTGATGTCAGTGGACCCGAAATTCAAAGTGAAACATCTGACTGGTTAAATGACGGGGAAGGGTATCAGAAGAGCGGAGGCCACTGCTTTTTGAGTTAGCTTTTATACTTGATCAAAATGCCCTTTTTAGATTTACCCACCAGCAGCAGGGGTCACTGGGAGCCTGCAGGCACTGATGTTAACACACGAACCGTCGCTCTCACACGCGCATGCACACTTAAATTATCTCTCAGTCTTCTACAGTCAAACAAGCTCTCCTCGTAAGAAGGCTGGCTTCAGTCCCTCTAAAATAAATACACCTTTAATACATAATTTTCTTTTTGATCAATCCCTTCACTATCCTCTCCAGGCTCGACTAAAACACTGTTTCCTCTTCATGTATCAGCAATGAAAACCTCAGTTTCTACTTTGGAGAAGTATAACATAAAAAAAAAAAAACACAATTAAAAACCGCTGTTCTTGTGAAATTGATCCATCATAATTTTCAACTAAACAATAAAATGTCAAAGACCATGAGTGATCCCTAGCTTTCAACCTTCTGTTGGCTCAAAGACGCCAGAAGGTTGCAGCCCCTTTAAAACCAGCACTGTTTTGAGGTCTCCTTCTGATGCCATCCTCCATTCATTGATGCTTCGAACCAGTCCGATGAATATAACAGTGACTGCATTATTACTACTGTCATTTTTGTATTTGTTAGGTTAAAACAATGTGTCCATGGAGGAAGCCCATCAGAGTAGAACCCGACTGATATGGTTGCAGGAAAAGGGGAATGTTCCAGGGTCTCGTCGTGCTGCACAGTTCAGTCGAAACAAGCCCTTCCCGATGCTATGCGGCCATCAGATACTGGTGGTAGAAGAGGCCGAAGAGAGAGGTGGAGAACAGGCAGGCGGCGATCCACCATGTGAAGAAGGACAGGAGCCCTCGAAATAGCAAGGGGGAGAAAACAGTCCTCAGCCCCCCGAGAGCGACCGATAGCTGGGCCACAGTTTGAGAGGCCTGCATCTCGCCTTGCCCCACCTCAGCGGGGCTCGAGTCCTCATTTGATAGACACGGCAAACTCTCTTCGGGGTAAATCACCCATGAGTATCCACCTGGGGGTAAAACGAGATTATGAAAAATTCAAGAAACCATTTCAATGAGAATGTGTCAAGAAGAACCTCACCTAATGTCTTTAGCAGCAAAGTAGTGTGTAACAGCATCACCAGAGGTGCAACGTACTGTAGTGCTATTACACACAAGTAGTAAAAGACTCGGGCGACCTGTGATAGGAAAAACACATTTGCAGTTAAAACATTTAGGCAAATTTCGTTCAAAACAAGCAGCTTGGCAAGAGAGGAGCTCATCAAACAGACTCGCTGAAGACTCACTGGGAGCTTAAGTACAGAGGGAGGCTGCGAGCATATGATTCTAGAGCAGATGTAAGACCAGACACCCCTGCGACTCTACAGCCATTTGCGAGTCTCACTTATGGCTTGGAACATCAAACGGGCTCTTTTCCTCAGCTCCAGCTGTGGAGTGCTGTGGGTTTTGATCCTTGCGCTCCACTAAACTCAAATAGCCTCCTCATTTTGGAGCTTTGAGGGCAACAATGCCGCGCCGTCCTTTTTCATACCGACATATTTCCACCTTTGAGGAATGTCGACACTGTAATGTAGGCCCCTAGAGTGGACGCCACAAGAGGGTCCCTGAGTGCATTTATTAACCAGTATCAGATCAAACATCACAACCTAGTGAAGATGGGATACTTGGGATGGATGGGATATCAGCCAAAATAAAAGGATGCATCACAATAACTTAATTGCCTATTATTATGCGACTATTTATTATCTCCGAAGTGTTTAATGTCAGTAAGAAGAGCAAAAAGTGATAAGTACCATCTTTTGGAGGTCCACGGTACTAATGCGCCCCGCTTCCTTCTTCATTTGCAAGACGCCCTTCTGGGCCAGGTTGAGGTAGGCCTGGAGATGAAGCCGCATCATAGCTAATCTCAGCACACACAGAAGCAGGATCACCCACAGACGCAACGTGTCGTAGGTCTTCTCAGACATTCTGGAAGCAGAAGAAGAGTCACCCCGAATCAGGGCGAGTACAAATGTGCCCGAACAGAGAAGATCTAACAAAGGTCTCACTGAAATAACATCTCCTTAAATCAATGTGATGATTAATGAGTAAAACAAATAAAGGGCAGGACTTGATAGATTTGATTGTGAAAATTGGGCATTCCACATGAGAATGGAAGCCGAATGAGAGTTTTAGTGTATTGCCCAAGGATTACTCCCCTCCTGAAATATACCATCAGCACAGACTTTTGTGGAAAATGTCTAACTGGGACCTCAAGAGATCAACTTATCACAATGGTAATGCTTTTTACCCAAATCTCAAATCTTCCCAAAACCCAACTTTCAAACCACCAATTAAATATGCATGCCAGCAATCAGTGTAATTGGAAAGAGTGTTACAATGTTTATAATTCTAAGCCAATCAAATACCTTATAGGAAATTAACAGCATGGTAAATAATAAAAAGGATTTATATACACATATATATATATATATATATATATATACGAAAATAAGTATTTGAACACCCTGCTAATTTGGAAGTTCGCCCACTTAGAAATCATGGAGGGGTCTGAAATTGTCATCGTAGGTGCATGTCCACTGTGAGAGACATAATCTAAAAAAAAAAAATCCAGAAATCACAATGTATGATTTTTTTAACTATTTATTTGTATGATACAGCTGCAAATAAGTATTTGAACACCTGAGAAAATCAATGTTAATATTTGGTACAGTAGCCTTTGTTTGCAATTACAGAGGTCAAACGTTTCCTGTAGTTTTTCACCAGGTTTGCACACACTGCAGGAGGGATTTTGGCCCACTCCTCCACACAGATCTTCTCTAGATCAGTCAGGTTTCTGGCCTGTCGCTGAGAAACACGGAGTTTGAGCTCTCTCCAAAGATTCTCTATTGGGTTTAGGTCTGGAGACTGGCTAGGCCACGCCAGGACCTTGATATGCTTCTTACAGAGCCACTCCTTGGTTATCCTGGCTGTGTGCTTCGGGTCATTGTCATGTTGGAAGACCCAGCCTCGACCCATCTTCAATGCTCTAACTGAGGGAAGGAGGTTGTTCCCCAAAATCTCGCAATACATGGCCCCGGTCATCCTCTCCTTAATACAGTGCAGTCGCCCTGTCACATGTGCAGAAAAACTCCCCCAAAGCATGATGCTACCACCCTCATGCTTCACAGTAGGGATGGTGTTCTCTGGATGGTACTCATCATTCTTCTTCCTCCAAACACGTTTAGTGGAATTATGACCAAAAAGTTATATTTTGGTCTCATCTGACCACATGACTTTCTCCCATGACTCCTCTGGATCATCCAAATGGTCATTGGCAAACTTAAGACGGGCCTGGACATGTGCTGGTTTAAGCAGGGGAACCTTCCATGCTATGCATGATTTCAAACCATGATGTCTTAGTGTATTACCAACAGTAACCTTGGAAACGGTGGTCCCAGCTCTTTTCAGGGCATTGACCAGCTCCTCCCGTGTAGTTCTGGGCTGATTTCTCACCTTTCTAAGGATCATTGAGACCCCACGAGGTGAGATATTGCATGGAGCCCCAGTCCGAGGGAGATTGACAGTCATGTTTAGCTTCTTCCATTTTCTAATGATTGCTCCAACAGTGGACCTTTTTTCACCAAGCTGCTTGGCAATTTCCCCTTAGCCCTTTCCAGCCTTGTGGAGGTGTACAATTTTGTCTCTAGTGTCTTTGGACAGCTCTTTGGTCTTGGCCATGTTAGTAGTTGGATTCTTACTGATTGTATGGGGTGGACAGGTGTCTTTATGCAGCTAACAACCTCAAACAGGTGCATCTAATTTAGGATAATAAATGGAGTGGAGGTGGACATTTTAAAGGCAGACTAACAGGTCTTTGAGGGTTAGAATTCTAGCTGATAGACAGGTGTTCAAATACTTATTTGCAGCTGTATCATACAAATAAATAGTTAAAAAAATCATACATTGTGATTTCTGGATTTATTTATTTTTTTTAAATTCTCACAGTGGACATGCACCTACGATGACAATTTCAGACCCCTCCATGATTTCTAAGTGGGAGAACTTGCAAAATAGCAGGGTGTTAAAATACTTATTTTCCTCACTGTATATAATGTGTGTGTGTGTGTGTGTGTGTGTGTGTGTTTGAGTGAGAGAAAACGGTAAAATAGGACAATTTGCGCTTGTAATTTCAAAGTGAAGGCTTCGAATAGACCCTATATTTAAAAGTGGTCCTTTTTCCCCCTTTTTGGACAACCAACCAATCACAGTCTTCAATAGACTGTGTCATACGTAGCAACGGGGTCAGCCCCGCCTCTTCACTAAGATAAAAGTTTTTGTATTTTCCTTGCTCAGAGTTGCTCTCAGATTGGTCACGAATAGCTCTTAAGCTAAGACTCCTACGTAAAAGTTTTTAAGCTAAATTAGGAGTTTTCTGAGAGGACTCTTAGAATCTTTATGAAAACGGGCCCTGAGCTTTAAACAGCTTTTTACAGCGGATGCCATTGAAAACACGGTAAGTTATATGGCTATTCGATCAGTTATTTGAGAAAACGTAACTATTTTACGAGTTAGCAATTTTGTATGAATACATACGATTTGATTTGCACTTTTTAGAAAAAAAAAAGCATGAAGGTCCACCCCTCAACCTAACCATCAGTGGCACGCAAGCAGACGAAAACGTACAAATGAGATCATACGACTTCAGCAAGATGTAAAATAGTTACTAAATGTCATGAGAGTGTGTGGGGCCATTTGTCAAAAACATTTCAGCTCTTCATTGCACCAAACTAAGCCATTTCAGAGACAGAACAACTTATTAAAAACAATACTTAAATTATAAATGACATACATTTTCTTTTTTGAATACTGTGTACTAATTAATCATGCACAATCAAACCAGGAAAGTGTATTAAGAAAATAATCACAGACTATTTAGATTGTTGATTTTAAAGTGAACATCCTCGAGTAAAAAAGGGCCTTGATGAACTTTAAAACAGGTTTTTAATCAGACAAGAACAATTCAACAAACTGGTAACGCAAAATGTAAAAGGAAGAGAGTTATTGTAAAATGAGGTACTCACAAAGGCACACTATCTTTCCCAAACGTGGGATTTGTTATGTAATCCTTTGTTATGGGCCTCACCCATAACAGTACCATAATTAAAGGGGCCAAGAAGTTGATATGCAGCAAAGTCCTGAAGGATGGACACATAAAAACAACCAATTAGACATGGCAACAAACAAGAGTATCAATATCAGTGGAGCAGTAAACATCAACTATCATGAAGTACCACTGCTTTAAATGTAGCATTTCACCAGCACAAGAAGCATGGAAGTAATCCAGGCCTTAAAGAGGTCTAACTGTAAGCTCCATAGTGTCATGAGAGCAGAAGAGGATTAGCTATGTGAGATGTGTAATGCCTAACTCCTCTTTTGTAACACAGTTACCCTAAAGCCCGCTGGCTGAAAATGGAGAACAGGTCCATCTGCAGTAATACTTGTCTGCTAACTTGCCGAGGATATAGTCAGACACTGATGTTCCACATGAATTAACATGGAAATATTGCTAGTGGCTACAATATTCCAATACAAACTATTCAAATTCATATATCCTTTCAAATGTAAGGTCAAAGAAATACCAATTATTCAAACCATCAAAGTGACTGGTTTCAACATAATAGTAATTATGAGGACGAGATGTAATAAATTGTATATTATTTTGAAACATTTACTGTGTGACTTTGCAGTTGTTTAGTGTGAGGGCATCGAGATGCATCTGGGCCAATCGCAGGCCAGGGAAGGTGAGGAAGGCGCCAATGAGAGCGCAGAGCAGTGCCAGGATCAGCTTAAAGGTCAGCTTGGATATGGGGCCCCTGCAGAGGGAGAGGAAGAGAGCAAGCCCTGTTCACCGCAGGAAAGCACAAACCATCACATACGCGGTTTAATCCCAACCCAGAGACATGGTATACTGTATACACACACTCCCTCTGTACTGACAAAGTGTGTGGGGGGACTCACTGGGACTCAAGGCCTTGGTTCTCCAGAAACTGCACGGCACTTTCGGAGAAATTTGCAAAGCCTATGAAAGGAGAAAGGAAACGATGTGTATTGAAAAAATAAATGTAAAAAAAAAAAAAAAGTAAATAGTCATAGTAGGGGTGTGCGGTATGCATCGCCTACGATAATATCCTCATTATTTTTGAATCGTGCGAGCTGAAATTAAATGTGAGAGTTTGACAATTTTAATGACGCATACATCTAATAAGGATAGAAAAAAATGGCCATTATATAGGCAAAACATAGTTTAAGAGGGGAAAAGTTGCCTCAGTGGAAAAGTTCAATTCTGTCAGTGCTGTGAACTAACCACAGCACAGAATATGAAGAATATGAAAACCTAAATCAGCCAAGGTACTAGCACAAAATATTGTCTAGTTATCATTATCCCAAAAAAAAAAAAAAAAAAAAAAAAAAAAAAAAAATCACAGAAAATATCGAGATTGTCAATAATGCACACCCCTAAGTGCAAGTGTTTATTCCGGGCCGTGATTATAGGATCTATGGTGAAAATGAAGATTATGGTGAGCAAGTAACGCATAGTTTAAATCATAATGCAAGAATGACATGAAGTGATGCGAGTGATCCAAATCAAAGGTATGAAAATAGTCTACAACGTAAAAGCATGGTGACTGTCATGCACTGTCAAAACACTTTTTACTTTGGTGAACATTTTTGTCAGAAATTTACTAGGAAGCCAAAAGCTTTTCTTTGATTGTCAACATGTGGCCACACATTCCTGCTGTTAAGCGACATCCCGAAATATGAAGAAGAAAAAAAAGAAAAAGAAATGTATATTATATTATATATAAAAAAAAATATATATACACACAGTGGCATGAAAAAGTATGTAAACCGCTTGCAGAATCTGTGAAAATGGGAATCATTTTAACTAGATAAGAGGGATCCCACAAAATGCATGTTATTTTTTATTTAGTACTGTCCTGAGTAAGATATTTTACATAACATTTTTTTACATATAGTCCACAAGACAAAAAAATAGCTAAATTTATTAAAATAACCCTGATAAAAAGTTTATGAACCATTGATTCTCAGTGCTGTGTGTCGTTCCCTAGATGATCCACGGCTGTTTTTTTGTTTTGTGAAGGTTGTTCATGAGTCCCTTGTTTGTCCTGAGCAGTTAAACTGCCCAATGTTCTTCAGAAAAATCCTCCAGGTCCTGCACATTCTTCAGTTGTCCAGCCTCTTTTTAATATTTGAACCCTCTCCAGCAATGACTGTATGATTTTATGATCCATCTTTTCACACTGAGGACAACTGAAGGACTCAAACATAACTACACAAAAAGGTTCAAACATTCACTGATGCTCCAGAAGGAAACACAATGCATTATGATCCCTCTTATTAAGTTAAAATTATTCCCATTTTCACAGGTTCTGCAAGTGGTTCACATACTTTTTTCATGCCACTATATATATATATAGTGGCAAGAAAAACTATAATTTACAGCATTATCTTTAAGAAACTTTTAGTTATAACTGAATTCATTTAAGACCAGACACAATTTTTTTTTTCATTAAACCACTGTTGAATGAAAATTAATAAAAAGCAATTTTGTAAAACTGCTGTACCGAATCCGTACCGAACCGTGACTTCAACCGTCAGTTTTGTGTACCATTACACCCCTACTGGAGAGGGTTCAAATATGCAAAAGATGCTGGAAAACTGAAGAATGTTCAGGACCTGGAGGATTTTTATGAAGAACATTAGGCAGTCTAACTGCTCGAGACAAACAAGGGACTCAAGAACAACCATCAAAAAAACAAAACAAAAAAACAGCCGTGGACACACGGTATTGAGAATTAATGGTTCATAAACTTTTGAACGGGGTTATTTTAATAATTTCTGCTTTTTTTGTCTTGTGGACTATATGTAAACATTTTTTATGTAAAATATCTAATTCAGGACAGTACTAAGTAAAAAATAACTTGCATTTTGTATGATCTCTTATTTAGTTAAAATTATTCACATTTTCGGAGATTCTGCAAGTTGTTCATATACTTTTTCTTGCCACTGTATATAATATATATATAATTTTTGTATTTAAATTTTTTTTAAGGTGCTTTCATTCTAGGACAGTGTATGATGAAAAAGCAATGGAAATGCAAGGGAAAATCAATGATATTTTTTTTAATGAAAAAATGTAATGTACAGTTTAATCACTGGCATGTTCATTTTAGAACAAAATGGTCTCACATTCAATGTTACTACATACTCTAAAATAGAAACAGATACACACAAAAACAACTTGACACTACTACTATACCTGTCTCAAGGCCAAATTCCAGGTAGTTCTCTGTGACAATAAGGATAGCCATGGCTTTCACAAAGAAGAAAAAGGCAAAGGTGATGCAGAGGGAACGCTCACCGCCCTCCTCTAGTCTGAAGTAGTGAGCCGTGAGGGAGAAAAGGATCTTCCTGAGAAAAACTGAAGCTAAGGAACATGGTCACAAAGGCACTTTTGTACACTATACCAAAAATTGCGCTCCAAAAACAGATAAAGGCTTGGATTAATTATTTGCCTGATTAAAGAAATATTCTGGGTTATAATCAATAATAGTGTGTTATAATAATTGCTGTTCATGTAAGAGTATAACGAATCACATTTTTCCTTCATTTTTCCAAACTGCTACATATGCGGTTGATAGAGCCCAAGTTGGATTTAGCAGACATTTCTTTTAAGTGCCATTACTCTCATGGATTCTACATACAAACTCTCTGTATCACCGAATATGGTCAGTTTCTAATCAGCTTTGTTCTAAAAAGCGCACCCTAAAGGCTGGAATACACGTGCCTTTTAAAATCAGAACAGATTTTAAAACACTAGGCACCATACAGTACACTTGAAGACTTTGTAAATGGGTTACAGAGAAAACCTTAGCATCATAGACTAAACAACTGAGGATCATACACTAACAGACTTTTCAAGTCATTTTCAAGCTGAAAACCAAACCTCACACAGAAAAATGAGAACAATATACATTAGGGCTGTGCGATTTTGAAGAAAAATGCGATATGCGATATCCTTGTTAAATAATGTGATATTCGATATGCGATACGATATTGCTTTAAGTGTATAAAATCTATTTCGAGTGTGTAAAAAGACACGGAAAAAAGATCAGCTTGTGCGCACGTTTCAGTGTGTGTCAGACAGCAGACAGCGCGAGACTGCAAGGAGTTGTTTTTCGCAAGTTATTGCATTTAATAACTCTTTTTAACGTCAAGCATGTCACATAAGTAACAGTCGTGTGCCCAGTCTATTCTCTGCTATATGCATCAACCTAAAACTTACACTTTTCACAATGTTGAAGTAGCCTATTAAAATCATTCAGATTTGAATGTGCCCTTGCGATATGCATATTGTGATATGTACATTTGCGATATTTCAATAATTTCCATATATATCACAGCCCTAACACACATTCTAAAATCAGCTAAAAATAGCAAAAGGTTAATATCCATCCAACTGAATGGAATCGAAAAAAAAGAGTCTGTTTACTGTCTACACTACACCATTTTCAGTGAAATCTGTCAACTCAGACTGCTCTAAATCGGCCGACTAGCATCGACTTGTCAGACTGAAAACCGGGGCAAAAATCTGTGGAAAAAGTCATGCTACAAGTCTCACATTTAGTGTCACAGCAGCAGAGAAATGCATTTAAAACATGCCCCATCAAACAGTGTCAAAGCTAATATCCCGAAGGTGAGAAACGACAAATTTGAAAACCGTCAACAGCAGACAGAAAACGTCCAGCTGCGCCTCTTTGTTACGGCAGCCTGCCTATATGTGCCCGTTTTGATTATACTGGTCTAGGGTCAATCATTCAACTTGTGGCTACGTCGTGCAAATCTGCAAGGCAAGCGGGCGGCCATCTGAGGAAATGTTTCAGTGACCATCTCTTTGACAAGGCCATTTTCCCCACCACACACTCTCCACTGAGATCAGGAAAAATGGCTCCTTCCTGTCCACATTCAGCCATTTGCACACATATAGACCTATCATCATCGTCATCATCTTCATCGCCCTACCAGGCACCTTCCTTCGTACCTCTCCTTTTCCCAGGCAAATCAGTCCGGTGGGCCGTGAAAATTGGGCCTCCAATCTTCTGTGGCAGGCTGAGCTAGGTAAAGGGCAGTGCCTAGCGGAGGGAGATTGATCTTTGTGGACTGTGTCGGGGTTAATGTGTGTGATTTGGTGAGGCACTAGATGGGGGAAAGTAGCAGGTAAAAGGCAACAGGTGCAGCTTTCATCACTCACGGCTAGACTGTCCCTGCATCGAGACTGTGAAAATTGAGCTTCTCCACAAGGGTTGACTTTTACAAAGGATGTTTTAACATTTAAGGACTACGGACATGTTATTGAATAAAGTACTTTAAAGGTTCCTTATGTAGTTCTGTTAAAATGGCAAAAGGCTCCCTATATATATGTCAAATCATGTGTTGATAAATTACATTATGGTCTTCATAGATGTCATCTGTAAGTAATTTAAACAATATTTTCAAATGATTCTATTACTAGTGGTGTTTGTTAAGCATCTCCATTACTACTCGTATTTGCGAGTGTGACGATTAGAATGACGATTAACTTCAAATCACTACAAAAACGAATATGCTATAAAAACACACGGCACATCTAAGCAACCATATAGAAATACTCTGGCAACCATCAAAAACACACTAGTATTGTTGCGTTGATATTTGCACAGGCAATACCAGTCACAAATTTGCTAAAATCACTGAACTATTAAAATATGATTATTTTTAAGGCTAAAAGGTGATAAATAAATGGGGGGGAAAGGCTCTAACTACATCTGCACTACTGTTCAAAAGTATGGGGTAAGGAAGATTTTTTAAAGCTAGGAATAATAAAGAAAAAAGCTTACTTTTGACAAAGGCTGCATTTGTTTGATCAAAAATACTGTAATATTGTGAAATATTATTACAATTTAAAATAACTTTTTCTAGTTCCATATATTTCAAATGTAATTTATTTCTGTGATGGCAAAGCTGAAATTTCAGCATCATTACTCCAGTCTTCAGTGTCACATGATCCTTCAGAATGATCCATGGTGTTTTTGTGTAAATTGTGATACATATTCTTTTCCAGCATTATTTGATGAATAAAATGTTTAAAAGAACAGCATTTAAAATTAATAGAATTTTGGTGTAACAATGCAAATGTCTTTACTGTCACTTTTGACCAATTGAATCCATCCTAGCTGAATAGAGTGCTGCAGAGATGACGGATTTTTGCAGGCCATAACCCCGGAAATGAGTTTTAGCACTTCTGGTTCCATCGTCCCAAAGTCAATGGGATTTTGGTTAAAAGCCTGAAATAAGGTCTGTGGTGAACACAAGCTAAATATATTTTCATGTTTTATTCTAAGACATAAAACACTTCTTCAACAATACCCTACTCATGATTTGTTAAGCTTTTACATGTTTCGAAAAAGGCGGTTGCTAACAAGTTGCCAAGTGTGAATACAAAAGTTGTCAGGAACATCACACCGAACAGGAAAACGCTTTCAAAGCCTTGACGAGTTTATATTCGTGCTCATGCAAACTTACACTTTCAAATGATTAAATGGATTTTTTTTAATAAATAAAAAAAAATATATACATATAAAAAAATGATATATTTAAATACTGAGTAATATTTAGTAACTACATGTACATACTATTGGGTTAGGATTTGGTTTAGGGTAAGTTGCATGAAATTATGCATGATTTACTGTTATTACTATGGTAAGTACATGTAACATATGTAATAAGGACACTGTAAAATAAAGTGTTACCAAAAAATCTTACTGACCCCAGTTTTTGGGTGGCATTGTATATCAATTATAAAATTAATTCCTGAAATAGTAAAAAAAGACCATGTTACTTGTCAACTATGGTAATAATGAAATAATTACAAGAATTGGTAGCAATAAAATATGAAAGAGGTAATGCCAAAGATGAAATGATGAGGAAAAACTCAAAAAGGATACATGACAAAGGCCAAGACCAGCAGGCTCCACACTACACTGATGTTCATCTCCCCACTGGGCTCCACCACACAGAAGTACAGTTCAGTGATGAGATACACCACTGTGGCAGCCACCGTAAAATCCACCAACCACTGGAATTCAGGAAAATAATGCAGAGCTAGATAAAAAGATAGCCAGACAAAAAGAGATGCTTTAGAATCCAGACTTTCTATGATCCTTCAAGCTCAAGGGTTCACTGGGTACATAATGACAACAGGTGAGTTACCAAGTGTGTCCACTTCTGCAATGCATTTAGTCTCCAGCTGAAGGTCGATGTCTTTGGGAATAGTCATCGGCTTGTTCTCTAAGTGTCCATTGTACTTCCTGAGAAGCAAAACGTGAACATAGCACATATAATTGTTATGCACTGAAAGTAGGCTAAACTGAAACACACACACAAATTACCAAGGACATTTCGGGTCAAAAACCAAAACGGAGTGCTAGAGTGCTATTTTTCTCCTTTCACTTGCCAGTATTATTGCATGAATTGAATTTAAAGTTGCTTTTTATTTATGCGTTTGTACAAAATTGAATATAAAATCAAAGCACATTATTCAAAATCTCGGCCAAACAAATAAGAATAATTAGCATACTTTATAAAAAAAAAGTTCAAAATGATAACGGTGTTCTTCCAAGTAGCCGCTGTTATCATTCTCTGCTGCCCAGATAAGACAGAATTTATTCAAGAGCATCTGGGCTACTTTATCCATTCATTTATGTTTCAGCACTCTTATAAGTGACTTCAGTTGTAGGATGATGGGGCTTCTCTGGCATTTAACCTCATCACACAATGCAATGCGTCACGTGACTCATGTCTCCTTCCTGATGGGTGTGAATCCTGGTTGCGGTGCGAAGTGGGATGTCATCATCAGGGTGAGAAAAACTTTTAAAGACACTTTTATTTCATTCATTTTGTAATACCCAGCTAACTTTTGTGGGATGTCAGAGTTTAAGTTGATTAAACTAATGAAAAGGTTTCATAAATCTGTCATGTTCACTACTGACCTGCTCTTCACAGTAACCCAAAAAATATATATAGCCTACAATGAATTAGTAATATTGAGTCAGCGGTGACTAGCTTGAGCTGTATTCAGATGTGACTAGTTTTCCTAGAGGACATTAGAGAAATTTGTTTTTCACAGGTGTACTTTGTGATTCTAATCCCATTCAAATCTGCCATGTCTGTGTTTTTCTCACAGTACAAATTACCCACTGCTTTTCAGCAAACTCAGTCCTCCGCAAAATCTAATCCCGTCCGAATGCGAATGTCTGTGATTGCTGATATTGTATTATACTAACGCTTCTCCTTCATGTGTTTTTTGACATACCTGAGCTATCGCTTGCACACTAATTTTCTACATACTTTCTTTTCATTTCAATATAGATGGTCTTGAGTATTAATACTACTATAATTATTACTATAACTTAGGTCAGATCTAATAGGTCAGAATTAAAACATTATTCTCAAGTCAATATGTCCCCATAATTATTTATGCGGTAAAGAAAATGTCACCCTAGTCTTGTCTGAACTTGTTCGTTCGTCTTTGGCTCAAGCTTCACGTTATCATTTCCCAATTTTTAGTATTGATGTCAAAGTCCACTTGCCTTGCGTTCGCAGATTTGAAGTGTTTCTCCCTATTACAGCGACTTTAGTTTTGCATGTTCTGCAGACAGGGTGACCATCTTCGATTACGTCTCAGGACTTTTGTAAAAGCCAAAATATGACCACACCTGAAAAATCTCCCGGCGCTGTCACTGACTTCTGTCATTTCTTCTCATTTAAAAAACAACGTTGCGCTGACTGGACAGAATCAAAATCGTGATAATCAAACACGGTTTTAATGATAATTAAATTTTAAACGATATTACTAACCGTCAGCACATTTTATCGTGAAACCGGTAATCGTTCCATCCTTACTGCTAAGACTGCCCATTTTAATATCAGTGTCAGATAAGACACTTGTCTAGATTTCTCTGCTCACTTATGTGGGTTTACTATAAACAGCCACTTCTATAAACTCATGTGCAGTTAATTTATATAGGGTTTTTACAATAAATTAAAATATCAATAAATTATTCATAGACATATAGAGCACACAGGATGCACGCAACCTTCTGTAACGCCCACATCTAGAAAAAGCACTTTCACCTTTGTAATAAACACGGAGATGTAAGTCCCGTCTGAATCAGTCAATGAAATCATATTGTTTAGAAAACTAATCCAGTTCGAAAAGGGCTTTGGAGAGCATTGAAATAGTGTCCTAGTCCCTTTGACCTTTAAGTAAAAACACTTTATTATCATTGGACACAATACAATTTAGGCAGTGGCTAAGTGCAAATAGCGATAGATGCCATTTGGTATTTACATCAAGTTTAAATAGCAACTAGATGCGCCAATTTGTGCGCGCGGTCACTGGCCAAACAGAAAAACCCGTTGATAGGCGAACGTTCGTATGCTGGTGAATTGGCTTGGTTTAAGATACAATGGACAAACTACGACCTGCTCAGGGGCGTCGCACCCGTGGGGACACTTTTCCCGGTGAGAGGGTTCAACACCCGCACTTTTTATGCAGTTTTTCCGCAGTTTTGCACAAAGGCCTAACAGCAGTCGCTCCTCCGTTTCTCTGGCCGCTCTGTGTCTGGGCTCGCTGCGGCTGCCTCCCCATTTAAAAAATTTATTTTTCTTATTAAATGCACAGTTTTTAATTTCAAAAGCATTTCTAAATTAAGTTTATATTTCCAACAAACGAAATTCTGAGCCAAAATAACAAAGTGGTGCTCAAGTAGGCTATACGGTGCTTTCCTTGCCATTAATGCTTAATAACACTCCTATCCCGGTGGCCGGGATATACATAAACCTACAAACATCCGTGGCATAATTTTTGGAATGACTTATCGAATATTGCTGAACTACTGCACAATGTTTCAAAATAATGGAAAATTCTGAACAAAGAGACATTTAACGAATCACTCGCCAAAACGAAGTCTAACATGACTGTTGCAGCTCGGCAAGTTCTCATGTGAGATGTTGTGCGCACACACTGAATTTGGCTTCTCAGTGAGCGCTAAAGTTGTTTTTCTTCTGCATTAGCCTATGTTTTAAAGATTTTTTTGTGGCTCTAACCAAAGTAAACTTTTTTTTGCTTTAAAGACATTTTTTGTTAAAATGTTCTATAGAAACTGAAAAATTATTTATTCTTTGCAATTGTATGGCTTACTATGTTTCATTAGAGCTTGTTAATCTTGAATATAACTTTGTTAATAAAATAAAAGTATTGAAAGAAATCTTCTTAATCATTTTTAATATGGCAATACTGTCAAACAGATATTCTAACTATAAACAAAAAACATATTGGCTCCAATTTTGTTTAAAATGTAAAGTTCATGTATTTGCACAGCAGGGTAATTAGTTACCAAAAATGTATGTTAAGAATCGTTTTGGGAATCGGATCGTTACTCCCAGAATCGGAATCGGATCGAATCGTTAAGTGCCTTAATATTCCCACCCCTACACTACTATTCAAAAGTTTGGGGGTTGGTAAGATTTTTTTTATGTTTTTGAAATTGTCTTAGGCTCACCATGGTAGCATTTATTTGATCAAAAAACACTGTAGTGAAATATTACAATTTAAAATGTAATTTCTGTTTTAATATATTTTAAAATGTAGGCCTAATTTATTCCTGTGATGCAAAGCTGAATTACTCCTACGTCTTTAGTGTCACATGATCCTTCAGAAATCATTCTAATATCGTTATTTCTTACTCAAAAAGCATTTCTTATTATAATCAATCTTGAAAACATTTGTGATGCTTAATATTTTTGTGGCGACCGTGATTTCAAAATTCTTTCAGGAATGGAAAGTTCAAAAGACAAACATTTATTTGAAATAAAATCTTACTGCCAATTTTGATAAATTTAACTTCTCAGGGCAACTAATTATTATAAATGAAGCTAAATTTAATAAACAATTTGAATTATTCCCATTGACGAGCAGGCAAAAGAATGGAAAGAACTGCAAAGCAGATATCAACGTGTGGGATCGGCAACTTGGTTCAAAGGACAGCAGATTTTCCGCAGACTAACTGAGGGCTCTGTCTCTATTGGAAACCAAGCACTAGAGTTTGCACATTTTACTGGGGATTAGAGGAGCCCTCCTTGCTCTTGAAAAAGAGCTAAATCCATACAACGTTCAAATCAAACATATTTCCACCCGTCTCTAATGCTGTCTGCATGACAAAGAATAGAGAAATGAATGTCGGGCTCTGCTGGGAGCGGTGGGATATTGGAAAGGGGCACAGGCCTTAGCGTGAACGAGTCTAGTATGCAAGCTTTTTGCTCCGTGGCTCCAAGCCAGCTGAACCTGAGATTCTTGGACTGTTCCTTCGGGTCTCTGTTGTTTACATAGGTCAGTATGCACAATGGTGTTCAGCACAAAAGCACTGTGGGCATGGTAGTCTCTCTGCGCTGGATTGCGGCATACCTGCCTGACAAAATGGCCCAAGAGCTCCCTGCAGAGCAAAAATGGGCTTTTGTCTGAGAACAGGAGGTAGGTATAATAGAGCTGACTATCAAAACTAAGCTGCTAGACACGGGCTAGTCTACCTTTTCAGGGAATTAGCATTGTATGCATAGTCCACAGCTTTCATCCACAGCGGAATATAGGCAACAAGGCTGCTTGATCTTCACAAGCAGTCAAACAAAAGTCAAACGTGCACAAATCTAGAGAAATGATGTGTTGTACCTGTCCTTTTTGCTCTTTCCTCCTTTCTGCTGCTTTCCAGCCAAAGTCCTCAGCTCGTCTTCTGTGGGGTGCTGGTACCAACGCAGACTAACAAGACAAAGAGAAGTATATCACCATTTCTGAAATACAAAGAGCTCTAGAAAAACATACATCCGCTACCATTCAATATATATACACACAATAGCATTTGAGGTCGTAAGATTTTTTTTGTCTCTTAATGCAAGGCTGCATTTATTTGACCAAAAATACAGTAAAACATTCATATTGTAAAATGTTATTACAATTGAAAAAAAAACGTTTTCTTAATATATTTTAAAATGTAATTAATTCCTGTGATGGCAACGCTGAGTTTTCAGCATCATTACTGGTCTTCAGCATCACATGATCATTCAGAAATCATACTGATTTGCAGCTCAAGAAACGATTCTTATGTTGAAAACAATTAAGCTGCTTATATTTTCGTCGATTTTAAAACCGTGATCAATTTCTTTCGGGACTTTTTGATTAATAGAAAGAAAAAAAAACAGCATTTATAAAATAAAAATATGTCACTTAATATTCAAATGTAACATTTTAAAAGTCACTTTTGATCAATTTAATGCATCACTGCTGTATTAATTTATTTTTAAAAACGTCTTACTGACCCAAGACTTATGGTCAGCACTGTTGTTTTGAAGAAGCTTACTAATAAAAATGTAGTAGTACATTTTTTAGTAGTATTAGTTATTTTTATTTAAAAAAAACAACAAAAAAAAACAACTAATTTAATCTGTCATCATTTACTCAGATTATTTAGTTTCAAACCATTATGACTTTCTTCCTCAGAACAGATAGGAAATATATTTTGAAGAATGCTCTGTCCATGCAATGAAAGTCAATGGGGTCTAAAACAACATGCGATTTCAACCTATTGACTTTCATTGCATGGACCACTTTCATAATTCTTTTATGGTGGCTTTGTGACCTTTTTTGAAGGTTGAAAGCTTCAGTCAGCATTCATTGGAACTGCATGGAAAAGAGCGACAAGCGCAGCCTTCTGAATTTCTCCTTTTATGCTCCACGGTAGAAACAAGGCATATGAGAGTGGAAAGATGCGAGTCTAAATGATCACAGAATTTAAATTTACATGTACACTTTTTCTCAAAATTATGAAGGTTGTTTGATGCTAATAAAATGAGCAGACCTTAGGTGGCAAACATTTACCACAACCCCTTCAACTTTGTTTAGAATCTGGCCTGGCACGAGCCCTGAGAGGGCTGTACTGCTTTCAGTTGTTTTCGCATGTTTACTTCCTAATGAAAACTTAATTATGAAAGTCTCCTGGGTAACACTTCAAGCCCTGCACTCAAGCCAGAGTTTTCCCAAACTATTTTTACAGCCAAAAACAAGCACAGATGAATTATTGAGCACATTTGGAGGAGCTGTTTACTCTAAACACATATGGCGCTAATTAAGGGGGGAAACAAGCATGGCTTGTACTTTCGTTAGCGGTTCTCTTGGGTTGCAGCGCTTTTTGATGATACCCTTTGGTCTTACTGAAACCCCATAATGATGCATTTTTGATGGGCCCTTAATATGAACAATAAAACACAGGACATGCACGCAAAGTAGAGCAGGATCTGTGGTGTGTTGTTAAGGCTGCCTTGCGGATTAAGATGCCATTTTAGGTTGACCATTGAGAGGGATGCCAGAGTGGCACAGTGGGCTGTACTTCCTCATTACCTGCCACTGCAGAGGAGCCATCGTGCAAAGGAATAGTGGGGTATGATCTTCTGAATCATGCTGGCCATTACCATGGTAACCACCAGCTGCACACTGATCACACCCTGAAGGGAAAGAGTGAAATATTAGAACACTTTCTGATCGCACCAGCAAGAACACAGAACAGCACTCAAGACTAGTTACTAGCCTCAATTGCCGTTTTGGTTGGCAAGAACATATGATTTTGAAACCAAACTAGCAAAATGTTAGGTGAAATTTGTGGTCTTGCAAAATGAGCATAAAAGGACTCAAAATACTTGAAATTTTCTTGCACATCTGGATTTAAGGAAAAGAAACGGAATGTCTTAAGGCACCCACACACACTACACGAAAACCAGGCCGATTTTGGGCCCAAATCTCCCGTTCTGACAATCCTAGGTAAATTCCCAATTATATTAACATTTCTACAGATTATTTTATCAGATTTTCCTGTGGTGTGAGCAGGGTTTGAAATTAACACCTCCCAAATGTGGGTTAAATTTTTTTTTTTTTTTTTAAATCAACTGTTTATATATATATATTAGGTAAATTGTGACGTAGTTAATCTCTGGATTATTTCAAATTTTTATTTTTGGCTAGTAGAAATTCTGAATGGCCGGTAATTTAAATTTTTTAAGCCAAATTGGCCAGTGATGATGCATTCACGGGGCATTGGCGTCAACAGCTCTTATTTACTTTGAATGGGTGACATCATGCGCTGCCGAACTGAATTGTGGGTTCAGTTGCCTCACTGCCGTTGCTCGCAGCAGAAGTTGAAAAGTTTTCAGATTGCCTACGCAAATTGCAAATATGCAAACCCTAGCGAAGACGCAAGCCAACTGCCTTCATGCAACACCAAAAAAGTAATATGATTGGCTGTAGTCACTATGAAGGTCGCGTCAAACACCAAGCTTCAAACACGCCCTCAGTCAAGCCTTTACGCCGACGCCCCGTGTGAATGCAGCGTGAGTAAAACAAGTTAATTTCAAAAACCCTGGGTGTGTTAAGAGTAGGGCTGCACGATTAATCGAAATCAAACCGCAATCGTGATTTGGCTTATGTGCGTTTATGAAAGCGCAAAGGCTGCGATTTTAATGAAATAAATAAATGCCCAGCGTGTCAGTGAAGAGCGGCTCTGAGATCAGGAGTAAACGCTGCTCCGTCTGAAAGCACTATGAGTTTGAGCAACATGTGTCAAACATCTTCACAAATTAGTAATGCGAAGCGTTCATAAACCGGTTGTCCAACCAAATACAACGTTTAGTAACATGTTTTTAACTCACTTCATATAGTCAGTCGAGCTGATGTGGCTTCTTATCACAGAATGTCAATCAGCACTGAAAACTTTATTATTATGAAAATACCCAAGAAGGCTTGAAGAACTCAAATACACCATATCTTGTCGCAGAAGTATTGTCTTCATGTTTAATCAGTCAAAGCGTTTCTATCTTCGTTTTATTCAGCCTACAGAGCTAGCTTCACATTAGGGATTTCCCACAGTGATTTCCTGGAAACAAACGATTACTTCTCTGGCGCAAATGTGCCGTTTCTCCTCGAGGGCGCCCTATGACCTCCAGTATGAATGAAACTTTTGGGTAGAAAATAAGAAAAATAAAACTTCTCTCTAAATAAATTTATATGACAATCCATATGTTTTTCTTCAATGTACGGGAGTTTTAATCCCCACAGTGGATGCATAAGAGGCTCATATTCCCTATTAAAGACATAGACTTTAAGAAATTGATATCACATATAAAAAGCACAGATTTGTATAATAATAATAATAATAATTGTTTTTTACAATAAATCCTTAGACCTTTCTAATGATTTTTAGTCATAGGCTGTCTGCATACTAACAGGTAACCCATAATTTTTTGTTTTCTGTAAAAAAATGTAATAATGAATGTTATTGTAATACTAATATTTCTTATTTTTATTTAGTCACATTAATATATAAACACAACAAGTTATATACACACTTTTCATTTTTAAAAATTAATAAATAATAATAATCGCATTTTAAATCGCAATCGCAATTTTAACCAGAATAATCGCAATTATATATTTTCCCCAAATCGTGCAGCCCTAGTTAAGAGTGATTCAATCTGCTCGGAAGAACGTTGGGTTACTTCTGGTGTCTACACAATATCTATTGTATTATTTACTTTTAATTCAGTGTTATATTGTTAAAAAATAAAATAAAAGTAACTAAGAAACTAAGTAGAAATTTCTCAAACTTTTACTGGCCAAGTTAAAGTTACTTATTTTCTTTGTTAATTTTACTTTACTTAGTGAAGTGAAATGTACTTAATTCCATATGAGAAATATACTTAAAAATCTAAGGGCAAAGTAAATTGTACTTGTTTTTTGTCAGTGCTGTTGTGTATGGAAGCTTGTTTACAAAACAGAACAAACAAATAAAAAAAAGGTATTTGTGACATTTTCTTTTAAAAATCTAAAAAAAATGTTATTCTTTTCCTCGCAATTGCGAGTTTACATTAATTTCTCAAAATTGCATGATAGTCACAATTGCTATTTATAAAGTCAGAATTGCATGATATAAAGTTGCAATTGTGAGTTTATACCTCACATTCTGACTTTATAACTCGCAATTGCGACTTTTTATGTAAACTCACAATTGTGAAATAAAAAGTTGCAATTATCTTTTAAAATGTTTTATTCTGGGGCGGAAACAAGCTTCCATAGATGTGTGGGTGGGGAACCCTGAGGACAAACGCACACCCACATGCACATGCACTCTGTAGCTTGTCAGGTGGAAATTTTACCCAGTCAGAAAGCGAACTGACGGAAGCATAACACGACATCATCCAAAGTAACTTTTTACCTTTTTCCCGTGATTTTTTTTGTAAAAAGCAGTGTACACACTATTACCGTCATTTCTTCTTGTCCATCATCCGACATGTTTGTTTACTCTGAAGACACGTTTGATCGCGAGATTTGGTGAGATTTCGCGTGTTCACAGTCGGGACTCTGGTTGTTTGTGAATGGAATCTGTTAGTCTGTGGTTTGCTCCACATCGTAACTCTCCATATACATTTTAGGAACAAAACCGTTAAATCTGTTTTTTTTTTTTTATCATCATGTTTGTGGTCCCTCACATTTTGAAAATCTGATAGTGGGCCAGCCTTTAAGGGGGGGGGGAAACAGACTAAAAAGTCCACAAAGCTACGGAAAAGTAATGAATTTGTTGCCTCAAAGGTAATAACCTTTGCAAATGATGCAGACTTCCCCAGTCAAGCACCTACTCTGTAATTTCCTTTAACACCCCAGCATCAAACTATCCCAGCTACAGCGTGGGAGGACTGCTGGCATCAATGGGCAATCTCACCATCCACGCGTATAAGGCACAGTGTCCTGCCCCTGTGTTGAGGATGGTGATGTGCATTCAAATGATCGCTGATCCGCACAAATTGCTATGTGCCTAGCTAGCCATTTCTAAACACACAAAAGAAATTTACATGGAAACATGGCTGGACTGTCACTCAGGAATGAAGGAATCATGAATCATATTGTAGAGCAATTCAATCACATGGCAGAAAATCTAGGGAATTTTCTGAAATATTGTGTGATGTGATATCGTAATTTTGAAAGGTTGACTTGTTGAATTCTGTTCCATGACTTTGGAACCTAATTGTCAAGAGTTGTGGTATGCAATGGTCACATATTCTTGAAAATCTAGCAGTTTATTTCCTTATTATTTCACAATTAAGCACCTCTGGAAAAGTCTAACAAAACTTGACAGCATAATAAAATAAGCAACACTAACAGCACTAGTACATTAAACCAGTAGTTCTCAACATTTTTAACTCTAGGCCTCCCTTTGTCCAAGACAACATTAAAAGGCCTTCCTATCTAAGCTGATATGTACCTCTGGTATTTATGTAAAAAAACATTTTTTACAGGTTTTATACTATGAATACAGTATTTTCAAGTGACTACAACTTAACTTTTTTTTTATTTATTAAAAAATAAATAAACAAATAAATAAATAACATTGGCAAGTCACATTTAATACATTCGGAAATAATGTAAAATACCAGTAAGTAAAACAATACATCTACAAACATGTATTTTTAGTTACCCTGACAGGCCTCACTCCATTTCCTTGCTTCTATGGGAAAAAAATGATTGTACCTTTTTTTTTTTTTTTTTTTAAACATAATTTGTTTATATTTGCTCACTGTATCCAAGACAGTCTAAACGGTACAAAAAATCATTCAGTTCTTTTAAGTTAATAACCTTTGCTCTATTTGTCTTGACTTTCTTAGTCAACTATACTGTGTTCTTTTAAAAACCACAGCAATTATTCCAGTTAGAGGATCAACCGCTGTGATATTTAAGCACTGCTGCCATTTAATTCACAGTAAAACACAGTGAAAAATTAGTTTCTCTCAGCATACATTTCATTATGAAAAGCTCTCTCTGTGTGCAGCACAAATGCAAAGCTTTCTAAAATGTTATATTTCATTTATTTTATCCTGCTTTTCACCACTTTGACAATACATGCACAGAGGTAGAGCCGCACAATGGCACAATAGCTATAATGTGTTGGTCTGAAACACATGAAAGCTGCCACATGCTTCTTTTCACTGCTGGTCACAAACACCTCTGAGAGAACACAAGCTGATGCCAGAATTCAATGTTTCCTTCACTTTACCTGAACCAGACAGCCATGGGAACTATACAGCCAATAAGAATGCATGGGAGGCTGCTATTAAGTTGAATCAATGGATGTTAGTCATACGTGGGCTGGAATCAAGTGTACTTTTTAAAATGTCGTTTTATAAATACACACTGACAAAGTGCTCAGTTTTATTTGTGAATCAAGAGAAACTACGATCATTCAACGTAAGTCACGACGACATAAAAGTAAAGTACCAATAAATCACGTAACAGGTACGCCGTGTGTTAGCTGGGAAGGATTAGCATGCATTCTGTGCCAATCAGGAGCAGTCATATGATTCATTAACAGCTCAAGTTGGTATTGTTTATTTGCCATGGTAATTGTTGTTTCCATAACCCCAAAATGCTTATAAAATCATTTTAATTAGTGTGGTGAGTACTTTATTGTGTTACAAAAACTGCTATTTAATAGCTTTAACTTAAAGGCCTATTTATTCATCATCAGTATTAGTCATATTCATACAATTTATGTGTTTAAGTAGGCTAAAGTGGGACAGTACTTGTGTGTGGTCATACATTTTTGTGGAATAAATTTGCTTGTTTTTATTTTAAACTAGTCTAGACTAGTCTACAGTGGAGGCATTTATTTAATTTGAGTTAACTCAGGTTTGCTAACTGCTCTAAAGAAAATGTGAAGCCAATGTATAAAGTTAATAAAGATAAAGTTAATAAGTTAAATTATTGTTGAAGTTATTATTAGGTTAAAAGTGAATCTAGAGTTATTATTGATTGCCATGAACCATGGCTCCACAGCAAACAGAACCGAACCGTGGCATTGGTGTATCGTTACACCCCTATTATGGAGAAATAAATATAATTGTATTCCTTCAGAAAACATGCATTCATGCATGCTCATTTCTTGGTATTTGAGCAAAACTAGAAGCACCATTAACACTATGCACAGCACCGCTCACTTGTATAGAAAAACTTTAACGCTGGGTGAGAGGAATGCAGATTTTTAAATATGATGATATTTTCTAAAAGGTACAGCTGCAAAACTTAATGTCCATCAACCAACAGAAAGGTGTCACACTTTAGGATACCAACCCAACACCCTGGACCATTCTCCTTAAAAGCATGACATAAAAAATGGGATGCTTCCCTTGCTGGGGAAGTTTGATCCTTCAGTCTAAGTCACCATGAGAGGTTGGGGCAGAAGAGGTAATTGAAGCAGCATGGGACACTTATCTGCCACACTGGCAGTGACCTGGACAGCACAGGGGCCAAATGAGCTCTGAAGGGGGTCATGGAAGATAACCAGCAGGTCTAGAAGCTCAGTCACCATGAGATAATGGTCAGGAGGAGAGTTGCTCTGGTAAAGTATGGATTTTTGAGCTCTTCAAAAACAGCCTGTGGCGACACGTCAAAATTTGAGATTAAAATTGCAGTTACTGTAATTTCCTTCCATTACCCAAGTTCTCACTGTATAATTTAACCAGTCACAAAGACTAATGCCAGTGTGGAAAGAAACTGACATCAACCTAAAACTGATATAATAGCATTATTATTAGAGGATACACTATATTGCCAAAAGTTTTGGGATGCCCACATGCACATCAACTTTAAATGACATCCCATTCTTAATCCGTAGGGTTTAATATAGAGTTGGCCGACCCTTTGCAGCTATGTCAGCTTCAACTCTTCTGGGAAGGCTTTCCACAAGGTTTAGGAGTGTGTCTATGGGAATTTTTGACCATTCTTCTAGAAGCGCACTTGTCAGTCCTTCCAGAAAAATGCGGCTTTTTTTTGTGATTGTTGCGGGCAAAAATCCTTGATTATGCGGCACGTTTTCTTAAAAAATGCGATGAAAAATGCGGGATATTTATGCAATTTTATGCGATAAAATTGCGGGAACTTGCAAAAACTGCGGTTTGATGAGAAAGAGAAAAAAAGCACTACATCACAGAAAGTGCTGGAATATTTAAGTTCTCATCTTGTTTTATTGAAGACCTTAATAATGGCTCAAATTTACAAAACATTTAGTCAATCAAGTTCTGTAGCTTTACAAAAGGAATATGCTACAACTTCTGAAAAAATTAATAAATAACTTCCTGTTTTACAGATGTCGCTATACAAAACAGACATTTGAGTGCTTCCAATGCACAAAGTGCAATCTCTTAAAGGGTTAGTTCACCTAAAAATGAAAATTCTGTCATTAATGACTTCCCTTTATGTTGTTGGACACAAATTAAGATATTTTAGTTGAATTCCGATGGCTCAGAAAGGCCTCCATTGGCACAATGTACACTCTCAAGACCCATAAAAGGTAGCCTACTAAAGACGTCGTTACAAAGTCCATCTCACTACAGTGGTTCTACAATAACTTTATGAAGCGACGATAATAGTTATTGTGTGCAAAAAAAACTAAATAACGACTTATATAGTGATGACTTATTTCAAAACACAGCATCATGATGCTATGAATCATCGAGTCGATTCATGATTCGGATCGCGTGTCAAACTGCTGAAATACGTGACTTTGGCGATCCAACCCGCTGAATCGACTCATTGATTCATAACGCTTCAAACCGCTGAATCAACTCATTGATTCATAACGCTTCAAACCGCTGAATCGACTCATTGATTCATAACGCTTCAAAGCTGTGTTTTGAAATCAGTCAGCACACAGGGAAACTGCTTTGCTCTTTTGCTGTTATTTTTGTTGGCCAATGGGAGTTTGTGCTTCATCATGGTTTCACCGGTATCTATGGTTTCTCCACGGGGTTTGAAGCTTTTCGATGACGTTCGCGTCGGGTAATCACGTCACTACAAAACGTTTCCCATGGCAATAGGCGGAAATGGCGGCTCTTCTGTGAAGTAAACGAAAATTTTTCAACTTTCTGCTAATATATATGACTTTTTTTGCAACGAAAATGCGGGGATTATGAAATCATGATAGCCCCGCATATTTTGCACGCGGAAATAGGCAATTTATGCGGCTAAAGTGCGGCGTATTTGAAAAAATGCGGCCCCCGCATGAATATGCGGACTTTGGCTGATTATGCGTTAAATCACGCGATCGCATAATCGCGTTTTTCTGGAGGGACTGATTTGTGAGGTCAGCCACTGATGCTGGACGAGAAGGCCTGGCTCGCAGTCTCTGTTCTAATTCATCGAAAAAGTTGTTCTATCGGGTTGAGGTCAAGACTCTCTGCAGGCCAGTCAAGTTTCTCCACACCAAACTCGCCTATCTCTATGTCTTTATAGACCTTGCTTAATTGTGCACTGGTGCGTAGACATGTTGGAACAAGAAGGGGCCATCCCCAAACTATTCCCACAAAGTTGAGCATGAAATTGTCCAAAATGTCTAGGTATGCTGAGGCATTATGAGTTCCTTTCACTGGAACTAAGGGGCCAAGTCCAACCCCTGTGGACTTATTGCACAGGTGGCAACCTATCACAGCACCACGCTTTAATTCACTGAGCTCCTGAGAGTGACCCATTCTTTCACAAATGTTTGTAGGAGCAGTCTGCATTCCTAGGTGCTTGATTTTATACACCTGTGACGACGGAAGTGATCGGAACACCTGAATTCAATGATTTGGAGGGGTGTCCCAATACTTTTGGCAATATAGTGTATATTAATTACATCACCTTAAAACCTCATATAAAAGCAATCTATAATGTACTGTAACAAGAACTATAAGTTCTGCTGAGAGTTAATATCTGTTAAAAGGTCCTGTTCTTCGTGATCCCATTTTTCAAACTTTAGTTAGTGTGTAATGTTGCTGTTAGAGCATAAATAATACATGTAAAATTATAAAGCTCAAAGTTCAATGCCAAGCGAGATATTTTATTTGACAGAAGTTCCCTTTCAAAGCCTACAGCGAACGGCCGGTTTGGACTACTGCTTTTTAACTGCTTTTTATCATTACAATCACCACAAAGCTGCCGCCTTTTACATAGGGACTAATTAAACATTTTTGCTAAGTAATTTGAAAATCTAAAAAATAGATATAGTGAATATAATATAGTATTAGTATGTAAATAATAAGTAAGTATAGTCCTTGCAATTTTACAACACAATATTTTAAGTGTGTCCCATCAGGTAATCAACAGTTCTACACACACTTGCGGTCTTCACGCTAATTTGAACACTTGAACCAAATGCATGAAATATGGGTAACACTAGGGCTGCTCGATTATGGAAAAAATCATAATCATGATTATTTTGGTCAATATTGAAATCACGATTATGAAACACGATTATTTCACATAGCAGGTTTCTGCTCGTCGTCTGATTCCTCGAAGCCAAACTGTTCCCAGACAACCAGTGTTGGGCACGTTACTTTAAAAAAGTAATTCGTTATAGTTACTAGTTACTTCTTACAAATAGTAACTGAGTTACATCATCATAAAAGTAACTAATTAACAGGGAAAGTTTTTTTTTTCTTCAAAACTTGGATGCCCTCAATATTAAATATGTTAAATGAATGAATTGAACACTAAATAGAATAAATGATTATTATAAAACATTGTACATTAATGTACACTATTGTAATGTTGCTGTGGGACAATGTGAGAGACACCCATCAAATTCAATGCATTATTGTAATTTGTAAATATTATCAGTAGGCCTACTATAGTGTAAATATTGTGTATAATATTGTGAATATTACTCAGTACTTAAAGGTCCCATGGCATGGCATTTTTCTATTATTTTATAATGTTTCCTGAGGTGTACTTATATTGTTAGTATGATTTTTACATCATAAATTGTCATAATTTTAGAAATAAAAGGCCTTTTTTCTATACTGATGTTTGCCCTGTGGCTGAATGCCCTGTTTCAAGAGGCGTGTCTGCTGTGAGACTTCAGTAAAAACGGCGACTGTTGTGATTGGCTGACATCTTTGCATTTGAATGAGTATCAGATCTTGTAGCGGAGGGGGCGTGGTTTAACGAGGTCGACCAGGCACGAGAAGGCACGAGCCTGCTGCCAGAGAGATGGATGGACCTGAGTTCACTTCTCATCAGTTCTGTCAGTACGTCTCAGTTCAGTGAACTGTTTTAGTTACAGCATATACTTCAGGTTATTCGTTTATTTCTAGTCGGAGGGGCTGTCACTCATGTTAGAAAGTTAGTAACTCTAGTAAGTTATGGATCAGCGCTGACTGGAGACGCGAACCGTTTAGAACGATTCAGTCCGATTTGGTGAACTGGTTCGGTTCACTAAAAAGAACTGGTTCAAAAGAATGATTCGTTCGCGAACCGGACATCACTAATGTACCAGAGATGGAGCTCAGCGATTGCTAACAAAGTTATTTATAGTAACTACTGAGTTGTGAGAGCGCTGTCAGTGCGAGTTTATTTTGTTTGTATCAGAGAGTTCTGAATAAACACGAGTCCCAGTCACGCCGAGTCCGTCTTCCTCCTTATTCTACCAACTTTGTAACATCAGTGTTTCCCCTACAATGTATTTGCCGCTGGATTTTCAGCGCCACTGCAAAATCTTCACATGATCAGTAATATCACATTCACTTACGCACTGTAAAAGAGAGAGAGAGATTGACGATGGCCAGAGAACTAAACAAAAATGTAGTCTGTTTACACTTACACAATATCACAGGGCTGTGATATTAATCTTATTTTATTTTCGCTTCCAAGTATTATAAAAAGAAGATATGAGGTAAAACTATTATAAACTATGCTCGCGCATCGTCTAGCATAACTTCCTTCCCTTTATAGCGCGCGCTGTCATTTCTCCCCAACAAACATGCATTTAACGTCAGATTCAGCACAATCTGTGATTGTTGTCAAATGCACTCTCCACTTTGGCTAAAATGCAGAACGTGTTTGATTAAATTAAAAGCACAATAATCCGCGCAATATACGCTGTTTCCAAGTTCAAGGCGGGTGTGTGTGTGTGTGTGTGTGTGTGTGTGTGTACGCACGCTGCGAAACGGACCGACTTGCACATATGCTTCGTTTGCGCGACTAAACCATCAAATACACAACAAAATAGCCTATATCTCAAAATGACAGGCATTATTCACTTAAACACAGTTTAGCTTAAATGGGCGAAAATAGTTGGGAGAAACTAATGGGAGAATGATATTAGATCTGCATCTTAAAGGGGCAGCATCTAATAAACCTGGTAACGATTGAGCCAATAATGTGAATCAAACAACAAAAGGCAAAGAGAAAATTACTTGCAGCTCTTGTATGATATGTGATGCTCTTTTTTTTTTTTTTTTTACCTTTTTATTAATCTAATATATATATATATATATATATATATATAATTTGATTAATAAAAAGGTTAAAAAAAAAGCCCATCATGTAATAATATTTCACAATATGTTTTTTTCCCCTGTATTTTTGATTAAATAAATGCAGGCTTGATAAGCATGAGATTTTTTGCAAAAATATAAAATAGTATCCAAACACTTTTTTTTATTTTTATATTTTTTTTACATATTGCCCCTTTCTTACATTTGAGCCATTGCCCCTTAGGAACTTTTTGCATGTCCCTGCAGGTTATTGAAGTAAAATAGGCTATAAGCTAGTCACCTTTTAAACTAATAAAAAGCTTAATTTGGATTTTAATGTTCAAAATGTCTATTTCTATCCACAAATCCACCCCGACGAGCGGCTTGGTAACAACCACCGGCACGTAACAGCACCGCTGCTGGAAAAAATTCTAGGGGAAACACTGAACATGCAATGTACCATTACGGCTGTCCATATGAACGAGTTACGAGTAAGTGTTGATTATAGCAGTATTTTTAGATATTTTCCTATCATATGAAAAGCGTCAGTGAGTACACAGCGCAAACAAAGACACAACAGCAGTAATCGAATGTAATCCAGTTTATTGTGGGGATAGCTGGCTAGCCCGGATACGCTCACACTTACCCCCCGTCTGCTTAATCTCGCGCCGCGTTTGGTGCCTCCGCTGTGGGCCAGATGCAGTACTGGGGGTCGGTTATGTTGAAGGCCACCCGGCCAGTGCAGTCCGAGCTTCGGCGTGTGTGAGGTTTATCTCTAAAGAGATGTGAGTCTGCCGATGTTGAGCAGAAACTCATGACTGTATGCACATTTTAGAACAGATAGACGCGATGGGGACGTACAAAAACACTGACTCACAAGATAGAAAGCACGAAAACACCGTTCTGTCGGGAGAGAGAGAGAAGCCGCAGTGTGTGCACGAATAATAGAGTTCTGTGTGAACTTGAATAATTAGCTACACATCAGAAATCACAGATCAGACGGAACTGAAAAAAGACTTCTGTTTTCATTTGTACATCCAGACACTGAGAAACTGCCAGCATTCACTCGTTCACAAGCCATGATCTCTCGAGGACAAATATGGCGCTCGCATGGGCGTGCCAAATTCTCTGGGCGGAGGAAAGGGAGGTAACCGTTCCTGTTATGAAGTCATAACAGGAAAATTCAAGATCAGCTCGTCTGGGCTCTCATTTTCTCAAAGGAAGAGAAAGACACCCAGAAAATTTCTAGCCACTTGGGGACAATATTCAGGCTAGGGCAACTCATATTAATGTTGAAATACCTCATAAAAAGAAAATTTCATGCCATGGGACCTTTAAATATATAATTTTTACTGTAACAATGACACCTTAAAATAAAGTGTAACCGAAAAATGTCATGCAAGGAGACAAGTGATCATGTGCAAAGACTGCAAGTGTGTGTATTGGGAATTTGGGACAGGTCCATAATTCATGTCTTTAAATGAGCAATGACAGGTAAGATTAAGGAACACTGTTTTGTCTCTGTTTCCCCTTTTCCATACAATGAAAGGTAACTGTGACTAAAGCGTAACATCTCTTCCTGTACATTAATAAATTTTACACCGGTTTGAAAACTTCTTGAGGCTAACTAAATGACAGAAATGTTAATTTTGGGGTGAACTTTCCCTTTAAGACACAAGCCGTTTTTTGTATGGTTCTGAGGGGGAGATCTCCTCTGGTGCCCTTCCATGATGTCATCCAGTGGAGGGCATTTTGAGGTCAAAAGCACCTGCACCAGGTGAGCCACATCCCCCCCACTAGCAAAACCGTCATGTCCACCGTGTCCAGCATTTACAACTACCATTAAAATGACACCAAATTACACAATTCATCATTTCTGTATAGAAACCACGCATACATTTACACCCATATGATACAATGGTCTCCATCCTAACACATAGGTGAAGAAATGTCTGCAGACATGCTTCTAGATCTGGATCATCCGAATGAACAAATCAATAAAAGATCCTCTCGTTTTATAACTAGTGTGCATTAATGGAATCATGACAGCAATAATGCATTCAGATTATGTGCTCACTTACCATATTGATGTTGCTGTGCAGTGATAGATCTCACAGCCGGCTGACACTCTGAGCACCCCTGAGCGGAGATCCAGCGGCACGGAGCACATAAGCCTGTCTTACGGTGCTGGTATTTGAGAGTACTGTGTTGACAGGTAAAATGAATACCTAAACAAACATCCCACTGATGATCGAGCCGCGGCTGCACTGTGTTTTCAACTGCAGTAGAGGTCACGCTCAGACTCTCGGTTACTGGGCTGTCACAGACAGCCTGTACGGTTTAATGACTGCAAGAGCGTCCTAATAATGAAAGTCTGTATCACAGTAATGTTCTGGGATAATTAATGACATTTATTTTCATATATATACACAATTTATGAAGTATATTGGTAATGAGAACATTGCATTAATCTCATTTTTGAAACAGGCACTGTATTGGGCGACTTAAGGATCTTGCAGGACCCCTTCACCGGAAGTAGTGAAAGGAGCACATGTGACGTTTTCCTACCGGTGTTGTTAACCCTGCACAGGAATATCGGTGCAAATCTTTTACAGTCTATGGTGCAAATTCATTAATAAAAAAAAATTAAAACAACACACAGCTTTATGGTGTTAATAAGCGAAACCAGGGTGTGCAATGACAGTAATTAGAGATTCGTTGAATGAAAGGATTTTCACACTAGAAAAAATATATATTTCTATGAGTTATGTATTATAAATTATTATTTATATATATATTTTTTAGCTTAGATTTCCCCCCTCTTTTTTCCTTGTTTGTTTATTATTGCACTATATAATGTTATTCTCTGAATATGTAAAAAAGCATAGGAACGAGTCTCTTGAAAGAGCATTGTATGCAACTGAGCTATTTATTTTATAAATGTAACGTGTTAAAACATCATTCGTGTAGTTTTCGAAAAGATGTTGAGATTTGCATTCTCTCTTCAAACAAAAAGGCTATTAAAACTTGGTGTGTGTGTGTGTGTGTGTGTGTGTGTGTGTGTGTGTGTGTGTGTGTGTGTGTGTGTGTGTGTGTGTGTGTGTGTGTGTGTGTGTGTGTGTGTGTGTGTGTGTGTGTCAACATTTATTCAGACACCTTTAACTTCTCACATTATCACAGTTTATTCGCTATAGTTTAGAAAAGTAATAAAATATGAGAAGAACTCTGAGTTTTAACTGTGTCAGAACGAATTCATCTTGATAATGTCAGATAAGTTTGATAGAAATTGTAATGGATTACAATCAACCAATCAGCTGTCAGCTGTTGGGTTTCAATAATATCCTCCTTTTATTTTGTATTGTTTTCTATACAATGATAATTAGCAATAAAAAGTTCAATTCTGATTATCATAATAAAAAAAAAATTGTTGATCCTAAGCTGTTTAAATGATTGAATTTAGTTTTGGATTATTGAAGTTCACAGCTGTAATCTGTAGACAAAAGGTGGTGACTTTGAAGAATCTAATCAATGGAAAAGTTGTTTAACATTTGATGTGGGCTATGTAGTAATAAAAATAAAGAACGATAGGTGTGTCCACACATTTGAGTAGTAGTGTAAATAAATGGCAGTGGGTCATGTATGAATTCACTCTCCCTCCCCTATGTCATTATCATTGTGTACAGTAAACAAGATCTTCTCATCCTCTATTTACGAAAGACCGTTTTGTCTAACGGATGTCTATAACTGTCAAATACAAATGGATTTAATGCCTTGTGGAGTGGTCTTATGTTTGCCTTTATTGTTTTATTATATATAGCGATTTTGATTGGATTTGTGTTGCTTTGTCTTCCCAGATTATCTGTATAGCTTTTTAAACATGACTATATTTTTTCTGCTGAGTGCATTTATTTAATAGGCTATGTTCTTTCTTTAGTTGTTCTGTAGGCTAAATTATGTTGTGTAAACAGCAAACACATTCCACTGGTGGAGCTGGGTGTAAACAGTGGTTTAGTGGTGAGCATTAACAGACCACCAGGCCATCCAGGCCGAAAGCACACTTTAACCTGAACGTTTTCAGAATTGCAATGTTGAGGGGCAGTGCACCTTCTTTTTTGGCTTATGGTTTAATTTATTTTGCTATAGTGACTAAATGTTTCCAAGAAAAAACAACAGAGTTGCAAGAATTTATAACCTAGACCTGGAAAAATATCTAAATATTGAACAATTTATCAGTAAATTCACATTTATATTCTATCTATATAAGGTCCATTCACAACATATGTGCACCGAAGCAAGCAAACATTTAATTTCAGGTAGATCTCCATTTTTCTACTCATAATCTTTAATTATTTAACATTAATTGTTAATTAGTTTTGTTAAATTAAAAACTGAATGTGTAATCCTTCATCTACAAAGTACTAATTATTGTGTATTTAAAGTACAAATTTGTATTCTCATGTTTGATCAAAGTCGATGAATCCACCTTTTGGTGAAAGAGCCGCCTCCTTCTTTCCAGTGCCATAGAGAAAAATGGTGTCAAAATTGTACCTTTATTGGGGTACAACAGATTGTCGCTGGGGCAGTACCCTTAACAGGATATATTTTTACCTTTTTTTACGCCTAAAAGGTGCATATTAGTTACAAATATGTACCTTAAGGTACTACTATGAACCTTTTTGTGGTAAAGAAGGTACAAATATATCCTTTTAAGGGTACTGCCCGAGCAAAAAGCTGTTGTACCCCTAAAGGTACAATTTTGACACCCTTTTTCTCTGTGCATTAAATAGTTAAAAGTCTGATGACTTGACTAAAAATCCTTATGTTCATTTAAATACACAAGTGGCATTAATAAACGAATCCTTCTCTTTTATTATTTGTGCAGTGGGGTGGTGAATTGCCTTCATTACTATCCCTGCTGCATGTTTTATTTTTGGAAGAAACACCATATCTGGGTCATGGGAGATCACAGTCGACTTTCACAGGCATTTCTTCTTTTTATCCAAGCTTTCTCTTTGGTATCTGTTCCCTTATTTCCAACTCCCTTGCTCTGCAATAGAAATCCACACTATGACAATACTAAAGCCCAGCCTTTGTATATCCAGTCAAACACCCTTGTTTCTAAATGCCACTCGCTATTTTTCATGGTGATTTTTTTTACATTTTTTTTACAAAAACTAGAGACAGCAAGATTGCATCCCGTTTCTATCTTCTATTAATTAAACATGATTTGAAATGTGTGCCAGAGCCCCAGCTGCTCTGCCCTTGAGAAACAGACAAGACACACACGCACACACACACAATTCTGCAGTATTTGAATTTAACAGTTTACTTTATCAGTATAATCTGTCATTTAAATTATAATACAAATGCAAACGCATCTGAATGATTTCCATGTTTGTTTTTATTTTTTCCCCTGTAAATAAGACACATAGCTTTCTGTTCAACATTAGAATTCTTTATTATTTTTATATTTCATTATTATTATTTTAAATATAAAGCTGCAGGGAATAGACCTTCTCTTATCTACTGTATACATCATTCATATTTCCTCTCTATTGTTTAAAGAAATGCAAGAGTGGCATTTATATGCCATTGTGATATCCAGTCCACTTAGAAGCATCATACCCGTTCTATCAAATGTCATGCGGTTTTTCTAGAGACATAATGTTATTTAAAGGAATTACACTGGAGGTGCTTTTGTTGCATGTATACACTTCTCTCAATGTAAATGTCACCTCCGTGCATTGTTGACATTAGACCCCGGTCGAAAGCCCCAAACATCCCTGGCACAAGACAAGATGGAAAACTGTGCACACGAATATGTGCTCATTATGCATTTTTTAGTGAAATCACAGGCAAAGAGTGAATATTGTGGCGTGTTCTCATGAACGTCTCTCATCAAGGGCTTGCAAACTGCAATGCTGCATGCAAGTCATAGTATTTCTAGAGCCAACACACAGTTAGATTCATGACTATAGAATAGGCTTTCTTTACCTATAGTGTCCTCTGAGTGAGGCCTTTTGAACAGACTTCAAGCAGCTCTGAAAGAGGGCTGGCCCGTCTCTGAGAGGGCCGCTTTGTGGGTCCATTGGGTCAGACAGATCTCCTGCTGTGAACTCCCACACCTTACAATCCATCTCTCCCTGATGGTCCCCCCCTCTGTTGTCTCACAGAAGTGCCTATCTAATGGCTAGAGCCCCTTAAGGCAAAAAATGGAGCTAGATTGTATTTTTTTAAGGAGTATTCTTCAAATAAACCACGTAGAATGACAAACAAAGCAAACAGTACAATTTCAAATGGCCAAGTCTAAGGCATCCTGTCCAAATGGCCCACTGTGGTTATATGCGGATGGCATTAGTTTGAATAGATTCTGCCACAGCTCTGCAATCCAAAAATGTGATAATTAAAAGAGCGGGGAGGGCGGGCTCTCCGGGAAAGAGAGAGAGGGAGAGAGGGAGAGAGGGAGAGAGAGAATTCTCTTCATCAAGTAATTAGCCAGGCTTTCATACGGAGCCGCACGGTATCCTTATTATTTTCCGATGGGTTGATGATGGACTTACAGGGAATCACGGACACACGCACCTGAAGTGGCACATCTGAAAAACAGTAAGATCACGGGATGAAAGCTGTCTGGACGCACCATATTCATGCGCCGTTATTTGCATGTCCGACCGGGTCCGCCCTTCTGTCAAGGTTGCATTGTGTATCTTCAATAGAGCAGTCAGATTCATCATTTTATTTTATGCCACCATTTATGGTACTAGAGGATCATATGTACTGACATGTATAATGAATGTTTTTATGCACATTCTATTCGTGTTATTTTTATTATTGCAGGTCTTTAAAAGCCAATATAAGTGTCAGTCTGTCTGTTTACAGGCCGCTTTTCTGGCTGAAGGCTTTTCGTGCACTATTTGCAATTAAAAAATGTAAAGGTGTCTTCTACGTGTTTCACATGCATTTCCAGTTTTGATCATTTAGTGTAGTGTTGCATGACATTATTTGACAAAAGATGTTGATTACTCACGTATTGTAAACCAATAGCCCAATACAAAGCCTATATGGAGTTGCTGAAGTCTATAAAGTCTCTAACTAACAACACATGTTTTGGTGATAAAGAGCTTGACCTTTAGGTTAAGGGTGTTTGGCCAGCATTTGACCTTGACCTCTAGGCATATTATCTGCTGACCTCTTCTTGTTGAAGTCATATTGATTACCCCATCCCCAGAGACCCGAGCTCACTGACCGCTCATTTCACCCCCCCTTTATTCTCATTTACTTAACTCAACATTTTTGAAAATGTTTGTACATTTCAAGTGCTTTGCGCAGTGCGTCCTTTTATCCAGCTGTGCTGCAATATCTGTCCGTCAATGAAAATAAATGAAAATGTTAATAATGAAAAACTCAGCCTTTGTTATTTATTGCACACCATTAAATATTTTTTTGCTATGCCTCTCTTTTTGTACATCATCATGTTTTGTACAGCATTTTTTAATCTTCAAAAAATATGTGGGCCTGTTTTTTTGTATGTACAAATTGCATATATATATATATATATATATATATATATATATATATATATATATATATATATATATATATATATATATATATATATATATATATATATATATATATATATATATATATATATATATATATATATATATATATATATATATATATATATATATATATATATATATATATATATATATATATATATATATATATATATATATATATATATATATATATAGGCCTATACACACACTATATATAATATACCCTAAAACCAGTCATAAGTTGCATATTTGTGGCAATAGCCAACAATACATTGTATGGGTCAAAATGATCGATTTTTCTTTTATGGCAAAAATCATTAGAATATTAAGTAAAGATCACGTTCCATGAAGATATTTTGTAAATTTCCAAACGTAAATATATCAAACAGTTATTATTAGTAGTAATATGCATTGCTAAGCTCTTCGTTTGAACAACTTTAAAGGCGATTTTCTCAATATTTAGATTTTTTTGCACCCTCAGATTCCAGATTTTCAATCTAAATTTGTATATCGGCCAAATATTGTCCTATCCTAACAAACCATACATCAATGGAAAACTTATTTATTCAGCTTTCAGATGATGTATAAATCTCAATTTCAGAAAATTGACCCTTATGGCTGGTTTTGTGGTCCAGGGTCACATATACACACATCTCGGCTATAATTGTTATTATATTATGACTATTATTATTATTATTATTATCATATTAAGGTATTTAATTTGCAATAAAAGCAAACCTGAGTTGAACAGTTTTGTTACTCTGTGTTGAACAGTTTAACAGCATGTTTAATATAACAATAATAATAATAAATAGCATTTAGTTTCTTTTAAAATAACTTAAAAATATAAAGACATGAAAAAAAAACCTTTATTTAAACTTTCCCTCTACAATTTACTGTGAATGATTTGGTGTAATGCAAACTCACTCATGTTAAAACTAAAATTAAAATTAAATGTAAATAAACTGTTACCGTTGTGCAAGATCATTCTGTGAATTTAATGAATTCTGTGAGTCTTGTGGAACACATAAAATGGAAGTGAATTAAAATGGAAAATGAATGCATCACACTACATAACTTCACTCATGAAAGAATGACCATAATTCACGTCTTGCTGTACTGATAGTGTCACAGCATTGTCTCCTCATCCTCACACACACTGTCACCAGCCCCTCGAACGCTTCTCAGAAAGACAAAAAAGGTCTCGGCGCACTGACCACGCAATGCTGTGACACACCCAGGAGCAACAACCCGCCGCCGGTGAAGTTCTCAAGGAAAAGTTTCTGTCTGGCCGTGGAGTGGGGGCTGGACAGGAGCGTTAGCATAACAAAGACCCTGGAGCATGTGAACTTGAGGAACCTTTCGACCCCGCAGCTCGATGTCTGAATGGTGCTAGGGCCTCCTCATAGAGCTCCTCCACCACTCTACTATTCGTGGCTAAATTGTTAATCAGGGTAATTTAATAAACTTTTCAATATGCCCCCATCTCTCATCAGGAGAGGCATTCACAGCACACACACACACACACACACACACACACACACACACACACACACACACACACACACACACACACACACACACACACACACACACACACACACACACACACACACACACACACACACACACACACAAAGCTTGCTCTCTCTTTTTATTTAGTCGGTTCAGACAGGCAGCTGTTGCTCATGATTCTCAGTCCAAATGTAACGCTGGAAGTGTGTGTGTGTTTGTGTGTAGTGCCTCTGTACATCACTGACAATAATAACATCACAATCAATCACTCATGGCCATTAACGGCACTGGGAAATTAATCAGGAATATCAAAATGCAATGTATTTTATTTTGATGCCATTTATTTACTCTGAGAAGAAAAAACATTTGAATGATGCATTGTTGTTAATGTATTTTTTTATCTCTCTCTCTCTCTCTCTCTCTCTCTCTCTCTCTCTCTCTCTCTCTCTCTCTCTCTCTCTAAGGAAAATGTATGACAGTTGCTCTTGTAAAGCAACCCAACGCAGGTCTGACATCTATTTTAACCATCGGCAATGATTCTCACTCTCTATCATGCTAGCTGTACAAACGTCCTCTAAACCTCTCCTTGTTTTGATAACATCTCAATTCTTGTCATTTCTTTTACACATTTTGAGGCCCTAACCAATATGTTAGCTTAAATGCAAGTGATGTCATGTTTAGGCGTGTTTGTCATGGCAGAGTGATATCAGCGCAATGTGTGTGTGTGTGTGTGTGTGTGTGTGTGACTCAAAGCGGAGGCTGCAGTGTATGAGTAACACTGAAGGTCCAGCTCTGTCGTCGACCCCAGTAGTGTATGACTCAATCCTCCAAATGAATCCCGGTGAAATGAGAGTGTATGTGTGTGTGGACATGAATGTGAGATTGTCCTTTGGACAGCACTTTCAGATAAGGGCTTTGTGGAGAGGCTGTGTGCAAGTGGAGACCTCTAGGGTTCAGTAGCTCAGCTTTTATGCTAAAGATGCAAAGACACATCCAACCGTAAAGGTGGTAACACGTATGTATTTAGTAGATATAGTCTATGTGAGTTTAATTAAATACATGCATAAATAAATAAATAAATAAATAAATAAATAAATAAATTCATAATTAATAAATACATGCTAAATTCATAAATAAAGAAAGAAATGCATAATAAATGCTTAATAAATGCATAATAAATAAATACATTTGAGTTATTTATTTTTATATTATACAATTATAATGTATATACACTACTGGTCCAAATGCGAAAATTGCAGCATATTTTTATAATATTAAAGCAGAAGCTGGTCAATAATTGCACAAAGCCTCATAAATAAAAATTTATTACATGAAAAAACGTATATGCCACCATCTCTCATTGGGAGAGGCATTCACATATGGCGCAAAAAAAAAAAATTCTACCTCATTATATGTGTGTAAGCTTGAATGCATTATGGTTATTAATATATTATGTATTTGTTAAAACATTTTCTGTCCAATATATTGTTAAATGAAATATAATAATTTAAAAGCCTTTGCATTGCACATGTTAAATGCACACACACACACACACACACACACACACACACACACACACACACACACACACACACACACACACACACACACACACACACACACACACACACACACACACACACACACACACACACACACACACACACACACACACACACACACACACACACACACACACACACACACACACACACACACACACACACACACACACACACACACACACACACACACACACACACACACACACACACACACACACACACACACACACACACACACACACACACACACAAAACACCTTACATGGGCTTTCATCTCTTTATACTGGTCCAAAATAGGAAAAATATAGAACATTTTGGTGATATTTGGCAGAAGCTGGTCGATATTTGCACAGTGCTTCAGGCGAAGCAGACATGCATGGAGAGGATGGAGGGGTATGCTATTTATACACAGACATGTCACACACTCTCAGACAGATTTTCTCATGCTCTTAGGGTGATTTGCATCAGAGTTAGCCATGGTAAGGCCTCTCACCCACATATGAATACAGCTATAGTGGAACGGAGCGGGCGGCGACACTCCCTCAGGGGTGAAACAATGAGGATGTGTGTGATCTGCAGGTGTCTGTCTTTAAATCCACAATCACATGAAACATCATCTGGTGTTGTACCTATACTGAATGTTATATCATAATCAAGGAAGCCATTGCTCCTTTATTAAATGCAGTTATTTTGCAGGAGATAAAGTGTAATATTCATATTGTAGCTCCGTAGCCGAACTGCTTTAAAATAATGTGTCATTATAATAAAATTTAGCTTTTGTTTTTGTTTTAATAAATTTTTATATATTTTTTTTTATTATTTATTTTATTTTATATCATAATAATTCATACATGGCAAAAACTGTGCAGTCTTTTTTTTTTTTTTTTGCTGATAGGGACACATGTCTGAAGTTCAAGTTGAAGGCTTCAGTGAGTTTAGCCAGCGACATTTGGTGTCTGACAAGCCAAGTAGTGAAAGGCTATGAAAACAAATGAAGGATGGGTCTCTAAGGACCTCCACCGTGGTCTGAGCACATGGGTGAGGGGACTTCGTCTAGACCAAACCTCTTTTGTGAGTCCCCTGTGATCCCTGTCCTGTCTGAATAGAGGAACTTGACCCTGGGACATGGGTTACTAGTGACAGAGACACAGAATCAGCAGTTTGTATTTATTTGTAAATAACCCAAGACCCAGAAATCACAATCTAAATCATGGCTGTGCATTAACTTTTTTTTTTTTGCAGCACAGGTGCTACAGAGGTTGAAAGTTTTGTAGCAAAGGTCATGCAATTGTAGAACAAAAATAAAACATCTGTTACCATCTCTGAAAACAACCAAGTGATGCAGTTCATCACTTAAACAGGCCTGTGACTGACAAAGGACATTAAAGGGGTCCTATTTTGCTTTTTCACTTTTTCAAACTTGCTGTTTGAGCATAAAAAAAGATCTGCAAGGATGCAAAGCTCAAACCCCATTCCAAAGAGAGATATTTCATTTAACAGAATCCACTTTTCAAGAACTATAACAAACGGCTCGTTTGGACTACAGTACGTTTTTTTCCGGATCTTGTGAAGTCACAATGTTACCCATCCCGGCCCCAGAATACACACAAAAAAAATGGGACAAGGCTTGGTTGACCTGCACTAGAGAAGATACCGGGCCCTATCGCAATGCGACACCAGGCAAATGTTTTTTGCTAGTTTCAGCCCGACGCAGTTATATCATTTTCACGTCCAGCCCCACGTTATTTAAATAGCAAATGCACTCGCGCTCATCTATTCGCCTATGGGTGATCTCTGTCTGATCACCGTTATGATTAGATGTTCTATGCATTTATCTGTCTGTTACCTGAGATTAAACTACGTTTTGAACCTTATTCATCTGCCTTTGTCTGTCTGCCTGCAAGCACACTATGACACCTCTTGCTTAACTATGTTCATTTTGTTTATATAGTGCAATATCACTAATCATCCAGACAACATCCATATGTTTTGGTTAAGCACTTGATAATACAGCTTAATTTTCCTGTAAATCATTAGAAAGGTCAAAAGTTATAATATTAAATTATGAAACAAAATCTGTGACATCAGTTTCTTAAAGGGTTAGTTCACCTAAAAATGAAAATTAGCTCATGATTTACTCACCCTCAAGTCATCCTAGGTGTATATGACATTCTTCTTTCCCACAAATAAAATTGGAGTTTTATGTTAAAAAGTCCTGGCTAATCCAAGCTTTATAATGGCAGTAATTGTTGCTCTGTTTTTGAAGTCCAAAAAATGCTTTCTGTCCATCAATCAAATAATGTGCTCCACACAGCTCTGGGGTTTAATAAAGGCTTTTTGAAGCGAATCGATGCGTTTGTGTAAGAAAATATCCATATTTAAAACTTCATAAACTTAAGTTTCGGCTTCCATGGAAAAAGTGTTGAAAGTGCCTCTCACAGTTCAAAATGCTTATGCTACAGTAACGATTGTCAGATTGGCACTTTCAACACTTTTTTCACGGAAGGCGATCGGCCGAAACTTTACTTTATAAAGTTTTAAATAAGGATATTTTTCTTACACAAACGCATCGATTCGCTTCAGGACTTTTTTAATATAAAGGCAATTTTATTTGTCTGAAAGAAGTCATATACTCTTAGCATGACTTGAGGGTGAGTGAATCATGGGCTAATTTTCATTTTTGGGTGAACTATCCCTTTAATTTTTGTAAGGAAATCTTATGCATCCACTGAGAGAAGTCTTTTACACTTCTCTACATTGGAGAAAAATTTATGGATTTGAAATTTTGCCCTATTTTTACCCACATTTGGGTGTTGTGAGCATTAGTGGGTACACACGTGATGTTTGTTTCATTCATACTCGTAGCTGGAGGGCGCCCTGCTGCAGAAAATCCAAAAGCGAGACTCCTAGAAGTCATAAAGCTTATGACATTCCAGGAAATCTCTTATATGGACAAAGACATCCAAAAATTACTGTAGCCCGAAAAAAGGCAGATAGAGACATTGACTGATGAAGCATGAAGACAATGAACACATTGCGACAATAGGCCTATATGGTTTATCTTTGTTCTTCAAGGCATCTCAGATATTTTGATAAGAGTAAAGTATAGTTATAATGCAATGCTAATCGACATAGCCTTTATCACTGTATAGAATAAAACAATAGCCTATCATTTTTGCCTGGATATGAAGCCACGTCAGATCACAAAAAGTTATTTAGTTCTCAGCTGTCATAAAGTGAGTTTGGAGTAAAAACGTCATTAAACGTTCTCTTTTGTTGGACAACGGTTTGAAACTTCTCATTCAAAGTTTGTAAAGATGTTTGGCGCATGTTCGTTTTTCAATTGTATGTCAAACTCACAGCGTATGTAGAAATGGAGCAACATTTACTGCGAAGCAATTGATCCGCTATGATCACAGTGCCACGCTTCACCATGAATCACACTGCACATACTGTTTATTTAATTAAAATGTTGCGATTTCATAATCACATTAAGCCAAATCGCTGTTTCGGCTTAATCATGCAGCCATGGATTAACCTTAACAATATCTCACTTCACACAAATAAGCGGCTCTGTCTCACACATGCAAAACTGTATCGCTCACTATACTGTAGTACATTTATTCAACGCTCAGACAACGCACGTGCAACATATATCTATACGCACTGTACAGCCCTGCTTTTAAAGTATATATGATTGTAGAGATGAATTAAGATTGGTCTCAGATTTATGGTAGTAGAGTTCCTGGAGTATGTGAGATGTCATTTGTTCTTTGCATATTAATGTTTGCATCTCATGAATAGAATCAAATAGCTGTTAAATTCAGCGAGACAGCAATAGTCTGCAGGCTGGCTGATCCACGGTCATAAGCCCACTGGATAATGGACAGGGACACTCTTGGATAAGTTTGGAGTGGGATCAGAGAGGCTTTTGAGACCCAAGTATTATTTAGGACTGCAATTATACATGTGAATGGTGAATTAAATTGAGATGATTTTCAATTCTCTGACGGTTTTTTAAGTACAGGACACTGGGCTTTTTTTTTTTTTTATCATAGGCTAATTAACAAATGTGTCATGGATGTATGACTGTTTTTCTTGTGTTAATTGTATTAATTTTTGTGTCATTGTCCATGACAATTAGAGTTCTTTTGTATTTTTTAAATGTTCTTAAATGAATAGTACACCCGACAATGAAAATCCTGTCATCATTTACTTACCCTGTTTTTTCCAAGCCCATGTGATTTTCTTTCTTTCATGGAACACAAATAGGTGCCATGTATATATATATATATATATATATATATATATATATATATATATATATATATATATATATATATATATATATATATATATATATATATATATATATATATATATATATATATATATATATATATATAACTTTTTTTGCACATTGCACTGGTGCTACAGAGGTTCAAATTCACAGTGAATTAGTCTTTTAAGCTTCATAAATGATGCAAAATCACCATAAAGGTATCATGAAAGACAAAGTAGTCCATATTACTGTCTATTCCAAGTCTTACAATAGTCTTTATTCACAAAAAATGTAGTCATGCATTAATGAGACAAGGAGCAATTCATGAACCAATCAATATTTTGAGTTTGATCTTGAATTGATCAATGAATTGGTTTATCCGATTCACCAAAAAAGAAAGATTTGTTCACTAATCGGAGTGAACTCACTGTAATTTTTTAGGTGAACTCTTCCTTGTAATATATTCTATATATAATATATTAAATCTTCTCGTAGGCCTTTCTTGTTTTTGGTTCCTCTTCAAATAGAAATCATCGAAGACTCCGTATTTAGTTTTGTCAAAAGAGTTTCCCCTACTTGTAAAAGTTTCTGCCTCTAATCATCATCCCTCAGTTTTTTTTAGGACCCATGAAACAGTAAAGCTTTGACTGTTGGTTGTTTAGAAGCAAAAGTTTAGAAGCAAAATGCACTCCACTTGTTTAAACCACACCGCCTCAGGGCATGCTGGGAGAAGAAAAGGCTCTAAGAGCAGTGGGATAAGCCCAGTGAGACACATACATAATGTTAGCTATATAGGCCTACAGACCAAACATATTATTAAAAAACATTCACAGTATAAGTCTGACCAGTAGGCTATTTCTTATTTTTCATTGTGAGAAGAATATATGAATATATTAAGTTAAAGTCAGAAACATGATGTCTCAAGATCCTATATTTCATAATCATCCTTTCCCATACTTGTTAAAAACGATAATCGGTTGCCTTCACTCATTGCTGCTGTAGTTTACTGTTGTCTGTTATTTTGTGTGGCTTGTCACAGTCCTCATAAAGACAGTGAAAATATGACAGCAGTGAACTCAGCAAACCAGAAATAAATCACAAGATGCGCAAGGCTTCAGCTAGCCTGCTGTTATTGACCAATATAAACATTTTACACTCACCAAGTGTGTGTGTGTGTGTATGTTTTTTTTTTTTCTCGCAATAAACAACCATGTTACCATCAATGCAAACAAGCAGAGTGGGGAAGGAGTAAACTGTCATTGTGTCTTGAGCTCAGGGATTTTCTGCATCTCTGGAAACATTGACTTTCTGAAGTTTGCATTACAGAATCATTATTACGGTGTGGTCACATTAGCGAAGTTCCAGCCAACGTGTGTCCGAAATTAGATAGTCCCTTGAGTAGATACTTATTTTTGAATAAGTAATTACTACTTCACAACCGTTAAAAAGTATAGGCTACGTTTAATATATGTGTGCAGAATGTAATCTGGACATTTGTACTACATGTTGTCTTTATCATGTGACCTATCAGAGTCAGTTGTGTTGCTTCACTGCCATTCACTGTGTCCTCATGGGATAGTAAAGTGTCCATAGTATACACAGTTCATAATCTCGCCGGAACTTGGTAATCCAGATACTTTTTGCCTACTTTTTTATCAGTACTGTGAATTCGGACAACCTGTATCTCTTTTGTTTGTGATTTCAGATGCAAAATTTCAGGGAAGATATGTTGTTGCAAGATGGAGGGGAAGGATATGCTGTTTAATGTTGCATATTTGTTATGATATTATTTGAATTGATTACCACACTACTAATAACACTGGTTTAAAGTGCAGATAGTTTTACCATTTACTGCACTTTGCTGCTCTTCTAGTTATTTACCTATAGAGGCCAATGAATGGCCGATTCAAACGAAAATCTGTGACCACGCCTTAACTCAGATTTGTATCCTATCTAGGCTTATTTTAAATGGTAATTTCACTTAGGAAATATAACTTTTTCAGGAATTACAATACCTGATTCGGAAAGTTTCTGATTCGGCAAGTTTCTGTATAAACTCAGCCATTGTTAAGACGTAACTTCAGGGTAACTTCAGTGATTTAGCATTAAGCTTTGTATCAGTAGAAACCCCGTAGTATATTTGAATTATGGTACATTCCCCCCTCATATCCCCCTGAGACGAGATAATTATGCAATTATGCATATCGTCATTTTGCGTCATCTGAGGATTTTTTGGCCAGAGGCTAAAAACTATAGCCAGTAGAGGGAGCTGTTCCGCGTGTTTTCAACCCACCCACAGGGGAGAGATCTCACTCTCAGAATGTAAATGCGCTCGGCTCGGCCTCGGGCATTCATAATGGAGCGATGCAGAGCAAAGTGAGTGTTTCAACTTTTCAATGAATTCCTATGAAAGTTTAGCTTTACATATGCGATCAGAAAACGCGACAGACTGGATACACGCTGAGAATGACAGCCGCTCTTACCTCAGCTCTGCTCAGCTCTTACTTCCGTCTCGTGCTGAATAAAATCTGACTCCTGCTGCGTTTGTCCTGTGACTTTTGTTCGGCTCACTCACACTTTATTGAAAAGACACGTTCAGTTTTTAATTGTAGTGTTTTTTCTCTAACTGAACAAAATTATTGTATTATTTATGAAGATCAAAGGAGTTGCCGGGCAGCGAAGCAAGTGCATTCTGGGAGTTGTTGTCTTTCATCCACATGAGACAAAAAATACATTTTCTGTCTTTTCTCAGTCTAGAAGGCACCAAACTCAAAAATAATTTTACATTTCTACTACATAAATGACAGTTTAAATACACATCCATCTTCCCAGCGCTGAAGTGCCCCTTTAAGCACTATTTTATAACATGCTAAAGTGCGCTCACACTGAAAATTCTAAATAAAAAAGTAGCCTACACTTTAAATACCTGGATGATGCACTTAGGCCCCATTTACACTAGTGCGATCGTTACACTAAAACGATCCTTGTCTACACTGCCGATTCCATTGTGTTTGAGAAACGATCTCTGTCTACACTGCACGATCGAAAACGCATGTCACATGACCATTCATGCACACTGTGCATGTGCGTACAAGTATAAACAGTTACCTCTTGCGCATGTAGACAAAATAGTTTTTGCAACTGTCCGTTTTGGTCCATTTACACTGAAAAGCAACCCCGGAGTTTACAAACTAAAACGGGGTCTGCAGCGTTTTCAAGACTATCCATTTTGTGGAGTAGTGTAGATGACAGGCGTAACTGTAGCAAAAGTTATGTGTTTTAAAACAAAAACGCACTAGTGTAAATGGGGCTTTAATTAACTAAGTATGGAATGTTGCACTCGTATAAGAGGGGGAGGGACATCAGACTCCGATGTTGAATGACAAAATAACCTTATTAAATTTGTACACTAAACTCTAAAAAAAAATGGTGCCATATGGCACTAAATTGGTTCTTGGCTCGTAATAGGGGAACCTCTTTAAGTGCTGTATCGCACCAATCTTGGTGCTTCAGTGGTTCTTCGGCTGAGGTGCTATATAGCATCGCTACCATAGCACCAAAAGTGGTTCCCCTATGATTACGACCAAGAACCACTTTTAGTGCCATATAGCACCATTTTTTTTAGAGTGTACAAGGTTGAGTACATAGTGCATAAGTACTTAGTTTATAAGTGCATAGTGTATAGTGTGTCATTTGGGATGCAGCTAGTATCTTAAAATCTAATATGACCCACTAGCAGTTACTCAAGGGACGGTTAAGGCCCCGATATACTCACGGCGACATTCTTTTTTCTCTTCGCTTTGGGGTAAAATGTTCGAAATACATGACCAGCGATATACTGTTAGTTTACATCCTGATGACGCCCATACTGAGAGCAGCATTTAGATGAATATGTAAATATGTGCTGCACACTTTCCTCTCAATAACAAAATGACACAACAAAAAAAAAAAGGGGGGGGGGGCAGCCAGCAAGCAATTTTTAAAGAAAGCATACGAAAAGCCACTGATCATTGCAACGTGGACATGTTTGTTCGAGCTCTAGTAAAGTCTTGTCACGTTTATTTATATGTATAGAACTTTATGCAAAAGATTGCTTAAAATCAAGCAGCTTTACCGTATTAAACATGAGAAACAGTGTCAGTGTCTCATTTCATCAGAAGTACAACTTCATTTTCTACTATAAAGCAGCTCTCCAGTGTGTTCAAGTTTTCACTCGCGGACGTCTGACCTCGGCGGTTAAACAGAAGAAATTAATCCAAGGAGATTTCCACGTGAAAGAAGGCGGAGCCTCAGTGCACACCTAGTTTTTACGTAATTGCCACAGACCAATGGTAGTTTTACAACTAGAGCGAATTTTTACGGAAATTTTCAAACTCCAAAACGAACTCCAAACAAACTTCATTTTGGATTGATTTTGTTCAGTTCGTTCTTCGGTTCCGCTTTAAGTATAGCGGAGCCTTTAGCCTTCTTTTCGGTATCAAATTAGGCCAATGTACATTTTTATGTAACTGACTTAAAAAATAAAAAAAAGTCTTAAAGAAAAAAATGTGATGATACATTTGTAAGACTAGTCTTAGCGGTTTATGCAACTGGCCCCTGATCTTAAATTGCAATATAGGCCTATGCACTGGTGCTGTACCACAAAGAAAAGGCCACAAAATTGGACCTCGTTCATGAAACAAGAGTGGGTGAATTTCTGTGTGAAAGGTCTGTGAAAACATTATCATGTAAATCATGCTGAATTGATGCCAACGTTTCACAGGAGGTTTACGCCGAAAACCGTTGTGTTCATGCTTGCGGGGTGCCAGGCTAAAAAAACCCCCAAGAACTAAATCCTGCTACAGTTTTAGTGTGGCCAAAAACTTGTCGTTCTCAGTTTGAAGTAAGAGAGAAAAACCTCACAGGCCACTGCAACCCATCTGTGAAAATCAGTGCGGCATGTGTTCTGTCACAGGGGCCTCTTGCACAGGTAGATCTGTGCTTTGGAGGACATCACCTAGCATGCTTGGGAATTCTGACTGGCAGACAGACACTCTGGGAATATGTCACAGTTCTCTCTTTAAAAGTTCTCTTTGTGCTGTTCAGCCTGGCTCCGCGCGAGTACATATGCCGCTGCGCGAGGTGTGTGCACGGCTGCGCGTGTGCGTTTGCGTATATGCTCGACTTTTCAGATGTATCCCTCTATTTGTCTGTAGAGGAATCCAAAAGAAGCTCCTTTTACAATGCAACTGGCTCTCATCTCCTTTAGCATGAAAGTGTGGAAAGTTTGGAAAGGAAGTGTTTGGTATCTCACCATCCGTGGGGAGTGCGTGGTGTATCGCGCCTTGGAGGCTTTTCCCCTCCTTCCCGTTTCTCCCTTCTTTCCAATAAGAATAAGATAACACAAAGACCTGCTATCGGGAGATAAAGGTGAAATACTGCACAGTACTTTCCTCTTTCTTAAAGCAAGAAGAGAGAGAGAGAGAGAAAGAGCAAGTCCTGGAGAAGGTAATGGAGTTTTTAAAGTTAGATACCTCTCACTGGTCTCACCAAGGTCACTTTCTTTGGCCTTAAAAGCACTCTCACTTTATTTTATTTTCTCTAAATTTCAAATGTCAACAAAAAGTATATTGAGTTTCATTGTTTGCGTCTGATTTCGGATCATTCGTAAGAGATTCGAGAGCAAAGCTAGCGGGGGGCTTTTGTGGTTCTATGTGCTTACAGGCAATTCAATTGTGCCAGAGAGTTGAGGCGGCCGGTGCCATTGTTCTGGGAAGATCTACTCTAAAACTGTGTTTCATAACTGAAGATGGAACATCAGTCATCATAGATTTACAATGGACATCAGTCAGTCAATATGCCTAATCAGATTCTGCCTCTGCCCGTCATTTGTAATTCTTCATTATTTTCAATCTCTGCGTTATAGATTACGAGTCTGGGACCATCAATCTGAAGGTTTGGACTGAAACAACTGAGATGGTGAATTCACGTGTTCATCAGATGAACTAAATGTGGGTCTATGGAAGTAGAACAACTGCAGGAGGGCTTGTGTTTGGTTTCAGTCAGATGCTCAGTTAAAAATATTCAGAAAAATGCTTTATCTGTGCTTCCATTTGGGCTTGATGTGAAAGACACACACACACACGTCTGGTTTGCTATCTTTGTGGGGACTCTCCGAAGACGTAATGGTTTTTATACTGTACAAACTGTATATTCTATCCGCTTACACTAACCCTACTCATCCTCATCGGGACCTCAATTTAGGTCCCCACAGTGACATGAGTCCCCATGAGTCAGTGTGCAAGATTGACCACCAGGATAGAAAAACATGAACACATTCACACACACACAATGCTTCAGTTTGCATTTGTTTAATGAATATGTATGCCTTTATTGTATTAGCATGACAAATTGAGTGAAAGTTTGAATTGAAAAATATATTTTTTCGCTTTAATGACAGCAGAACTCGAGTTGAACTCTACAACATTGTGTAAAACCAGATGATCATGTTCTCCAGCCTGATTTGAGATGATCATCTTGAGCTTCAATGGTTCAAGAACATTTGAGAACAATGTTACACATTTGATCAGTGACTATAAATAGTGCATGATCTTAAATATTTCTACATTTTACATATTAATGTTTATTTGTATTAAATGTAACAAATAATAAAATAAACAATGATACTAATAGCATATGTTTATTTCCGGTGTACAATTTTTGAACTTCAGAATTTCAGTATGAGCTTTGAAATCACTGCATACACACACTCTTAAAATAAAGGTTCTTTATTGGCTTTCTTTATATTGGTTCCTAATATATGTATATTTTTTTAAATATTGTTCACACTAGGAAAAAAATATGTCTTTTAAGAACTGCTCACTGAAAGGTTCTTTGGGGAACAAGAAATGGTTCTTCTATGGCATGGTAATTCACACTCTCAATGCATTCTATTATGTTTTTTCCAGAATATTTCCTTCCCTCACTGTTACTTTAGTTTGTGGTCTTAAGAGCAAAACACCATTTCTGCTCCAGATACAGGCAACACCTGGCCATAACGGAGTCACGTGACACTGAGGTCAGAGCGACACACAATGCCTGGCTTTGTGTTCAGGTGTTCTGGTAGACTCCCATGTGATCAACTCTTTGTGACACATGCAGAAAGAGCAGAATATATGAACTTTCATTTCCAGACCAAAGTAGCTTTATTCGTGCATCTTGACCACTTCCTGACGCAATTCAGAGAAAACAGCAAACCGGCTTTTTCTGGGACATTAAACAGGAAATTAGTCTTGTTCATTTTACCTTTTTCTATCAAGAACAGAAAGTGGAGTGTTGAGAGCTACTTTGCATTATGCGTGTGAAATACTTACGTGTATAAATCAAATCTAAGCAATAGCATTGAGACTAGACATTATTGTTCTTTCATATTGTGTGCGTGAAATTTCCGAACAATGACAAGCCAGAGAAAACTTAGATTTGAGAATGGAAAGAAAGGATAATTGTACATTATAATCGTAGAAATATTGTAGAGGTGACATGTTCAGACTGAAGCAATAATTCCCTGTGCGGCAGTCCTTTAGTGTGCTACTGACTCAACCATGTCAACCCTCTCAATGGATCTGAGACTGATCATTTTAATACGCAGGATATTAAATATTTCATCACCCACAGTTCAGCAAATAAATCACAAGACCTGTTCCCTTTTTTTTGTGTGAAAAATGCACAATTTATTGAATGAATAAAATCTACAAACATGTTGAAAAGTTGGAGCCTATAGCAATTTCATCATAAAAATAATGCACTCCACACAAGGTTCAAAGGTTTTTCAAGCTACTTGGTATGTTGCTTATAATGTGCTGTCAGACTGTACTGCAACATTAGGTCACAGTGGTCATCTTTCCATGTTGGCAAAGCTGAATGAAATGGGCAGTTCATTCGGTGTGTGACCTCGTGTCTTCAGGTGCTGGACACTAATGAGGGTGGCATGTGCTGGAGAGCTCTCGTAACCTGCAGCAGAGAGAAGAACACTTTAGAACGGATCCTCATTTATAGCAGACCTACATTACACACAGAAATATGACATTTAACATTAAACACAAAGTTAAAATTGCATTCAATTCCCTAAAAATGACACACTGAATCACAGTGTTCTTAATCAGCTGTCTTAGAGCCTTTAGAAGAAAAAAAATTGTCACCAGAACTAATGTTGCTACACTCTAAAAAAAAGGTGCTATATTTATAGCACTAAAAGTGGTTCTTTGGCTCGTAATCATAGGGGAACCACTTTAAGTGCTGTATAGCACCAAATCTTGGTGCTTCAGTGGTTCTTCAGCGGTTCTTTGGGATCACACATATATAGCACCGCTACCATATACAGAACCTGTTAAGATATGGTGCTATATAGCACCAAAAGTGGTTCCCCTACACTCTAAAAAAAAAGGCTTGTAATCATAGGGGAACCTTTTTTAGTGCTATATAGCACCATTTTTGGTGCTTCAGTGGTTCTTCAGCGGTTCTTCAGAGGTGCTATATAGCACCTTAGTCAAAGAACCGGTGAAGAACCTCTGAAGAACCGCTGAAGAACCTCTAAAGAACCGCTGAAGAACCACTGAAGCACCAAAATTGGTGCTATATAGCACTAAAAAAGGTTCCCCTATGATTACGAGCCAAGAACCACTTTTGGTGCAATATAGAACCTTTTTTTTTTAGAGTGTATGATTATGAGCCAATAACCACTTTTTTTTCTGAGTGTATCATCTTGTTGTATTCTTATACATAATGTTATAGTACAATGCTAAAACCATAAAAAAACATTAATAATGTTTTTAGCACTATTAGAACAAATGTTCAACAAGGAGCTAAATTCATTGTTAATAATGTTCAGAATAAACTAAAATCATTAACCAAACAAATTATTTCAGATAATAGTTACCCTTCACAATTACTTAAATAATAATGCTTAATCTTTACAGTATATATACAATTTGTTCTACAACAAGGCAAAAGCAAATATAGATGCTGTTACATTTTATGAAACTTTTTATAATTAACTCTTTCACCACCAGCCAGTGCAAGCATTTTTGGCTATTTTCACAAACTTTTCATGGCCCTCAGAATGTTTTGTTGTATGAATATCTGAACATGCATAGGCCTAAATCATATATTACAAGAAAGATCAGAGCCTCTGCTTTTAAACACACAAAACATTTATTCTAGCCTTATGCATTCTTTTTTTTATCAACACTTGAATGTGGGTAAGTTTCATAAAAAAGCTAGCCTAGATGCCAGCCAAACTTAGCCCCGCCCACAACATTTGACATCGAGAAGTTCGGTCTGGACTTGATCTGTTGTGGAGCAAAGTTAGAACAGAAGCTGTTCAGACCAATGAAATTGTCAGGGCGGGCTTTAGACGATGATGGACAGATGATCAATGTAACCATCCACGTTAGAGCGCTTGGGTTGAATATGTTCTAATCCTAAACAGAGAACTTGTTCGTATATGCATTCCCCTTCACTCTTTATCTCAAAAATGATGATCGTGTTGGTAAGTATTCTGTGTATCCTTAAATTCTTTTTTACAACACCGGCAAAGATCGCAAAGATTCTACTTCTTCCAGCGTGCGTGCAGACATGGTTGCCAAGTTTCCACAACAAAACCCGCCCAATTGCTACTCAAAACTAGCCCAAAACAAGCCCAATAGCTTCCCGGGGGGATTCTCTGGAAAAAAATGGCGTTTGCAGGTAAAATGTGTGTTTTTTTCGGCAGGGTTGCATGCTAAAATTCGCATTCCTGGGTCTAAATATCCCATAATTGGGGTCGCTCCAACCCGCGGACATGGAAAAACAGACCGCGGGAAAATCGCGGACTTGGCAACACTGTGTGCAGTTGAGTTCTGTTGACATTTGACAACTACGTTATGCGTCGCTCCGTCGCTCTGATTGGTTGTAGGTCTATCCAATTGAGGTCTTTCCTGGTTCGGTTGAAACACGCCCCATAATCACAGCCCAACGGAGCAGTATCAGACTCATATTCTGACTAGAATTGAGTATGACAACGTCAGGCTACAAAAAAAGCAACATTGAGCAAATTAATGGATTACAATCAACCAATCAGCTGTCAAATTTAAGTGCAATTAGATAATACCAATTTAGGTTAACCAATTACCATGCAATGCTTAATTTTGTTCAATCTGTGTAAAAGGTCGCATTAGCAATTAAAGAACAAAAACATTGTCAGGTCAAAGTGTCTGAATAATTTTCACCCCAAATTTTTGTAAATTTTACTGGTATTCCAGTGTATGAAGAATTTGTGGGTATAATGTGTCACAGTTTACTTTATTTTGCTATCCTCACTTAAAAAAAATAATAAAATAAATGAGCTATAGTGCCCTGCACCTACTAGTAAATAAATTATAGGCCTATCTGGTGTCTGAATCATTTTTGGTTTGACTATGTGCATATGATATCGGTTGTTTGTGCTTTTTTCGTCTGTGTTTTGATCAGGAGATTCAGTACTCATTTAGAAGATGCGTCATAGCACCCACAGTGAAAACACAGAAAGCCTAAAATTTCCGTCAATGGCGGGGAAGCGTTTTCTCATACACAACGGAAAATTTAGTCAATGGCGGTGAATGAGTTAAAAACGTATGCATTTTGTTTTGCAAGTTCATACTTCGAGTGAAACATTTCTCAATTAAGTTAATAAAACTGAAATAGTGTACAGGATGTAGGCTGGCTGTGATTTCCAGTCAACTTGGCACAATGTATTGTCACAGTAGGAAATAGTAGGAAAAAAAATAATATCTACTGTCTGGTTACCAAAAATCTTTAAAATATCTTCTTTTGTGCTCAACAGAAGAGAGAAACTCATTCAGGTTTAGAACAACTTGAGGGTGCAAAAATGTTTTGATAAAAAAAAGTGAGTCTCAAATAGTATTTCTTTCATAAAAGCTTTGTTATTCCTCACTCTGGTTTGCAAGTGATTCGATGCAATGCACTAATTCTGACATTAAGCCCTTGCAAATCCCTTGCTGCACATTTAGTCTAGCTCAAGCTACCATGATCATTTCATTTATCAAGAAATTGAAAAGAACCTCTCTCTCTCTCTCTCTCTCTCTCTCTCTACAGTGCAAGGGAAGCGTCCTCATAAGCATCACAAAGTTTTCCACACAGCTTGCCAGTTTTATTAAAAGTTGTCTAGAACTAAGAGGGATTCTGACATTCCCAATATTCCGGGCTGTCTGCCGGTAGGCTTACAATGTATTATTATGCCTCTTTAATATAGATACACACTTAATCCAAGTGTACAGTTTGAGGAGAACAGATCAATGAGAAATAAAAAAATGGAGGATTGTAGCAAAATGAACTGTCTCTATTGCCCTGTCAGACTTTAAGTGCACATTCATAAGCTGAATTCTGAAATGGTTTGGCTCTAATAGACCTGGAATGGCCTTCTGACTGCTGCTCTCAAGATCTTTCTTCTGAAATGAAACCTCATCGTAGGCACTACTTCACATAGGCGCCATTGTTGAACCATTTGTTTTCCTATTTTCTGTTTCAAGTTTGCAATAAAAGCAAAACAACACAATGCACGCACATGATGAAACTTTGTTTTAAATTTCACTGGCTTTGAGATCCTGAAACATTATCTTCGATAAAAATGGAGGGTATCACTATGACATTCTCACTTCCACGACTCCTTGCACTGACCTGCCGTTTAAATTCTTAACAGGCCTTCGAATCTTCAACAAAGGGAAACTAAACCCTGTCTCATTATGAGACATGAAATAGATAAATCACTTCAAGTCTCAGTATGTGAATGACAAAAGGATCACCAAGTTCTCAAAAATCTTCATGTACTGTTCGCTAACAAAGAGGAAAACAATAATGGATTGTCCGACACGTTCTTGTCTTCACCTTTGTTCCTCCTTGTCTTCTCACTTGGTTTTTGCTTACACTTCTCCTTATAACCCGATAAGAGTGTTTTTTTTATTGATGTGAAGAACACAGGTCTGGGAGGGTCTGCGTTTCTGTCTCCTCTCATTATTTCTTGTTTGCTGTCAGGCAAGAGAATAACTTATCCGATTCCACTTGCCGCCTTATAGCTTTCTCTCTCTTTGCGTATTATAGTATTATATTTCTTGAAAACTTTAGAAGACGTTAACAAGCATGAGATTTCATTCAGGAGAGGACCCTTACGCCAGTACATATATATGGAAGCTTGTTTCCGCCACAGAATACAACATTTTAAAAGAAAATCGCGACTTTTTATCTCACAATTAGACTTTTTTTCAGAATTGCATGATATAAAGTCACAATTGTGAGTTATAAAGTCAGAATTGTGTGATATAAAGGCACAATTTTGAGTTACAAAGTCAGAACTGCGTGATAAAAAGGCACAATTGTGAGATATAAAGTCCGAATTGAGAAATATATTCTGAGATATTACTTTTTTCTCACAATTGCGAGTTTATAACTTGTAATTCTGAGAGAAAAGTCAGAAGTTATAAAGTCGCAATTGCGTGTTATTTCACGCAATTCTGACTTTATAACTCGCAAACGCGACTTTATGTCACGCACTTCTGAAAAAAAAAAGTCTGAATTCTGAGATAAAAAGTGCCAATTACCTTTTTAATTTTTTATTCTGTGGCGGAAACAAGCTTCCATACATATATACTGTTAGCCATCTTAACATTTTTCCAGCCTTCCTTTGAAGTTTTAAAGAGTTGCTGCAGGTAGGACATTGTAGACGTCGCTTACGGTCATGTTTCCAGCATTTTCTTCAGTGCTTCAGTTAGATTTGTCTCATCCGGCCATCTCCATTCTAAATCTTTTTTCCCAGAAAGTAAATAATTAAATACTAAAATCAAGACAACAACAAAAAGTACTTAATCCCGGAGGAATAAATTAAAAGTGCTTGCTACATACAGCCTGCTGCCTCAGGAGAAGCATGTACCTTTGAAGTGTGGTCCAAGATCGGCACAGATGTGTTTTTCAGCATCACTTTGCTTTTACTGACTCTGCAGAATTCATCATCCTATCTGTGTCAGATTTCTCTCCAACCGCACATTATTTCTCTGAGAAATGAAAGAGGTGCTTGAGCCACTCTTTCCCGAACTGAACCCCACAGTAACCACTCCTGCTTGATCCAACCACACTGCTACCCTGAATGAAAAGGGCAACACCATCTAAGAACTCAAAAAACATTGTCTAGACATCAAATTAAGTGACCATGTGCACTAAATACTATTGATAACAAGGTAACTAAGTATGTTTGCAGTTTGGGGCAATAAACCAGTATATATATATATATATATATATATATATATATATATATATATATATATATATATATATATATATATATATATATATATATATATATATATATATATATATATATATATATATATATATATATATATATATATATATATATATATATATATATATATATATATATATATATATATATATATATATATATAAAATTAGTCTAAACTGCTTTGCTGGTCTTAGTTGGTCTCCCAACCTGGTCAAGCTGGCCTGTTGCCTCGTTTTAGAGAGGTTTAGGTTACTTTTCAGTCTAGGACAAAGATTCCCAAACTTTTTTTGTCAGCCGAACCCCTTTAACCTCAAATACATTTTTATTTATATTAATATTTAAAAGGTAAACTATGTAAACATTTTTCTTCAGAACTAAAAAAAAAATCATATAATAAGCAAGTTCATCTTATGTCTTATCCTACGGTAGACGCCTATAATAAGTGTTTATATGCCGACTATTTAAGTAGCTGCCCATCTCCGGCTACAATGTTCTTCTGCAAGACACATGCAGTTTTGTTTATTATCCGCTATAGCAGCAAAAGTTATAGTGTACTTTTAAAATAATTTAACAACATTTGCATGATCATGGTCGTCTGTTGTCGAATAATGGTCACATGACATGCAGGTAAACAAATAAAACATATATTTTTAGTACACGTTTTACTTTAATTGTTTTTATTTTAAAATTGTGTACTTTCATTTTACATTTGTATTGTTGAATTAATTATTACCTTTTTGAACCCCCTGCAGTTTCCTCATAAACCCTAGTTTGGCCAGGCTGAGAGACCAGCTTAAGCCCAAGTATACTTCGGCCGTCTGCATTATGAGACTCTCCGTGTGATGTAATTTTCACCATCAGGGAGGTCCGTGGACACACACCTTCCATGCGCAGCCCAATTTTTGTGTCCGTGCAGATGGTGCGTGTACAACAGCGCATGTGCGAATGACTTGAGCGTTTGAAAACAAAGTATACTAGAATGTGTCTTTCCACAGGAGTATACTTTGAAAGGCTTGCGCTCTCAACTGTGGGCAAGATGCAGCACCTGATTTCACCAAGTGCAACATGTTCCTGGATTAACATCTTTGTTGATCCTGGAACAACATTCAAATCAACCAATTAGATTTGAGACTCAAGTTTACAGTTTATGTCAACTTTAGGCTTTCAACCAGGTGTATGTGCTTCAACACCATGTTATTCACTTATCATTTCCCTCTGATTGTAGGGATAACTGGTTAGGTTTGGTAAGGTTAGGTTTAGGGGTTGGGATACATGATTCAATTTTCAGACAGGAATGCTGTTCCAGGATCAATGCAATATGTTGACCCAGGAACGCGTCTAAAGCGCAGACAAGCAAGACGGAGTGGAAAATGTAAAATACCTGTACCTTTAGGCTGTTTTTTCTCTCAGTTAGTATTAACAAACACTGGTAAATTTTGAGTAGATTTCAAAATGCACAGTGTCCTACCAAAGGATAAGGAGCTTTCAATGGTTTGTCATGCCTTTGCTTCCTGAGGCAACTTTGTTTCTTTATTACTTTATTTCTTTGATTCACCTCAACCAACTTTAACCGTTGAGTTGTTTTTGTCCATCAGTGACCACCTCTTAACCCCAAATACGACCCCTCATTTTATGTGACATACATAACGGTACAGTCTACTAACCTTTCGTCCTCATAGCAAAGAGCAGCGCACCTCGTCAGAAGCATCACTAGAAAGAAGGAAAAAACACAATAATTAGTGTCATGTGTGAATGAACTGCCTCTATAGGTCTAGTTAAACCCGTCAAAATCTCTCTGCTCCTTTCTGACCTGAAGTAAATAACGTGACCTACTTTTTCCTCCACCTACAGCTCTTTTGTTGGTTTAGATAAAAGCATCTCCTCACCACATATCTGACAATGTATAAGTAAAGCACATTCCAGTGCACAGTCTCACTCCCATCCCAACAGAGGAACACTAAAAGAGTTTCAGCTATTATAAATAATTTACAGAATTTTTCATTCGCCCTTTTAACCTCTCTGCAAAAAGCACATTTGGCTCAGGTTAAAAATATATGCTCCACAGCCGCGCGGTGTATGAAGTCAAACCATAACCTGGAGAAGCCTGTGGTTTAGTCAAGTCCCATGTTGTCTGTGTTTTCTTGTGCTGATGTGAGAATGAATGAATGTGTGACTATGGGTCGGAGGAATATAAAAACGCTAAACAAATATCGTCCCTGACCAGAACTTTCTCCATTCAACTGTGAAATGTTTATCCTACTACTATTTAACTAATGCACATAATTGCTTTCCTTCCTTGTCCCACTGAATCAAGTGCTTTGCCCTCGGTACCCCCGCTTTAGTACGGCCCTGGCATGCTGCAGTGTTGCCATGGAGACCAGGATAAACCCTTGCTCTTCCACCAGGCAAGACGGGTGAGGCTAAGCATCCATGTACATACACACCCCCCCCCATCTTGGTATCTGACACCAGACAGCACAAATATCTCGGTTCTTTGCCAGGGGCTCCTCTCCTTTCATATGTGTGCAAATGAATTCATGGCCATCTAAGAGCGGGCGAGATCAACCCCGTCTTCCAACGGCTAACCCAATGGAGCAGCCCCGTCACAGGGCCTTTCAGAAACGGCGAAATCGGAGATAAATGCATTTAGTACTGTGTAAAAAATGCATTCACAAAAGGAGTGCAATATTTACCAATTTTCCAAGTTTTGACACTATAATTAGATATTTGGTAGTTCATATTTACCCATTAAATATTGTGTGTGTTTGTGTGTGTGTAGATCTCTGCATGCTTTTGTGGGCATCCAGGGACAGTTTATCCCTCTGTTCATCCTGAAACGATTCTTTTCATTAGCTGTTATCAATAATGTAACAGTGCGCTTGTTCAGTTCTCTTCTCTCTCCACTACAACATTACATATGCACTACCAAATACACTTACCAAGCAGTCCACAAACATAGACGTACACACACACACACGACCTACAAACGGTGTCTGATGTTTAGATATTAATTCGTCAGAGGTGCAACACTCAAAAAATGTTGGCTATGCCAAAATTATAGTCAGCTGAAGAAGTGGAACATTATTATATTACTGGACAATATTTTTTAAACAATTATTATTATCATTATTAATAATGTTTTGGTATTTGTATTGTTATATTATTTATTTATTATTTAACAATTACATAATAATAATATTTCAGGTTTAATATCTTCGCAATAGAAAATTACTCAAACATAATTTCTCTCCCCAGGATGGAAGAGCTTCTACTTACCCATACACTAAAAATAATCCTTTGTGATTGGAGGGCTAATTTGAAGTGTCAATTATTCTTATGCAAATGCATATGTTCTTTCTCACATTTCAAAAGAGGCTGAGCACAGATGGCTTCCCACAAATCATGCCACGCAAGGCAAAGCAGCCCGCCAGACAATAAGACCTTGTATAATGTGATGATGGTGTCTGCATGTCTGTCCTCCCTAACGCTGGTGGGTGCTCTTAATGAAAGCAGGGGATATGCAAACTAGCTCTTGTTTACCACCAATGGAGTGATAAACAAATCGCCTGATATAGACATTCATGACCATTTACCAGTGTAAGTCTAATAAAATAGGTGAAAACACCAATAGGATAATATAGTTTAAAGTAGCATTCATATAGAGTTATGTACTGCATGTACTGCATTTAAAGGATGGTGATTTGTAACCTGTATGTGTTATCATAGCATACGCTGGCAAACATGGGCAGCTAAAAGGAAAAGAAAGAAAGAAAAAGGATAGTCGAACAGAAAGAAAGAGACAGTAAGGAACAAGAGGCTGCTCTCTCGGCGTGACCTGAACAAGCCACTAAAATGTGATTTCTGACAGTTTGCTAGCACTCAGACTGAGAGACAGCGGCCTCTCTGCTTTCACGCTAAAGACCATGATTTTGTCTCAGAGAAGTCGGCTGACAGACACACCTGCTGCAAAACCAAGCAACTCCCAGACAAATATGTGGATAGGCTTCAACAAACTAGCATTGTAATGGCACTCTAAGAGCTACAGAGGAAAGACAACTTAGTCATGTGGAAAAATTAGATTGTGAATGCAATTTATAGCACCCCCCTTTTTTTTCGTTTTTAGAAAAAAGGAGAAGATACAGGAAGAGACTGCACAACAAAAGACAATGTTCCTTGACCTTCTCAGCTGATCCATCGGTTAACAAAAAGGAAGTGAAAAGAAGACCCCAAAGAAAACGTTTCAGAAGAGTGGATCAAACAACCAGCTCTGGCGTCTAGTTACAACACAACAATGGTGCCATTGAAACCAAGACTGAACATGGCAACCGGGTCCACAGGTTTTGATTGTCTCACAAAGGGTCAAGAGGGAGAGGAGAAGCTGAGTGTTGAGATATTTTAGACGATAATGGTGCTCCAGAAATGAGACGGTTTCAGTTTGCCAAGTTTGTTTAGACTTATCTACCTCAGAGGCTAAAGTTGTTAAACCTGGATGGCTAAAGAAATAAGGGAATTGTCCAGACCTTAATCCCCCATGTCCATGTGGACCATGGATCAGCTAACAAGATACAGGAGTGTGTAGAGTGTGAATAAAGTGATACTTTACATACGCACTGTTCCTGAATAATGTTAATTGGGGCATAAAAGCTAAACCCTTTCAACTCCACAGCCTAATGCCAGTTAGTAAGTTAGCCGTCACACAAAGCTAAACCGAGATGCTTGCTTACATACAGTAGACAAAGGGCCTTAGTTCTAACTGTACTGTAAAATGATTCACACATACTGTAAGTGAGATCTTATTATAGCATCAATAGCATTCACCCTTCACCTCTACCAACAAAAACTCAACTTGTTCCCAAAACAAATATAGTCCATTGCACTGGACAGCCGCCCTGAGGGGAGCACCATTAGTCTACATGGGTAAGAAGAAGTCCCTGTAACTCACAAAGTACTGACTATCACTAAGTGTTTAATCATGAATAGAGAAATCAAAATGTTCCTGTGACCTTTTGACATACAAGAGGTCATTGTATTATAAAGAATATCTTTAAAACTCAAAACGTACTTGTTTGTCCAAAAACATCTTTTATTGAAACCAAGATCAGTTAACGACTCGTTTCGGATTTTGTCACAGTATTACGTCATATAGTGCGACTAAAGACCGTCACTGCAGAACATCAATGCCTACTTCTCCATCATTGCCTCTTTAGCCCCTCCCACCGATTCATGCATGTCATGTAGTGGTAAATATGAGACAGATGCAAACACAGGCTTTGCATTGCCTTCCGTGCGATCCTAAGCATGAAACTTGTTTTAAAAACTTTAATAGTTCAAGGTTGCGTCAGCAAGACACTGTTCGTTTGTTCACTTCGTTTCACTGCAGATTGGTTTTTAACAAAGACAGTTCGATGCAGGCTTTTCAGAGAGACTGAAAATAAAGATGATGCAGTGCCAACTATATTGGATTCGACAGTATGTCGCAACACACAAGTGTGAGTAACAGTGTTTTTACCATGTGTCACTATCGCTTAGTCTGTTACAGATTGTTTGAAATGTACTGAGTATTTTCACACGATCAGGTATAACATTATGACCACCTTCCTAATATTGTGTTGGTCCCCCTTTTGCTGCTAAAACAGCTCTGACCCATTGAGGCATGGACTCCACTAGACCCCTGAAGGTTTACTTTGGTATCTGGCACCAAGATGTTAGCAGCAGTTGACATGGCCCAAAGCATAACACTGCCTCTGCCGGCTTGCCTTCGTCCCATAGTGCATCCTGGTGCCATGTGTTCCCCAGGTAAGCGACGCACCCGGCCATCCATGTGATGTAAAAGAAAACGTGATTCTTCAGAACAGTCCATCTTCTTCCATTGCTCCGTGGTCCAGTTCTGATGCTCACATGCTCACTGTTGGTACTTTCGGAAGTGGACAGGGGTCAGCATGGGCACCCTGATGGTCTGCGGCTATGCAGCCCCATACGCAACAAACTCTGATGCACTGTGTATTCTGACACCTTTCAATAAGAACCAGCCTTAACTTCTTGAGCAATTTTGTGCTACCGTAGCTCGTTTGTTTGATCGGACCACACGGGACATGCCCATGGGCATCAGTGAGCCTTGGCCACCCATGACCCTGTCGCTGGTTCACCACTGTTCCTTCCTTGGACCACTTTTGATAGATACTGACCACTGCAGACAGAAAACAACCCACAAGAGCTGCAGCTTTGGAGATGCTCTGACCCAGTCGTCTAGCCATCACAATTTGGCCCATGTCAAACTCGCCTTACAACAGGGCCCTAGGCAGCGGGCGGGCCTGACGGGCATAGGCCTGCCCACTATGATGAATAGGCCCCCCCAGTTCATTATACAAATATATTATTTGTTAAATAACTGTTGTTTAAATCATTTTAACCTAATAACAAAATTATTACAAGATCTCAAATGCTAAAATAAATAAAATGTGTTTTTTTACAGTCTATGGTTTTTGCATAATGCTTGATGAGTTTGATTGACAGCTGTGTTAGGCAATTAGGTGTCAGGCTGTCTCATGCGTGTCACGCCTGTGAGTTCATTAAGTGTTTGCCTATTCACTTGCCTATAATTTGCAGTTGTGTGATAGAAAAACAGCAGCGATACAAAATTCTATAAAAATTACTTTTAAAAACTCGCATTGACGTGGGAGAGAACCCATCCATCAGCCCACAAGTAATGGTAAGACTTTTCAATTCCAAAGCGCAGGTTCTTCCTGTAAACCCGGGAACACACTGTCAGGCCAATTATGAATGTAATATGGGCTCGGCCGTTGTTTAAAGTCATTTAGTGTTCGGTGTCAAAAGAATTTAAGACTATCTGTTGCCAGTCGTCTTCGGAGACGGTCTTTGGTCTATCGGAGTGTCATATAGTCTGTTTTGTTGGCAAATGCTTAGGTTAACTCCGCCCACTGACGCAAGACACTGACAGAAGACAATGTATTGTTTACAGTAGTGATAGTGTAGGGGTAAGGTGCGTGGCATTAAGTTTTGACGCAATTCGACCTGAGATTCGAATCCGCCTTTTGCCGGACTCGCTCTACTTAATTTTCCCATCACATGTCAGATCGGAATAGCATTTATTTTCAATAAAAGTGAAGAAAATATTCGAAAAGTGGAAATAAAGTATCTAACGTGTGTGTTAAAACCGCTGCTCATGTTTTGTATGTGGACAGGTCGCAGCTACAGTTTTGGGTTATGTTGACAGTGACTGGGCACGTTCGTGACTGAGACGTGGTAGTTTTACAAGGTGTGTTCTATTATTTATTTTTCAATACGATTAAAGAAAATAAGATTGAAATGACCTGAATATTGAGTCCGTCTTTTATTTTACCTGAAAGCATAAGCGTAATTTACGGAGTGGGACATGTCCCCATCACTGTACAATCTCCACCCCCACCCCCGCGTGAAAGTGTCCGCCCATGCCCGACAAAAAATAAAATTCTGCCTACGCCACTGCCTTACACGTGCCTTTTTTCCTGCTTCTAACACATCAACTTTGAGGACAAAATGTTCACTTGCTACCTAATATATCCCGCCCACTAACAGGTGCTGTGATGAAGAGATAATCAGTGTCTATCAAAACAGTGTTGGAAAGAGAAGGTCAAAAACAGGATAGAAAATAGCTTATTACTCCTAAACCAGGATGCTTTTTGATGTACAAATCTTCATAACATTATAAGGGGACCATCAGAGAACATTATTTCTAAAAAATGTAGTTCACGACTCCTTTAATTTGAACCTGTTGCTGCAAAACTGGACACTACACATCAGTAGTCCACTCGACCACTTGCCTCCTCCATAGAGACTGTTAATGACTAGACTACAAGTAATGAACAGATGCAATGGAAAAATGGTTTTTAAATGTCTCAGAGATTGTTTGCTAGAATAATGGTTCCCCAAATGACCAACTACAATGAAAGAAACTCTAAAACTAATCATATAGCAGCAGCAAAGGTTTTACTTCCAGCAGAATTCTGAATACCTCCAGTACAAAATGGTGGCTCACTTCACACCAAAAGCTAAGTCCAGACAAGCAACCATGATACTGTCACAAACACTGTCACTGTGAGGGCGGACATGCCTATTCACACAGCTCACACTAGTCTCTCCATGTGCCAGTGTTTTTCCTTTTCACCTATCTCCCCCAAAAAGTGTGTGCGTGTGTGTCATACACATCAAAACGGTAAGGTGAATCCTTTTGAGCTGGCGGTGCAGTTGGCCACAGAATGAATAAACATCCATGTCAGGAGAAACTGATACACTCCCCTTTTCAAGCAGACGGGCCTCTCGTGGGAAATCCAGCACTAACACAATGGATAGAGACTGCCTTTTGTTGAGTCTCTCAGCTATGGGCTACTTCTTCTCTCGAGTCTGTAGCCTGAACAGACCACTCCCCTCGGTTTCTATTCCCCCTCTCGCAGACAATTAACTTTTACCTTTTTCACTTATCCATACTAGAATGTGTTTCTAATGTGTCACTTCAGAGGACTGGAAATCAGAAATGATGTATGCTGGCTCTCAACATGGGATGCCGTTATGCTGGTGTGTCTCTAGCAGGTTTAAAAGCAGCTAGTTGAGCTACCAGCCTGAAACAGCTAGTTAAAATACCTTTTGGAAATTCATACTAGTCTAAGCTGGCCTTTTCCGCTCCTTCCTCAACCCATTGACCAGGATTAAAATCAGCTAGTTAGGCTACCAGCCTGAAACAGCTTATTAAAATCCCTGCTGGAAATTCATACCTAGTCGAAAGGCCCCAATATACTTAAAGTGAAACCGAAGAAGGAACTGCTGTGACGTCATTTCGAAAAAAAAAATCAATCCGAAACAAAGTTCGCTTTGAAATAGCTTGTCAAAGCGAACTTTCCAGAAAAGTTTGCAGCTACTGGTAAACACCTTTGTACTACCATTGCGATTATGTAATCGGTAGGTGTGCGCAGAGGCATTCTTTCACATGGAAATCTTTTCCTGTTCATTTCTCCTGTTCAACCGTTGAGGTCAGACGTCCGCGAATGAAAACATGAACACATTGGAGAGCTGCTTTATAGTAGAAAAAAAAGTTGTGAAAAACTTCTGATGACTGTTTTTCATGTTTAATACGGTAAAGCTGCTTGATTTTAAGCAAACTTTTGTATAAAGTGCTTTATAAATAAACGTGACATGACTTTAATAGAATGCTGAATTGCAGAGCTTGTGCAAACACATCCACATTGCATGATCAGATGCTTTTCTTATGCTTTATTAAAAAAAATGCTTGCTGTTTTCTCAATTTTGTTGTGTGTTTATTTAGTTATTGAAAGGAAGGTTTGCAGCACATATTTACATATTCATCTAACCATCGCTCTCAGCAGTGTGGACGGCATTAGATGTTTGACCCCTAAGCGAAGAACGGAAAAGAACTTCGCCGTGAGTATATCGGGGCCTTAAGATGGTCTTTTCAGCTCCTTCCTCAACCCAAAGTTAATGACCTCATGGGGATGATTTTTAATTCTTGTCTAAATCCTCTGAATAGTAACACCATGATGTTCATCCAAAACAAACTCTCAAGGAAGAGTTCCCGACAGGTCAAACTGAGGGGATTTACACAAACTCTCTAGTCTCTGTTGGCTGGCTGAGTTGGTTGATTTTCCTTTTTTTAGGGAGGTTTAACATCTACACTAAATTTGAAATTAGATTTAAACTTGACACTATTACATTCAGACCAAATATTATTCAGACACCAGATATAATTTTTTACTAGTGGGTGCAGAACACTATTAGCCTGACGTCGTCATACTCAATTCTAGTCAGAATATGAGTCTGATACTGCTCCGTTGGGCTGTGATTATGGGGCGTGTTTCAACCGAACCAGGAAAGACCTCAATTGGATAGACCAACAACCAATCAGAGCAACGGAGCGACCGAGCGACGCATAACGTTAGTTGTCAAATGTCAACAGAACTCAACTGCACTGTGTTGCCAAGTCCACGGGTTGAAGCGACCCCAATTATGTGATATACAGACCCAGGAATGCGAATTTTAGCAGGCAGTCCTTCCAAAATAACACATATTTTACCCCCCAAATGCCTTTTTTCCCCGGAGAACCCCCCTGGAAAGCTTTTGGGCTTGTTTTTGGCTAGTTTTGAGGAACGTTAGCAATTGGGTGGGTTTTGTTGTAAAAACTTGGCAACCCTGTCTGCACACACGCTGGAATAAGTAGCCTAACGTTAGAAGAAAAAGACGAGTGTAAACGAACTTTGCCGGTGTTGTAAAAAAAGAATTTAAGGATACACAGAGTACTTACCAACACGATCATCATTTCTGAGAGAAATAGTAAAGGTGAATGCATATATGAACAAGTTCTCCGTTTAGGATTAGAACAAACTCAACCCAAGCGCCTTTGATGACGTGGATGATTACGTTACTGTTTATCATCTGTCCATCATCGTCTAAAGCCCGCCCTGACAATTTCATTGGTCCGAACAGTTTCTGTTCGGGCATAATTATTTCTCTATTGAGCAAGTCCAGACCGAACTGCCCGAGGAAAAATGTTGTGGGCGGGGCTAAGTTCGGCTGGCATCCAGGCTAGAACACTATAGTTAATTTATGTAAGTGAGGATAGCAAAATAAAGTAAACTGCGACATATACCCACAAATTCTTCATACAGTGGACTACCAGTAAAACTGATACAAATTTGGGACCAAAATTATTCAGACACTTTGACCTGACAATGTTTTTGTTCTTTAATTGCTAATGCGACCTTTTACACCAAAGACTGAACAAAATTAAGCATTGCTTGGTAATTGGTTGACCTAAATTGGTATTATCTAATTATGTCCATAAATTTAACAGCTGACAGCTGATTGGTTGATTGTAATCCATTACATATCTTTCCATCAAAGTTATCTGACATTATCAAGATGAATTTGTTCTGACACAGTTTAACTCTGAGTTCTTGTCATATTTTATCTGTCCTGTGCCAGTCGTGCTTCAAGAGAAGATTTCTCTCACTCCCCTTCATCTTTCATTCCCTTGCCCTATCCTTTGCTTTCAGCTCCCATTTGGGTCACAATAAAGTTGTTATACATTAGGGAGCAGAAGCATTTTGGGGGAGCAAAATAGGTACTGCCCGAGCCTGCTGCGTGGCTACAAAGTGGGTCCATTCTCTTCGGCCGGGCTCAGTTACTGGGCCCTAGGCAGTGGGACAAGGACAACATTGCTGGGATATTCCCAGACTGACGGAAACAATTAGACTCAAACCACAAGCGAGGACATCTTGATGAACAGGCCAACTTTCAGTGAACCAAGCATCTCCTACAGCTGAATAGGTATCTAGCTAAAGACACAGGTGTGCATAAAATGCTTAAAGAGATCGCCCAAAAATGAAAACATTTGTCATCCTTTACTCACCCTCATGTCATTCCAAACCAGTATGACTTTTTTTCTTGTGCAGAACAAAAAAGAATGCTGGTAACCAAACAGTTTTAGTGAGCACTGACTACCATTGTACAGACAAAACCAGTGGGTTATTCTGATATTCTTGATATTACATACTGTATATAGTCTCTTCACATCAGCTTATGTGTTAGAAGAGGCAAATAAAGCCCTTCTAGGTTCTAAGAAGTTCCAGTACACAAATGGTTCTCAACTTGCCCTCAAGCTGCAAAACATTTGCTTTTAAAAGAGAGCCTTTTTCCAATGATTATGAATAACATATTGCGGGGGATTTATCTTTATGTTGTACTCTGTAAGAGAGGAGAGTGTTGCTTTGCAGGGATGGAGGCTTGTTGTCAGATTGAAAGAGGGCAGGGACAAGGCAAAGCAAATCCAAAAGGCCACCAATGCACAATGACTCGCACAGCAACCATGGGAATGAAGGCTACCGGGGTTCAAGGTCAATGCTAGAATAGAGGCCTGCAGATGCATTGTCTGTTTTGCCCTCACAAGTATTACTCACACACATATGCAAACTTACATTAGCACACCTCTTCCAACAGCACCCCCACTAGCGTGGGCATGTTTGTGTGTGACACAAAACCAACAAAAGCAGCAGTTCCGCCTGTATGCATGTGCATGTGTGTGGGTGCATTCACATGTGCACACTCACTCGTCCTATAGAAACAACAGCTGTACATATACACAGAGGATAAATATCCCACAGCTTTGTTTGTCCGTCCAGACAAGCTTGGAGCTAGCTGGCCAGCTAGCTGTGAGAAATGATCTAAGACCTAGTGAAAAGAAAGACTCTGGCCAAAGCTGAGGAGAGAGTCTGTGATTAGCTCCTTTGTTGGAGGTCTTTTGAGCTTCATTGCCTCCAAAGAAAGGCCGTCTAATGAATCCATCCAAGCTTGGCCCAAACTTTGTATGGACGACAAACTAAGTTATGGTGGTCTCCCTGTGCACCGCCGCACAGCATAATGATACAGAACGTTTGCACATATGGTCCCCTGATTTCAGGACCCCATGTAAGCACTTTCTCATATGCCTGGTCATCCGCTCGCTCCAAGACACCAGAGGGGTTTACTGAGCCTGGGGGACGAGTTTACTGGGCCTGGTGTGATTGAAATGTTTTAAAAAAGTCTTTACCTCGGTACGTCTGTATGCAAATGTTTGTATGTTCATTCATTCATTACAAAACATACTGTTAAAATTATATTGTGTTCTTGAGAATGTTTTAGGGCAGTGGTCTCAAACACTGCTCCTGGAGGGCCATAGCCCTGCAGAGTTTAGCTCCAAACAGCTCCAACCTGCTTGGAAGTTTCTAGAAATCCTTCTAATTTTCAAGAAAACATTGATTAGCTGGTGTTTTTAAAGCTGCAGTCCGTAACTTTTTGCGCTCTAGCGGTTAATAAACAGAAACTGCATGCGTCTTGCGGAAGAACATTGCAGCCGGAGCTACTTCTCTCTGTTTATGTCTATGGCGAGTCACGCAGGGACTGTGCTCCTCCGCAGCGGTTCCTACCAGACCAGTCTGAAATAGTCCCAATATAAACACGTATTATAAGTGTACCATAATGATTCAGGGTAAGACAAAAACACGGTTTGGAAAATGGATTCATGTTGTACATTCTCATTATATAATTTTTGCCAATCTTGAACAAAAAGAAAGTTACGGACAGCAGCTTTAAGGGTTGGAGCTAAACTATGCAGGGTTGTGGCCCTCCAGGAACTTAGTTGTGAGACCCCTTTCTTAGGGGCACTCACATATTGTTGCGTTTGAAAAAGTGAGTAGTGAAACAAAAAGAAAACTAGAGATACGTTTTTTTAAAAGTTGTTCTTTTAACTTGAGCGCTGTGTTTTTAGAATGCTTTTACTTGCATTTTATTGCCACGTTTACAAAAAAAACTATGCAAAAGCAGTGCAGTGGAAAACAACAACATGTTCTGTGTGAACAGTCTCTTAGTATTTTTGATTATCAGCAGCCTTTGAGATTCATTAAATGATGATTTGAGAATGATCCAAAGAGCTTCTTGGTCTTCATTGGAAGCAAGAACATTTGACCATCTGTGAAGAAGTTTGTAACATTTATTGATTAGTGATCTAGAAATAGTGCAGAATATTAAAGAATTCTGTTTTTTTTTAGTTTGTTTTACTTTCTGTTCATGTCCAGTTTTAAATTAGATTTCGACTCTCAGTTATTTTGTCCCCCACTTTATTCTGTTAACATTTTGGTGGGTCAATACTGAAATTCATTAAAAGGATAGTTCACCCAAAAACTATGACTTTCTTTCATATTTTGTGAAATGTTTTATTTCTTGATAGTAAAAGTGCTCTTTAATAAACATAAGCTACTGCATAGAACCTGAGAGCAAAGCAATACAACATGTAAGGTTATTGTAAGTTTATGTGAAGTTAATTTTGCATCACTTTTATTAAAATTATTATATTCATTTATTATATACGCCATCATTAAAGGTTTGTGGTCAGTAGGCTTTTTTTTTACGTTTTTATAAAGTCTCTTATGTTCACCAAGGCTGTATTTATTTGCTCAAAAATACAGAAAAAACAAGAACAACAACAAAATATGTTATTAGAATTTAAAATAACGTTAAGGCATGTTACATGCACGACCCTTTAGAAATCAAACAAATTATTGCTCAAGTAACTTATTGTTATCATCAATGTTGAAAACAGATGATTTCAGTTGATGTTGAATATTTTCGTAGAAACAGTGATACATTTCTTAAGATTCTTTGATAAAGATTCTTTCAGAAAAACAACATTTATTTGATATAAAAATCTTTTGTAATAATGTAAAATTTTGGCATAGCAATTGAATGCCTCCTTGCTGATTAAAAGTATTCATTTCTTTCAAAATCTTATTGACCCCAAACATCTGAACAGGAGTGTATAACCGTAAATACATAATAAGTAAATATGCCTTAAACCATATTATATGTTGCAGTTCTTTATAAAGTTACCAGCCACTGGCGAGTCTTCTATTTATAAGCTAAAGTCAATGTGTACTTGTATTTGGCATTTGGCGAGTCTTAATATGGGACCCTGCAAATTATTGGATTTAGACTATTAGAAGTATTCACTGCAACATGTCTATGGGAATGAGAGAATTGATTGTTGCATTGAAGCAATGCAAGAGATCTCATATTTTATCACAGCACATGCCATTTTCTCAAATAACAACCTACGGGAAAAAAGGGAAAAGTGCACTGACACGGGGTATTCCTCAGTTGCAGTGAGGGGCTGCACGCACCCCCCGCCCTTTCACTTCTCAGCGGCACCCACAGAAGGCAGAAAGGCTTTCTGACATTGCCCTACATTCAGCTGACTGATCCCACACACACAGTCTTCTGTCACAAATAATCATTACAGCCGCACACACGCGCGCACACCCTCTTTCTCTCCAACTGTATTAAATATTGAAGATTTCAACTTTCAACTGGGAGCATGTTCAAGCACCCTCCCATCAAAACACAGAGACGTACACACACACACACACACACACACACACACACACACACACACACACACACACACACACACACACACACACACACACACACACACACACACACACACACACACACACACACACACACACACACACACACACACACACACACACACACACACACACACACACACACACACACACACACACACACACAGCGTGTGCATTGCCCTAGCTGCAATACAAACCACCTCTATTAGAGTGTCAATCGTATTCAGATCTTTCCTTTCTTTCCAGCGCTGACTTTCAGAATATACGGAAGCCCTACATCCTCAGACGTGACTGTGCCCACGCCCATCCATCCATCCATCCCCTCACATTTATATGCTTTTTTCTTTCCGTTTCCCTTTGTTCCTCTCTGCACATCAAGGTGCCTTGCATTTCTTCCTAATGTTGGCTAATGCTTTCTAAAGAATACCACCCGAGTGCTGCTGCCCACCTCTGTTGTGAGTACCCATGTCACCGGGTCGTCATTAATTATTCCCTTGCTTACAACATGCTGTTGCCACGGTAATGTGCCATTAAGGGAGAACCAAGCGAATGGCAGTCTCTATGCAAATGAGGCTGCCACAAAGACCCTGGGCGCGGATTTGCAGATCGGAGGATGCTGCGATGGACACGCTCTGTATTAGAATAAAGGGACGATAATGTACCTGGGCTTCTTTTTTAAACACAACGGAGCAGAGAAGGATGGTTCAGAGGAAGCACCTGGCATTTTAGAAAATACAGGGGTTTGTGTGTGTGTGTGCGGTATTTGATAGACATTGGAGGGACGAGTTGGCAGGGACCATCAGCTTAACAGCAGATGCTTCTGCGACAAATCCAAAAGTCTTCGACTTGGATAGAACGCGCATGTGACGATGTGGAGAAAAAATAAAGAGGTTTTAAATAAGGACCTTACATTTAGAATATGTCCTTGTCGTCCTGACGAGTTTGCTGGGATTGCGGTGCCCACGGTAGTCACGCACAGCTTTAGATAAAAATCTGTAAATAATATTTGCCTGTGATGTCTCAAAATGAGAAGAGGTGAAGTCTGTGAGAAGGGGAAAATGAGAAATGCAAAGACGAAGATTTGTGCCCCGGTGAACATTATGCTGTTTTGGCATGTAAACCCTGAGCCAATCAAAAATGATGTTCGTGAAGCATTTAGGGATGGCAGACCGAATCAGCAAGAAATCACAAGGCTGCATTACTCACACACTGTAATATTATAAACAAACCATATTCACTTCTAAAAAATAACAATAAAAAGCGCTAAACAAATCAGTTAAATTGTTTGTTATTCATTTGTTCAATGTGTGCGATATCTGATTGACATCCAAATAGCCTCTGCACTAGTAATGACAGTAATATTACGAATCATATTTATAACACATTTTCAGTATTACTATAATGCCAAAATTACAATGCAATCGTAAAAACAGTGAATACATTGTTTTTTCACTTACTGAAATGCATTTACTGCACAATTCTTATCCTGTTCACTCTGGAACAAATATTAATTAGGATCTTTACAGATATTATATAAGCTTTACAATTTGAATTGATGGATTGACTGATGCCGCTCAATTAGGGATTCCAGACGGAAGTCATCGCAGGTTGCCGGAGAGGGAACTGTCCCCTGCCTTTTGGATACAGATTGCAGCCATTATCGGGACAATTTCCCAGGTGGAGAAAAGCATCAGAGGAGCCTGGGATAACGTTGAATAAGAATCACAGATGGGGATGCGTTTGTTGGGGTGGGGTGGTGGGATCTTCAATTTTATATGCCATTGTCATTGTCTGCTGCAGACTTTCCCTTTCTGCAACTTTTATTTTTAAAAGCCATCACTACCAGGAGCAGAAACAGGGCATTGGGTGCCTTCACAATTTCGATGGCATTCCTGTGTGTCACCTGTAATATGTGACATGATTTAACAAATCCACAGATCGAGAGGAAATTCCAGGTATCAGATATATTTGATATAAAGTAAATAGAGTACTGAGAGAAAGGGAAAATAACAACAAAACAAGCTCAGAGGGGGTTTGATGACAGATACGAATCTGTCGTTGTGTTTCTATACACATTCTTTACACTAAGCTATATTTACCTAAGGTATATTTTGTGCCTTTGACAATCGTGTATGGACTTTTTTCCTCTCTCTGTATCTCTCTATCACACACACACACACACACACACACACACACACACACACACACACACACACACACACACACACACACACACACACACACACACACACACACACACACACACACACACACACACACACGCGCACACACACACACACACACAATGGGCAAACACTGTCACTTGCTGCTGAAAGTCCAATCAAGCATTTGAATGCAGTGACACATTCAGTTTTTTGGGGGGAAATGACAACATTTATTCATCAGGGAGAGAGAAATTTCATTCAAAGACCCCACAATGCTCTGCCAGGGCCGGTCTGGCCCTGTTAATTGATTGCTTCTCACTAACAAGGCTGTAAAGTCCTCCATTGTGCACCTCTTCCTCTATGCTAATGAAGTCCAAACACAACATGCTCTTTCTTTCGTTTCCTCTCCGCATCCCCCTTCCTCTCTTTCTCTCTCCAATAGGGGGTTTTGATGTGAAGATGCTATGACAGGCTTGCTCTCTTTCTCTCGCTGCAGCTGGCACGAAAGATGTGATTGGAGCCAGGACCAGGAAGCAGTAATGGGATCATGGGAGAGTGATTGCAAACACATACACACATACACACCTCCAAGTTTCCCCTCACACTCCCCCTAATGAGGGGTAAAGGGACAATATCGTCATTGTTCCCCCCATGTTTGGGAACCTAGGGCCAAGAACAATTGCTGTTTACCCAAGCAGTAGCGAAAGTCCTCGCTGTGCCCGTTAATTAATCGGAGGGCTCCTGATTAAGCCTGCTCTAAACACCCAACTCAAAACTAACTTTCACATCATGCCATTAGAGATGACGGACACTCAGTGGCGTTTCTTGCCTCTTTCATTGGGTTTTTACACCATCCACGGTTTTCTATACATATTCGTGACCACACACACACACACACACGTTTGTTTTGCTATCTAAGTGAGGACATTCTATAGGCGTAATGTTTTTTATACTGTACAAACTGTACATTTTATACCCCTAAACCTACCCATCAGAGAAAACATTCTGCATTTTTACATTTTTATTTTAAAAAATTGTTTAGTATGTTTTTAAAGCTATTTTAAATATGAGGACAAATGAAATGTCCTCATATTTCATGTTTACGTTGTAATACCAGTGTAATACCCGTGTCATTATACAAATTTGTGTCCTCATAAATCACAAAAACAAACTGTCTGCATTTTCACATTTTTAAAAAACATCATGTAGTCTGATTTATAAGTTTTATATTTATATTTTCCTCATGGGGACCAAAAAAAATGTCCCCAAAAGGTCAAGGATTTTGGATATTTTGTCCCCATAATGTAGGGTTTACCAGGACCACGCGCACTCACACATGCACGCACGCATACATTGTGTTTTCATGTTTTATGAGGACTATCCATTGACAAACTGTATATTCTATCCCTTAACCCTAAACCTACCCATCACAGAAAACTTTCTGCTTTTTTAGACTTTCAAAATCATCATGTAGTCTGATTTATGAGCCGTTTTCCTCATGGGGACCAAAACATGTCCCCACAAGGTCAAGGATTTTGAATATTGCCATCTTTGTGAGGAAATTGTGTTCCCATAATGTAGGGTTTACCAGGACCACACACACACAGACCTCATATATATGTACCCTCATTGTCTAGGTAAGAGCACCCATTCTCTTGATTTGCACGTTTTATCAGCAAAATGCAAAGGCTATAGAGGCAGAGATTTTACAAAAAAAGTAAAAAGGGACAAATAAATTATCAAATTAACAGTAATGATTACTACTACTACTACTACTACTACTACTACTACTACTACTACTAATACTTATAGTTATTAATGTCAATTTTGTTATGAAATAAAATTTTGCGAATTTGTAAGGTCGTAAAATAACAATAATTCTCAAGGCATTGAAGTTTTTATTGAAATTGCATTCAGAGCAGTTAAATGCCATTAGAAAATATGTGGTTTCTGGTTTGCCCACCTTAATATCTTCGCAGTGCACATTTGCATTGGTGAAGTCACCCTCTCGTTTACCATCATATATCTCTCTCACGCCGCTACCCAATCCACTACAATCGGTATGCAAAGTACCATCATGAATATGTGCAATTAAGCAGGGCTGGTGAGATTTTTCCGACGTATGGGATGTGACATTTGTAGGGCAGAAGCACAGATCAGCATAAGCGAGAGTGACAAATGCCTAATCCCTTCCTCCACATTTCAACATTTTTCAGGTCTATCAGAATACATTCTTACACACACCTACACCACACATTCACGCATTTGAATTCCCGGATCAACACGCCACGGCTGTAGTCATACGGTATCATGGATGTGAACAACACCACTAGAGCAAGAACAAGAGGAGACTTCTTAATGGATCGTGAAGATTTGTCAGAGCGCTTGCGCTCTGCACACCAAGGCCGTTCTGTATGGAAATCACACAATTTTGAAACAGTTTGTGACAAAGTGAGCCTCAAGGATAATCAATTTTTCAGTTATTGAGAGAAAAACATATACAATGCACATAGTTATATTCACACACCACACAGAAAAAAGCTAAATTATAGACAAAACCATCCTTGGAGCATTTGACCTAAAACCATGCGAATCCAGTGAAAATGGATTATGTGTTCACTATACTTTTAGTTGTCAAATCACTGGCAATCCTCGCCTATTCATCACACACCTACTTCAGTTGAAGTCTACAACCAGGCATTTTACATGAAAACATGTATAAAAAAAATATAAAAAAAAAATATTTTATTTCTCAAAGTAAGCAATATAATATTGCCAGGAAATTACTGTACGCTGCAGCGCACTTAAATAAATATATATTAGGAAATGGCCATATGACTACATAAATATGCACTATATACACATATATCTCAATCACACACTCTCAGACAGACTGGTTTTATTCAGGTGTGGGAGTTTCATTTTGCTGAGAGACATCTGTGAACCCTATAATACGGTTCAGGTCTGAATCCTCTTGGAAAATCATCAACCCATAATCCTTCACATTGTGTCGCATTCAAATGAGGTGCTGGAACTCCCACTAACACAGTGTAGCAGCGACGGCTAATTTACACGCACACACACACACACACACACTCACTGAAACAGAGATTGTTACCCCCCCCACCCCCCACACACATACTGTATATAGTAACAAAATTTGAGCAAAACACACACACACCTGCATGTAACGTGGCACATTGCACGAGCTCCTCCTAGCAAACCTCTTCCCCCACAGGCTACCACACACACATCATGTCACACACACGGCGCATGGCGAGGCGTCGCTCACATCACCCAGGAAATTAACTTGACATTTTATGGCGACCACAGAGGAAAGAAAATATGGAAGGAAAGAAAAAAAAAAACAAAGCGTACCAAAGGCACAGATAACATAAACCCTCTCCCGAGCCTCGCCATCATATTCGCCAGGATTTTCACCGATCTGCAATGCAGACGGCACGGGGTGGCCACAGAAAATGAGCTTTTCCGTCCTCGCCCGCCTTCCTCCGGAGAGACGACGGCTGTCTCTCTCTCTCACTCTTTCTCTCCCTCGACAAATGCTTCCTGTCTATTTTCATATCCAATTCAGTTGGTCCCATTGGCACGGTTCTGCCTGATGTGAGGTTAACAAAATGAAATAAATAGAAATGGGACAATCTCACCTCAGTCTAAGCTTCCAATTAAAATGATACAGCCGCCCATGTCAGAGAACGAGAGCGTATTGAAATGGGGAAGGAGAGTTGCTTTGTGGCCGCTTGGATTTATTTTGTCATATGCGTGTGCATGCTGGACGGAGCCATATTGTCATTGCGACTCTTCCTGCACGCATACACACACACACTCTTCTTTTCCATTTCTTAGACACAATCTAGCACAATAAATCTCTGCTAAAGCATAGCTATAGTACAAAATTACAAAATATTGCAAAAGCATTTTGGGTATGTTTAAAAAAAAAAAAACTGTCTATTTGAATCCTCGCATTTGACGTATGTGAAAGTGTGTTTCTAAGAGGTGCAACGGCTTAAAGCCGTTGGGCCAGCGTTCGCTGTCATAACCTCAAAGAAAAGATTCAAACACACCCTTGCATAAAGAGTCTAAATTAATGTATCTCAGGATGCTGAAAGCGTGGACACAGAAATCTGTGCACACACACACACACGACGTGTGCTTGTCTGACTTGGTGCATCTCTCTGCGGCTGGGTCCTGCTCTATTAGACATGCAGGAATGTTAACATCATTATGCATTATTCTGAGTGTCTGTCTGTGCCTTCACACCCCCCCTCCTCTCTCTCTTTTTCTCTCCCTCCATTCGCCATATTGTGTCTGAGGAGAGGCCCAGACGTGTGTGTGCCACAGACTAACGCAGTATTGTGTCTCCTGTCTGGGGATGGGCATTATTTTAACGGCCTTTCATGTGCTGGTGCACACAAATCACAGATCTTTTCGGAAATGGAAGAAGTGGCAAACACATGCATACGGACAACCACACCCACTCACAGACGTATAGAAATTGCATTAATGCTCCACATTAATGTCCAGGTTAGGTTGCCACACATCTAAACAAAAGCACACGTAAAATGTGCATACGATAACCTCAAAAAACATTGAAAGAAAAAATAAAGAAAGAATCAAAATATATTGAATTATATCACTATGAATGCTATATTTGCTAATGGCGCTGAGCGGCTAAAGGGATATTACGTTCACGCGAGTGTTTACTTATTATGCAGCTTCATTCAAAATTTAATCAGTTGTGACTATTATCAAGTCCCATTTTTAGACCGTTAAAGGGGAGGGGCTATTATATTTGCAATTTATCTCTTTGGGAATAATGAAAAGCCATTGAGACACTTATAAAATGTCATAAATTCGGATCAAGCTGTAGCACTGACCTCTTTTTTTCCCCTTCTTTTTAACCCAATATTTTATTATGCTGAAAAAAGGCATTTGGAAATTCCATTAGCTAGATTTCAAGCGGAACTGGGGAAGAAATTATTTATTTATTAATTGAATAATTTCTTCAATTAAATCTATGTACCACTATTTTATCAAACACCTCTATGGATTATGCTATATTTCATTGTTATATTTAAATTGTCTGAAAATGCTACAGTGATTACGAAGGCATTGTGGTAAACAAAAGGACAATACACAGTCCGAAATAGTGAAGGAGGTGAAAAAGAAGGTAGAAATAAACAAAACTTACAGCTAAGAGAAACTCTCAGGTGATAAAGCTGATCCTTGTTTAAGATAAAACCATCTCTCGTGGGTGTGGGCGCAGTGGAATATATGTAGATTGAATAAAAAGAGGTTGGAGTGTTTATGTGTAGGATTTAAATTAATATGCATGATTTTTTTGTCTTTTAACCTCAAATCTGGCATTCCGGAGAAATCCTTAAAACAATGCGCCCTGAGAATATATATATATATATATATATGTAAACATTCAGTGTATTTGCAGTGAAACTAGACTACAGCCTCTTCTCTGCCTCCCCTCTCAACTCCTCCCCCTTGCTGCTTGAAATCTGCATACATTTGCATGGCATTACCATGCGCATATTCTTTGTTCTGAGAGGGAAAGGAGGATGAGGTTTACAACCACATCGCAGTTATGCGCTCTGCTTGAAGACGCTTATTTAATGAATGCAAAAATGCTACATCATCTGTTGTCACGAACTAGCTTTTTGAAAATTAGACAAAAAAAGTATAGAAAAATGGTTATATAAGGAACTGAGTGCTGTAAATTGTGGAAGTTAATAATAAGACCTATCTCATTCTTGCATGCATGAATGTATACTTTCACATAATACATCCGGTTATAGTGACATGCACTTGAATAGCGTCCAAAGCAGATTTAATTTTACGACACCATATGCATTCAAACATGTCACATAAAACAGCGATACAGGACGTTTGATACACAGCAGATGCATGGGCTGGCATGCTGTAAACTGACATCTATTGTCCTTGTGGGCTCTTCGCTTTGTGCCGCAGCCAACTGTAATCATGCAAACGCAGGCGCCAGACTTCATTAGCTCCTCGGGGCCAACGCTAATCACACCACAGCAAGGCACAAGAGAGGAGGGGCCACAGAGTATGCATAAAACAGCCGGGCATTGCCTGTGTGCTGCTGATATACAGGTATAGTGTACTGATAGCACGGCATGCTAGCACCGAACCCCCCTTATATCTGCAAACTTTGCACGTCAGCTTTCCAGGTATGCAAATTCAGAGTTTATAAAGTGAAATGTTAAAATATGTAGTGGCTGGCTGTGAACCCTTGTGTGAACCTCAGCATAAGGTATGTTTTGAATGGGATGCGGGTTGCCGGTTTGCTGGTCACCAGCACGGGAAGAGGGTGTGATAGTGGAGAAGCTACACCAGCTCAGTTTTGCTTGAGAATGACATGGTCCTCTAGCTAGACCAGCACTATTCCAGCTCTAATAAGCATAAATTAACATGGAATTCATGCTGGTTTATGCTTTTAGCTGGGAACACATTCTACAATGCAATGAAAAAGAATGGAAAGAAAAGGTGCATCTGACTGTAAAGTGCATGCTGTTAATGTTTATGTGCTTATTAAGCACGGTCTGTTCTGACAGAAATTATGAGAATCAAGACTTCTTGAGGCCAGCAGGCTATGTTGCAACTGCATAAATATCTAACACCAAGAATTGTAAAAAACATATTTATGGGCTATGATACAGCCAGCTTACTATTGATTTTTACATTTGAATTAATCTGAGAACCCACCTCATGTTGGTTTATCACTGGATACCATTGATGCCAGTTCCCTCCTGCTCACTTCCAGTGGGTAAGTGATGGTCACATTTTCCTTCTTTCTTTCTTTTCGTCACATCTTTTCCTTTCCTTCCTTCTGCCCTGCAACACAAAGGAAAAGGGAAATCTTGACTAACTCACTAAACATGTTACATTGTGTTACACTCTGATTCGAGCAAATATCCACCTGTTTTGATAACAAATGAAGTAAGAATGTGCCATACATTACTTCATACTTTCATGAATTGGTATGTGGGTTGGGCAGGTATATTTAATGGTTTTATGTGTATCTTTTGACTCTTTATTTTAATATATCCCAAACAGTTCACTGAAAAAACTGTCATATTGGACAAACACAAAAATAACATTATATTATAACTGATAAATATGTTGTGAAGTGAGTCTGGATGAGGGAATTGCGTGTGCGTGTATGGTCCCGGCAAACCCTATGTTAAGGGGACCAAATGTCTCCACAAGGTCAAACATGATGGTATTACTATCCTTATGGGGACACATAGGGTTTACCGCAATATAAAAATGCTGAAAGTTTTCGGTGAGGGTTGTGTTTAGGTTTAGGGAATATAATATACAGTTTACAGCATAAAAACATAATGTCTATGAAAAGTCCCCATAAAACATGGAAACCCAATGTGTGTCTTTTAGTGCAGTACTGTGATGTTACTGTGTCTATTGCATATGCGAATATGTCAAAGGAGACCTATTATTCCAAATTTGCTTTTATACAATTTTTGAACAAATTTATGTGTCTGTAGTGTGTGTACACAACCACCCTATTGTAGTAAAAATCCATCCACTCCATTTGTTGTTTTACCCATAAATCTGAAACATTCTGGCCTCAAAATGAGCCTTTTAGGACAGTGCACAATGTGACAACCCATTGGAACAGGCTCCGCCCACAGAATCTGCCCTATTAGCTTAGCTCCTCCCCTGAGTGAGCTGTACACAGTCCACCATGTTTATCTCCTCACCAGAGCATGTAACAAGTAAGACATGTATTATTATTAAAGCTACATTAGTAATTCAATCAAGAGCAGTGAGTGGTTTTCTGTTTTCCTTTTGTTTGGTTCATAACAACAGCATACAGCAGTAGGTAGTGTATTACGCTGATGTTACTTACATACACAGATCTAATATACACGTGTTCACAGACTGTCACGTGAACGTGGCCGAGATAGAGATGATAATCAAAACCAAACAGATGTCTATTTTTTGGCAGAGTATATCTGAACCAACGATGGGGTGGGGAGCAGCAGCTCATTTGAATTTAAAGATACATGCACAAAAACATCATGTTTTTCCATCAATTCAAAAATGTATAAATGTATAAACATGGTATAAATGACCTGTGTGGCATTTTGAGGTGAATCTTCTCAGACACATGCTGGGGAAACTTGAGACTTATATTGCATCTTGTAAAAAGGGGCATAAACGGTCCCCTTTAATTGAAACGATAGTGAATGAGGACAGAGTTAAATCCTGGATGAAATCAAGTCTACTGCCCTCCACAATATAGGATATGATCTCTGGACGTCCAGAAAGACACTCTGCCCATGAGTTGCCGAAGCTGGTGTAACCAGCATTGCAGCTACCTGGAGGGGGTTCACCACTGGTGACTTTTCAGATGAAATGACTCTTTCTGTTTCAAACCATCCCTGTGTATGGGAGAATACTGGCAGAGGCTGCATGACTGTCACCTCAAAGTATGCCTCTGGCCAGCAGAGCCCCAGATCTCTGCAGCTATGCATTCCCTAGAGTCATACACACACACACAAACACACTGTTCTGCTCTGCTCTACTGTCACACTGATCCAGAGCATCAAATTATATTTATTTTTTGCACTTATTTAAGCATACATACATTTCTGTGTGTAAACAGCTCTGTAGTTTGCAGATGTTGGAAACGTAACGGGAAGCTTTTGAATGGTTTGTTGATATGTGCAGCAAGAAATAAACATAAAAAATAACACATCGGCTACAGATAACCCCGGAGGGCTGCAGCTTTTCAAGCCAAATGTGTATATTTTTACATCATTAGCTGTAGATTTAATTAAATTGTTTTATGAAATATGCATTTTTTGCACGTATTCCGTTACTTGGGAGATTGTGGTTAAAATATTGCTTTTTGATTATACCACAGCACATTAAAGAAGACTCTCCTGAATCATATAGGTTTCAAAAAAGCTTTTTTTTTTGTAAACCTCTGCAGTGTGTTATCTCCAGAAACTCTCAAAGAGCGGTGTAAGGCCATGTCCACATAAAGGTAGTCCTCTCCTGACACATGTCAGAGGCAGAGTGACAGCTGTCAGCTTTTATTAAGCCTCTGTGTTCGTATGGCTTGAGCTTTTGACTTAGTCACTGCTGCTACACAATGCAGTTTTGTTTTTTGGGCTAATACTATTTTATTACATTTTATGTTGGTACCTATGAGTAACTTTTTAATCCCCTCTCATCATAAGTCTTTGCAAGACCTAAAAGATGTTTATTATCACATTAAAAAAATCAAGACTATTTACACCCCTCTCGCATCATAAACCCTTAGAGAACTTACAAGATGTTAATAATTATAGCATAACAAAAAAATACATCTCATGGTCCTACACATGATTAATAACTGACCATTATAATCTATGAGTCAGTCTTAACCGCTTATGTGCTGAAAGCAAATGTACAAGGCAAAAATAAAAAGCAAATTCCAATGAGAAAATAGAAATTTATTTAAAATAAAAATAAAAAAACACATCAATCATTGCTTTCTCAAAATACAATACAATAAAATATATCACAGCATTTTGTTTCATGTGTGAGAATGTTATCTCTTGGATCCCCGAATTAAAGTTATAATTTAAGGTTTCCATATACAATGACAAAATATAAGCTTTAAAATGACCAGATAATAGCACATTCTATGCAAAGGTATATATACACAGTACATTTTGAATATCACAAACTGATGTTATTCAAAGCATGTTAAAAATGAACACTTTCAGGTTCTAGAGCGCAGATAGCAATAATTAAGCGGAGCAGATGCTAAAACGCTATGTGCTTGTATCGCCTGCAGTACGGCGCAACCAAGGTCCATTTTAGCGCTTGATGTTGGCAGTGTTTGAGTCGTCCCCATCCCCCACCCCCTCTCTCCACACCCTCAGCGTCTGCACTCACTGGATCCCTCTGCCAACACCTCAGTCCTGACAATCAGTGGCTACTGGACTATATATGAAGGCCGACTGCTCTAGCATGGAGCCAGGTATGATTCCCCAGCTGACAGTCTGCATCACATCTGATGGCTGAGAAACAAGAGCTCTCTCTCTCTCTCTCTCTCTCTCTCTCTCTCTCTCACACACACACTCTCATAGCCGCATACCTTACGGATCATGACCAGCTACAAACAAAAACACTTAGGAACGACAATGCATACGAGCGTTCACAAACACAGTCCACACCTTCGTACACACACACAAAACGAAAAACGCAAATATTTTTGTGATTGTACAATGATAATCCAAATGTTTAAGGCACTGTCTGCCATTAAGATATGTTTTGGTCAATCCAATCACAAGTGGACGACGCTAAGGTGTAAACCGGGTCTGCAATGTTTTAAGCTTGTCCAATTTTGACCACTTCCAGAGGTAGACTCTTCATACAGTAGATGTTCATGTAGTCGAATGCGTTCGAACAGCCAAAAAAAAAAGATCTAATACGAAAGCATTGTGGGACTTGTGAGCACACCAAAACATGTTGTACCAAAAAACACATGGGTTATGGTTGAAATCGTAGCTTCTTTCTTTATTCTTTTCAGTTATTTTCCCTCCAGATCACTCGTAATCTGTAACATAGGTTTCGTTCAGCCAATACAATTCGGCACTCTTGCAAAAGTGATGTAGAGTGTGACGAAATAAGAGGGGAGTGTCTCGAGGAAATCCGAACAGAAGTAGTCACAGGAGATGAATTTGAAACGCCTCTTAATACCAGATGGAAACAGGGCCTTAGCGTCTCAAATGACATTTCAATTGAACCAAAAAAAAACAAAACAAAAAACATCAGTCCAGCTGTGGATAATGCTTTGTTTAGCCATGTGGCACAAAACGGTTGCGACTATGTGAATGATTGTTGCCTATTGTCTGTATTGTTGTCCTTTTCGTCTACGCCGCCACCCTTTACGCTTTCCTATCTCATTTCTCAACACGTTTAGTGCAGGAGATACTCTCGTTTCCTCCCATTAACCACTGACAGGCTGAGTCTAAAACATGCAGGAATTTAATTACATTCGGTCGGCTCTCATAACGGCGGTGTTGAGGTGGAGGTAGGTTGCACACATCAGGTATAAGTGTGTGTGTGGGTGGGTGCGAGATGGAGGGAGTTTTGCTGACACCTCTGTTGCCCACTTTCACGCTAATTAACACTTCTCAGATATACCGGGTGACGGTAGTCTACATGACAGGCTCAAGAGGACATTTGCGCAGACCTTTCGTCTCTGAACAATCTGTGCAGATAAAGGTGCGTGCGATACTTGCAACAAACGTGTGTGCGGGTGTATAATATATACACATGCACAAATCCCTAACTGACAGCAACAAATGCACATAAAAACGGATCTTGCTACCTCATTATACCATCCCTGCTGGTGACCATCTGTAGAAGTCATGCAGTAACTCTATCCGAACCAGGATAACACAGGACCATGGCGGTGTGATTCATGTAACTGTCCGTTCTCCATGTGAATGCCTCACTGCCACTCTGCACTGTAATATCATGCCTTTTTGATGCTTTCCTCTGCATTGAATTCAAAGGACTCGAAAGAAACGCCCATCACTCTATGACAAGCGATGTCGGTCCTGCTGATGGATGCACGTAGCACATTTCTCCACGAGAATGAGTGTACAGCTACTTCTTAGCTTGGCCTTCTATTATTAGTATTTATTTTACCCCAGTGGATGGTTGATCAACATGAACGGGACGGGAAGCACCATGTTCTCCAAGTAAACCTACATCTGATTTCAGTTTGAATATGTTTGCAGGTGTAACACGCATGCGGCATCATGCGAGGCTCCTATGCCAGCGTCCTATATGTTTTTGTGCGTCTGTATGGGGGTGATATACAAAGAGCTAAGCATTAAGAGTCATTTCTAGCACTCCTGCCTCGGCAGTGCCAAGAGGACGCGCGGAGATGAAAGGTAATGCAAATGGAAGTGTCATATAGCGAGTTCCATTCCAGACAGCCACCTTTGAAATAATTAAGACAGTGGAATGGAGTGGAGCCTGAGTGAGGAATAGCTATTCCTCTGAGTGACTCCTTCCAAAGACAGCAAGAAACCAGGCACAACACTGCTGCGCAAATGTTACGACATTATCTCTACTAAAATGTTTGTTAAATGTGCCAAAAGGGCACTTTAATGTTAATTTGATGATTAAAAACTATAATCTCTGTCAAAGGGACGTCATTTTATATTATGACCTTTTTACAGTAATTGAGATGGATATTAAATGTAATCACATTCAACACAATCATATTGTCAAAAGGTGTTAAATGCAGAGGAATTGGCCTTCTTTTTAACATTAGCCAAGGGCCACAATTCCACATAGAGCAGCAAATAAATATTCATCCAGAATTTTCTAAATCGCACACGGCGAAAGAGGAATACAATGTGGGTGAAATGCAAAGGATTCCATGCTGTGTTTGAATATGGCGCATATGTTGTGCCGGATAAGTACAAGGCTTGCCACAAGCAATTCGCATATGTAGCTGACCATAATGGGGGCGGGTTTATGCATGCAAATGGGATTCTTGAGATGCACAGTGCCAGCGACGCAAGCTAATTTCATAATTGGTGAGCGTGATTATGCGAACGCGGTGGCACCTTATTGGAACATGCGAGGTGGGCTTGTAATCAAACGCGTGTCAGCGGACATTTTAGGTCTTTCCTTTTCGCATGCTCACCACTGCTAAATTCTTTAAGATGGTGGCACCTTGAAGGAAATGCTACTGCGCTGACGGAGCCCAGCCCACCTCCTCCCTACCCAGAGTCTGCAATGCGATTCTGGGAAGATTGTGGGGCACCCTTCGCCTATCCAACCTGCATGATACATTTTTAATTCCCACGTCACTAATAAGGATATTAAGGAGAGAGTCTGGAGCTTCCGCATATATGCATGAGTCCGCATGCATTCAATTTGCATAGAATCAAGTGATTCAAATGTGAGTATGCTAACATGCAGCACTTCACTGTGCAATATTACCGGCACGTATGACAAATGCTGTCTTTGGATTGTAACCCATGTTTTTAGCCACACACACACACACAAAAATCTCAGCTCAGATTTTCTGAGAAATGAGGTGGTGCAACCCTAATTATACTGATTTAATCCAAACCGATTATTACGGTCAAAGTGCTAATGGTTTTTCTGAACACAAACCGGCTGTATTTTAACAGCATTATTCGCTCCTGAAAGATTTCTAATATATATAATCACAATATATTCCTTTCAATACATAAATGTAGAATTTACAGTATAGGAAAAATGATCATTTGTGAGCAATGTGAGCTTTAAATTATATTACTTTTTTGTAAATAATATTGTCAAACTTCTCACTGACATGACATTGAGTGCATTATTTAGGCTCTTTCATCTGATAGTTTTGAGGGGTATTTGAGACACAGTTATTGAGTTATTTATAGCTCTAACAATTTGCATAATCTAAATCCAACAGACAACATGCTCAGTCAAACCGCAAACGCAAACGGTGTCACAGCGCTGCTATTGCACAGATTGCTTCTGGCTTAGGGTAAAAATAATATTACTCAATCTTGTACCATTTTATAAGTGTCATTATCAGGCAATGGAATATTAACAATTACACACATTACGAGAAACTATACTACATGAAAAATAATACATAATGACAGATTTTGGGTAAAAACAAACAGTAGTGTTTTACAACAAATCAAATCAATAATTCAGCCATTTCAAAAAACGTATACTCATACTGAACTGGTTTTGAAGTTTAAGTCAAGATTAAACGACTAAAGGTGGTGTTCAATAGTGAAATATTGACCTTTGCAATAACTCATGTTACTAAACACTGACTTTTTTTTTCTTCCAATCACTGTACTGCTTCTAAATCTTGACAATGAGGTCAATTTGCTCCATGAATCATGCTGCGGGGTTCTTCTATTTTAACTAACATTTTGGCACTGGATCTATCTGCTTTATAAGAGCTGTGCATTAACTCTTATAAATAAAGATTTGAGGGTGAGATACCAGATTGTTGCCTTGAAAGAGTGATAAAGACAATTACACACAAATACAGCAAATCAGAATGCAAACCAACAGGCACACATACACTTTCGAGTGGCTTCTTAATACCACCACAGTTCCACAAACTCACACACACACACACACACACACACACACAACACACAAACACGAACATATATGGAACCTATCCTGCTTTTGCACATTGCCATCATACGCATGTGAGATCACCCCTTGTTGCCACAGCGACTCCAACCAGCGGGAACAACATTGTACATGTGACCTGGTCGAGAAGGGGCGGGTCTACAGGATGCTCTGTGCCAACATGTATCTGCTTGTTTAACATCTCAGCACATTTTAAGGCGCATTATTCTTTTAGTTTGTAGGAAGGAAGCGTACACATGAACACGGAAGTTTAGTGAATCTAGAACCGCTTCTTAAGAAATCAGTGGTGAGAAAGCAAGCTGCACTTGCTTTTATTGCACTACACATAAAAAAGTATCAATGTGCTGCATGTGCATAACTAAATGTCACTTTATGTAACAAACACAAATATTATTGGTGGGGCATACAAACTCCATTCCACTAAGGAGAAAACCTGAATGTTGTCTTAAAGTTATGTGACGTGTCTCATCTGCACCTATAAGTTTAACGTTTGATATATCAATAAATAAAAATCTAACTAAGAAGATCTAAAATGTAGCATTGAATTTAGTGATGTAACTACACACCATCCATCCATCCATCATCTACCTATCATCTCTCACAATATTACAAAAAATAAACCAAATTCAGTTTCTTTTTAAATCTTGTGCCTCACCGTGGTTGAATACGGCTAGTTAAAGATTTACAATTGCCTCTACAATTATATTCCCTCAAAATGCGTTTTCATCAAAGTGAAGAAATAGCCTATATATTATGTTTGTAACAGTCAACTAAGCATGGAACGGAGAACACAAGTTAAAAACTAAACGGGCAAAGCATCCAATGATTAAGTATATTTGAAATTAGAAGACAACAAAATGTCTTCAAGGAAATAAACAGAAATGACAAACCATGTAATTTCACCAAATGCTAACTGTTCAGTGAGCACAGTATTAAAGAAGCGCTGCAGTTTGTGACTGAGAGCAGGCGGAGGATGTGGAGTAGCCAAAAATATGAAGATTGCTTGCCCAATGAATACTGATAAGCTGCCATGGTCGCCATGGTTATAGTATTCAGCCAATTACAAGACAGCAATATGACTCCCTCCACTGTCTAAGACACACACACAATAGCAAACGGCTCATTCACAGAGCTGCAGGCAGCCGGCCTACTACATAAAAATTAATATTCAAAAGGAACCTTGGAGTTCACCTCAATCTAAGTGTAAACATGCTGAATATTTAGTTGAAGCTCTGAGCGAGTACACTTTTTTGCTTTTGCTCATTTCCATAAAACAATAGATATATATTTTTAAATCCAGATCTCATCTAGTAGGAATAAATCCTCACAAAAAATGTAAACGATAATAAATAAAATATCAATTATGTATTTTATATGTTATAAGTTATAGCATGTAGCGCTGTCTTCTTTAGTAACACTAATATTCATGAAAAAACATGACCCATTTCTATCACTCAAAGCATGTGGTATAGCTATAATGAAAGAAGTGATCTCAAAAATGATTTGCAAACATTCAGCACGACATTCAACCTTTCAACACTACACATTAAATTGCAATGCGGACATTTTGAATAGATTGACTGTCAAGTCCTGGTGCATACAAAGCAAGCGCTGGATATGTAAAACGAGCGGACACAGCATTATCATACGAGGAATTATGATGAGTTTGACTGGTGTGCTAAAAACAAAGTCTATGGCTTTGTCTTTGATGCTAAAATTACCTAAATAAATAAAAAAACTGAAAAAAACATTGAGAATATGTCAAATCAATTTAGCATGACAAGTGGTTAAAAAAAGCAGGCTTTTGTTTTTAACACACCATTGTTGTCTTGTGTGGAAATTTGAGAACTCAAAAGGCATTTTCACAGTAGATTCTGGTAATTGCCTGTCAATATCATGTTCTTTTTTGGGGGGTAACACATAATACCCTGTTATTACAAGTATTCACAAGAATCTATGATAAAAAGTAGTTTAGTTAGACAGGCATTTAAACAAAGGTAACCTATATACCCCCCCTCCTTCCAATTGGCCTATATTTTTTTGCACATTTATATCTAATCCAATATATTTATCTGTAACATCATAATTTTGAAAAACTAAACTACAAATGCAATAGTTGTCATTATAAAAGCAATATATTTTAATGCATGCATTTCTTTATTTTATAATTGTTGTGGGCTAACTATTAAAATAATGATTTAGTTTCAAATGTGTTTAAAGCTATATAGGTTAATTTCTTAGATCGACCATTTTAATACCATTACAATACCGTTGTGTAAAGTGTTTAACAATGTTGCTGAATATGTGTTAAGGCTCAATAATTTAGTCAGTGTTAGGCCTATAAAAATGTCTAATATAGCATAATCTTCAACTAACTTGTATTAGGCCTCTACAAATAGGTTACCTTTTTTTTAACTACCGTGAATCAATTCATAAACGACCTAGTTATATTCAAAGCCTGCTGCATAGAATAAATAAAGTATAGCGAGAGGGCGTTAAGCCAGACGAAAAATAAAATCTCACACTTGCCAAGTTCAAATACAAGCGCTTTGAGGACAATGGTGGTGATGTCATGTTTTAACGCGGTCTAAGGCAGAGCTGCAGCAAAGCTATGCTTCAAAACTTCAAGCTCAATACAGCTTTTACATACACACGCCTTATTCCCACACTTCTTCACCTCAGCAGAAGCAGCGTAGCTATCATGCCTGTGAGATATTCACAGCCGTTAGGCTACTGTTCCTGCTTTGGGGCCCGCGTCTGCTGAGGCTGGGAACGGTCGCCACTTTCTAAAGGGATGCAGATGAGTCGGGTGCACTTGACATCTTTTCATGACCCATGTCGCCCCCAGCCCCCCCAGCCCGCCGGCGCTGTCTGTCATATTCTGGATAGGGCCGTGGCATTGCCACTTGCCCTCGAGCGTGGGAATGGGAGCGTCCAGTCGTTCACATCTACTGCGCTCCGTTTAACGGAATCAATTAAGGAGGACCGACCCCCTCGCTCCCCATGTGCCCACCCCTTTTCATTTTTGTCAGCTCTCTCTATATGTCCTAATTATTTCTGTTTGGGATGCCAGCGCCGTTTCCTGGCCAAAGGCGACCGAGCTGAAATAAATAGTGAGCACGTGGGTTCCCCTCTCTTCACGTGTCAGTTTTCAGTAAATTGGTGAGAACACGAATATTATTAATTGAAACTCTGCACGTCTATTATTTATTCTGTTGCGTAAAACAATAAAACGAAGCGGACTTTTTGGGGTTTGCATTTTAGCGCGCAAACGATGATGGAAAACGCATAGCCTACTTTTCAAAGCAACACAATATAAAAAAATATGAAGCCTACAAAAATAAAATAATAAATCCTGTGTGTAGCTATCAGCTCTCCAAAGGTGTTGACACATACAATACAGCCTAATACAATTTCTTTTTGTAAATGTATCTTCGTGTCATTAGGCATCCAGAGTTTTCGATGATCCAGGAGGCAGTTTTTACTTTCGGTTATCTAGCTTTATGAAGTGCAAAATACTCATACAGCTAGATAACCAAAGATAACAACTCGCTTCCAATTCCACAACAGTAATCCCCGGATACCTCCGTGTCTTGTGTAAGAATAAATCCAAGTGGAGAAGTTGCTAAAACACAATCAAAATAGGCAGGGCACTTCACAATTCTATATAGTAGTATAAATAGTTCTTAAAAGTAGGCATGCTCGCCACAAAAATAAATAAATGACAGTTTCTTCACAGGGTAATGAGAATCAAAACGGAAGCTATAATCCATTTGACATCGGAGCAGTTAACGTTAAAACAATATGAGAGTTGGAGTGAGCTGGGAGCCTGTCGAATAAGAAGCAGTCATCCTCTCACAGGCCATCATTTGCATTGCAAATTACCTCCCAATCTCACAAAAGGCTCCTTTGGCTCTATTAAAACGTGGCAGCAGCAGCAGCGATAGATATCCCACGGAACCAGCAGCGAGATTATACAAAGGCAAAAAATCCGATTCCAGAGGAAAAAAGTGCACACGGAAATAGCATCGCGTTTGTCTCGGCACTGAATGGAGAGATCTCTCTCTTATTTTTGGCCGAGGGGTGGCAGGTTGTCCGTGCACGGAGGAGCTCGGTAATGCCACAGATCCCTGAGAGCTGCTATGAGAGAGACGAGAGGAGGATTGTGTTGCTGCTGCCAGCGGTCTGAGAGAGGGAACAGGGCCACATCTCGAGGAGTGGGGGGGGGGGGGGGGGCGGAGGGGGTAAGCGGGGGGACGGGCTTCCAGTACCAAAATATGGACCAGCCAGAGAAGGTCAAAGGTCTCGGACCACGGGAGTGCAAGGCGATGATGATGATTAAGATGATGATGATAATGATGATGTCATTAGAAATCTCCAGAGTGCGTTTGCTTCCCTCGTGCAGGTTGAAGCTGCGATCCTGCATGCACTATTTCTGTACGCATAAATGCATTTTCAACGAAGAGCATAGGCTACTTGATGGATTGATCATATTTCAGACGGATATTTCAGAGGCAATGCCAATCTCCCTCGATCACGAGGATTTTAGATTATGCGACTGAATACGCGGAAAATGCTCGCCAGCGACAAGAGGAATCTTGCGATCATTCCTCTGGCATTGGCAGACAACGCGCGAAGGTATGTTTAGCAGTGTATTATAGCAGGTCGCTCTTCAGACATAGTAAGGTGATTTCCATGCCTCATTTCTGAGTTCTGACCACTGATATCAGAATCTTTATTTTAAACTGATTAGCTTCATACTCATGCAGACTTTCTGTTCCACGAAAACTGTAATTGAGTGCAGTAAGTGGATAACAAACCTATCATTCAAAGCGTGATGCTGACTTTCCAGCATCTGTGTGGCTTTCTGAATGTGAGACTCACAACAGTACATCTCTCTCTCTCTCTCTCTCTCTCTCTCTCTCTCTCTCTCTCTCTCTCTCTCTCTCTCTCTCTCTCTCTCTCTCTCTCTCTCTCTCTCTCTCTCTCTCTCTATGTATTTGTGTTCATATGAACATTGCAAAACTGCAATAAAATTATCTATATCACTTGTCTTATAAAATGAGTCTTCATTTGATTTTCACACTGTCACTAACTGAATATGCTATTTGAGAAAATTGTCACAATATATGGATGTCAGCACAGAAGGTGTTCTATAGGCCTATACAGGATCTCTCGCCTTTGGGTCTTTAATTTTGGCCAAACTTTGTACGTAATCTGATATGATGGCTTTCTGACTGAATTGGTGTCACAACAGCAGTTTTTTTGGACACAAATTCGCAGCAGCAGTTCATTTATACTTATAAAAGACAAAATAATAGTTCGCAACACCTCAATCGAAAATTGTTTACATTTTAACATCATAGCATTATTCAGGCCTTCTAGCTGTTATACTGCCACAATGGACCATATAATAATCTAAACATGACCAAACAAATAACAAACACAAAGCACTGCTAAAATCAACAGGAACAAAACATTTGACGCAATTTATAGCCCACACAAAGCTAGTCTCAGCATCAACACATATTCTGTATAAAAACCTTGACATATGTAAAAGTTAAAATTAGAAGAACTGACACCCCACGTAACATCTCATAGAAATTTATGTGTGAGTAGATAAAATGTGTGATTGATGAATCACTGTCTACAACATGAACAAGATATATCATATTTTCTATCCCAACATGCAACATTAAATTCCCTTTGCGCACAATGACAAGTTATGACACTGTCACCCACTACTTGTTGTAGCTATCACTGCATGGCCTTGAGACCAGTGCTTTGTGTTAGATCAGTTCAAAGTATGTTAACACACGACATTGTTCTACTTTACCTCGAGAATAAACTCAAAAGTACAATTGTTCATAATGTGAAATTTCTTTAGTCAAAGTCTGCAATGCGACTGATAGCACTATATTGTTCTTAATGGCCATAAAAAGAAGGATGAGAAGTGTCTCCAGATGTACTCACTTGAGCAAAGGTTTTTTTAAATTATGCCGAAGTCGACGTGACCCTGATGCAACTCCTGCTGTAGGTAAGAGCCCGGCGTGCGCGAGGAGCTTTCGGTTTAAAATTGCCGCTAATACTCAGTTCATTACGCGTGCCTCAGCGGCTCTGATTCTCACAAGAGCACAGTCCAAGCGCACGAGAACGACAGCTACCGTATAAGCGAGAGCCAGTGAGAGGGGGAGAGAGGGAGGAGGGGTTGAGAAGTTTCCCATAACCTATTTGTCTGCAGCACCAAATAGAAAAGTGCACTGTTGAGCAGAGAAGGTCGGCATGTTTTTCCCCCCTTTCTTTCCTTTTCTTTTTTTCATGAAGGGTGTTCGGGAGGGGGCAGTCCTCTCTGTGAAAGAAAGGACGTGCTCTGAAATTCAAACAAGTTCGCCAGGTCTTTTGTTGGACTTGAACTGAGGAGGCATTGTTCCTCTATTGGCGTGGACTAGCCCCAAGTTCCCAGACCAGGTTACGGATTGACTGCGGTAATGAATTTGCTCCGAGCGCTTCTGCCCAACACGTTCTGACTGACGGAACGCAATAGCAATCTGACACTGAGAGGACATCATTATAGCTCGAGAAAAAAAAAAAAAAAAAAAAAAAAAACTTGCACACCAATGGCTTGTGAAGAAAAAGAAAAGTAAAAAAGTGAAATCTTTACACTTACCATAACCTTAAGAGTGGGCGTACGCAGGCACAGAACAGGCCATGAATGTTTAGGCCTATAGGCTACGCGCAATCACATTTACAGTGTGAGAAAGAATTTTACAGTGAATTCTCTTTTGGAGCCTAAAGAACGTCAAAAATACCTTTTAAACAATACAGCCTATCAGAGGCCTGCTTTTTGTGCTATATCTATGATATGCAAAAGTATAATGAGGAAGTAAATAACGATACCGTTTACGTTTTGTCAATGTCTCATCCGATGATGATCCAAACAAAAAGTGCAGTTGCTATAGTTACCTCCTCTGGCGAATGAGATTGCTGTTCGCAAGTGTTATATTTAAATACGCGCACTGATTTACTTCTAATCGAACTTTGAACTTTATTTGTAAGAACCTGATGCCAGACCTTTTGTTTTGACATTCTATATGTTGGGAGTTCAACCCTTAATTAGGGGGTCAGACCCCCGCCCAAACCCTCACAAATTCACACCATTAATATCTGTAAATTATTATTATTATTGCAAAGCGTCTTACTGACTCTCGTTTAGATTTTAAACACTTTTTTTTCCATTTGAGATTCTAAACGTTTCCAAATAATGTTGCTTAATTCTTATTCTTTCACAGTTCTCAATTATTGCCAGCACTTGTGTTTGACTAAAACGAATTCACGTTTCCATTTTACAACGAGGTCACGTCCAATGACGTAGCAAGCCTATCGGCTACGTGCAGCCATATTTAAATACATCAGGGAAATTAGCGCATCAAATATGCAAATCCCCCAACATAGCCTTTCTTTCAGCGGTCGGAGTAATTTCCCCTCATCGGCTTCGAGGTGGCTCATTTCTTTTTTTTCGGAAGAATATGTAAGTTGCTGTTTTTTATTGAAAGGGAGCACCTTTCTTGAGCGTGAACACCGGACGATATTGCAGCAAAGAAGCGGAGCCTCTTTGCCAGGGAAGTCGCCCGTCATGCATAATGAGACGCCTGCTCCGCCATTCTTACATCTTCACCGCAGTTGGTCCTTGCGTGTGTATAATTTTTAATATTGATGCATATTTAAAAGGTATATTTGAATTTCCTTTGCATTCACGATGGCTGTGTTGTCTTTATAAGTTCCTTCGCATTTGGCAGTGATTTGGCTCTTCGCGATGCGGATTTTATATTGTAGACTAAAGCATTGTCTCCATTATTACTATTTCAAGAGAAGGTTTAGAGAAGGTTTAACAATACTTAAATGTTTTTTTTTCTTATTCATTATCTAGGACCCGTCAATAGAAACAAATATTATAGAATGCACATTCACAAGCATTATGAGCGAACAAAGACATTTGAACGGTTCAAACCAAAAAGGCACAAAGAGCACTGTGACATTAGCATATCATTAATTTACAACATCTCTCATTCAAAACAGTCGGTTAAAAGATGCTACTATTAGACAAAGCAAATATTAGCAAAACATTTGGAGACGTCTATACGAAATAAAATTAGTAAAGCAACAATTCTGTTTCTGTGCACATAACAATATTAGTAGACGGTGTATATTTTGTAAATTAATACATAATTCAGAAACGAGCATCTTTAGTTAGTTGCCTTAAACCACATGGACAATTGGTCTGCTAGCAATCTAAAAAAAGAAGAAAATCTAAAATCATGAGGAAAATGCTTAGAAAATTAATTGACAAACGAAATCTATTGCTTTGAACTTGCCATTCACACAAACATCATCGACCTCAAAACTTACCGCTAAAGTCATCATTAGGCCTAATATCCATTTCCTATTAATATTATTGCGTTCACTTTCGAGACATGACTCTTTCCCATAACTTTTATGCGCAATCGCATGCATCTCTCCTTCATAGTTCCTAATCGTAAAGCGTCTGATCTTCATCTTGTAAACCTTTGCTCAACTGATCAGGCACCCAATAGAAGTGGTCAGACGGGCACACGTAAAGATTTACTCCCAATGGGTCAACACACGTGCTCGCATGTTTTCCGAATAAAACAAACTTAAGACAGCCCCGTTATAGTCTACCTCTTATACGAACAGACGTCAATGAGAGAAATAGGACTTACTTGGACCCTGTTTGTCCTCATCTTGGCGACTTCGTACGGTCCGAAGTTGTGTGGCACATGTGTGATCTGCAGCGCCTGTTTGCAACACAGCAGGACCGCGATTACCATACTTATGCATATTTAAAACCTATAGAGAAAAGGATTTCAAACTTTCCCACAGCTCCTATAAACTATAATGGGAGACAATGACTTACCACAACCTCTTTAATAATAACAGATAATTATTTTGTTATTATTGGACAATTAAACCGATCTTTTATTTTATAATCTTAATTTATTTTAAATGCATTTTTTGTTGCATGAAATTCTAAGCATTCTAAGTTTATTTATTTATTTATGTATTGCCATTGAGGGGTCTTCTGGCCCATGCAATGAATGTAGGCTATATGGTGTCGACTTCGCGTAGAATTAGCTAAAAGGGATTTCAGGGCATTTATGATGACATCACTAATTACTAATCAAAAAGTATTTTAATAACTTAGAAACTTAAAAAATAGACGCATCAAAACGAAAAATTAGCATTTGTAGAATTGTTGTATTCACTTACTCGTTCACACATTTTAGATTCGTTAGCCTATACAACTATATGGTTTCTTTCCCCGATGTTTTCCTGTAAATCTACTGGTATCCTGACTGGTAGGCTATTAGATTAAAACTATATAGTTAATATGATTCTTACTATCGAGGTAAGCATAAATCAAAGAGGGAAATAAATGATCTTATTGCTCATTTTTAGCATCAATAATCCAGTCTCTACAGTCACTCGTGTAAATGACAGGAACATGACAATATCAAATGTCTATAGCGTCTAAACGAGCCTTATGGCTTATTTCTCATTTTCCCATCGTTCTCTCTCGTTTTTTGTTGTTCTTTTTCTACAATTATTGATATCACCACTACAGATATAGCTATATTTAACACAAAATATATGAACAGAGAGTTGTTGAAGTCAATTAAACGTGTGATAGATAGAGAGAAAGCGAGGCGTGGAGAGGGAGATGAGAGGCTGATTTGCAGGTAATTCAATACAAAGACATTCACGCTTTCATTCCATTGTTTAGCTCTGCCGAATAATGTAGTGCACACCTCACGATTAACAAAATTGTGAATTATGACGGTGGGTAGCTATTTGAAAATATTTAATAAACTGAAAAAAACTTTAGGTTTTTCAAACCTTCCCTTTTTAACTTAGAAAATACATTTTATTTTCCGCGTAGAACCTCATGGCCATTGATTATATATATAGCCTATTATATATAATCAATGGTCTATAATTTCTCTATAACTTTGTAAAATGGTAATTTCTATATCAGACTATATTCTATATGGTATTTCAAGCCGTTTCTAAAAATTTGCCTCAGCCACTGATTCTCTAGAAATTCATTCGAAGTATAAGAAATGACATTTGAGTCGTTGTGATGCATTTCCGTAAAACCTGGCGACATCTAGTGGTGCAATGCTCTAACGGGAACTGCTGCAGAAACAATTGTAACGATTTAAGAGCGATAATTCCATGCGACCCACAAATTAAAAGTAATTTATCATTATAATTATATTTGATGATTAATTTTTTTCTCTCTCTAAAAAAATTCATCTAGTTCTCTCTCTCTCTAAAGCAAACTGGTTGAGCGATTTAAAATGGTAAGCAACTATTGAAGTAAATAAATAAATAATCGCTTTCTTTAAATTAGGCTACATAGGAGTTTTGCGTCCATTTCTTTTCGTAGACAAGTTTTTTTTTTTTTTTTTTAATTTTGGGAAATAAATTCCAGTAAACAAACAATAATAGGCTGCAGGCTACCGACACCTTTCACACCATTTAACCAAATACTCGGTTTATGATAGATTTCTTTGTTAGAGCCCGTCATATTTTTTGTCGGCCTCAATTATCAGAGATGACTAGGCTAATATAGCTGTTGTTTTAAATGTTGTCGGACACCTGCATGGCAACTGTGGAAAATATCGGGGAAAGTCCTCCTAGTTCATTCTTTTCGAGTCCTTATTAAGCCAGAGCCATTAATAAAGCCAGGAAATGTGCTGGTAAATAAGAGACATTTCAAAATCTTACTTACTTAAAAAGTCGCAGCCACTGATGGCCAATAGGCTACGCGGGTTCCACTCATTCATGCTATGAGCCTTAATGTTTTTTACATTGTGATAACAGTTTCAAACATAGCTAATTTAGCATTTTTTTGACGATTGCATCTTCATAAAACAACTTTAAAGTGACCATACACTTGATGATAGACAAAAACGCATTTATGTCGCTCTTTCTATTAAGCATTTAAGAGTAACATATTTTGGCGATATTTCGAAATTTGTAGGCTATTGATTTTATGTATATTTTAAAATGATATAGGCCATATATTTTCGATATTAATCTAGTAAATTTCGATGAGCTATTTTTGCCAAATCATCTGCAACAGACGAATCGAATATTAGCCTACATATTGTATGGCTGATATTTTTTTTTTTACCAAAGGCCGTGTAACTTAAAAGGAACGTCTTCTTCTTCTTCTTCTTCTTCTTCTTCTTCTTCTTCTTCTTCTTCTTCTTCTTATCCAGAGGAACTATTGCCTGTTTTCGTTCGTTTTCAGCAGAGAACAACACCTTTGCATCGTGAAGCAAATTCCTTTTCATTTATGTCTGGAGCCAGAATGAGCTTAACTTCTGTAAATATAGGATCTGTTATTGTATTTATTTATTTTAATCGTGGGAAGTTTCACCGCGTTCAAATGTTTAATCGAAATTGTGATGGGATTAACAAAATACGTTTTAATTTTTTTTGCTTAACTAATAGGTCTACCTGTTAATTTAGGTGGGAAAACACAATTATTACTAATGTAAACTTCAAAACAAGATAAATTGGCAGGAAATATAAACTGCAAATTCTTTCAAAAAGAGCGCATTTGATTGTCTTTCTTTCGTTTGTGTTCATAGTAGCCTATTTTTGAAAGTTTTCTGAAAGTGTAGCTACTTTAAATGAGAATTATCTTGTGTCATATAAAGGTGATATAATGCCTGATGAAAACATGTTGATTAAACATTGAAATAATCTCTTTGTTGTGACTTTCTTCTCGATCATTACAGACTTTCAAAAACACTACATTTAAGATTAAACATGTTATGTTTTAGGCTATATACGACTACACACACACACATATACATTATATATATATATATATATATACATATATATAGGCTATATATATATACATATATATAGGCTATATATGGTGAATTCAGGGTGATTGGGACACTTTTTTTGCCATTGATTTGACTCGGTAAAAGTGTCTATAGTAGTTAGAGAATACATACACAGGACATATAAAACAGTCCTCACATCTGATAAGATCCAATTTGATGAAATTGGCTTATTTTATGCACTGCACATGTTATATTTTGAGTACAGGCCAAAAGCAATTAACGAGCAAGAAGCCAGAAAGCCATACAAATGCAGTCAAAACAATTACAATTCAATACAAAGAATATATATATAGCCCATGAATGCCTAATCGAAGAGTGTGAATGCGTAGTCTGTGTCGAATTTGTGCAGTATGGACGTATCGTTTAAAGCAGCTGACATTGATTAGTTCGGTCATCACTGTTTCACCGTATAGATAGAAGAGATAGAAGCGTGTGAATGCAATCCAATAAAGGCGGTCAAGAAATCTTTTAAAATTTGAACAATGGTGACATCTTGTGGCTACAAGGATTCATTGTCTCTTCAACAGCCTCTGCTGTTTCCACATCCACAATTCAGTTGCATTGGGTCACCTCAAATCTGACAATTTTGTTTTATTGTATTATTATTATTTTTTTTGGAAAAACTGTTTTTATGTTATATTTAAAGCTTAATAAACCATTACAAACCATCAAAAGTCGACGCTCACACATCAAATCTATAGCTTAGTCTACAAGGCTACTACTATACAGTTGTTAGAATTTAAAGAACAAACATATGTTATCTGCTTAATGTACGGGAGATAAACATTTTTTCAGAGGTTAAAAAAGATAGGAACCAATGAATGATATAGCCTACAGGTGTTGTGGGCGCCATTCTAGAATGTTCATTATAAACACCAGCGCCTATCGTTGCACAACCCTGTCACTTTGAGCCTTGTTGACCAGAAAATATATAGCCTAGCTAACGTATAACTGTTAACAAGGTTATTATAAACGACGTTATTCGCTTTGCTTCTGATTTAAAATATAGGCTATACTTAAAGCAGAAGCAAAGCGAAAAACGTATTAAACCTTGTTAAAAGTTTGCTTTACCGTTTTTAAACTCTTACCTCCCTCAAACAGGAAAATATTAACCAATGTTCACTGACTTTTTGGTCTCTATATTTTACTCCCAGAGTTAATTTTAGGAGGTTTAACTGTGTAGGCCGTTGTTGACAGGTGAGAAATCAGCTGCGTAGTTTCGCATCCTTCAAACTCATTACTACCGCGCTCTCTGCTTCCGGTTTCCATATATGGACTGGACACTGCACGCGACAGAAAGCCCCTGAAAGCCTTCTGATTGGCTAAACAAACAGTCTGACAGCGACCACTTTTTATTTCACGTTTACAGACTCGGGCTATTGTAGACTTTCGTTTGATAATTCAATGATATATTTTAGGAATCAGGGTGTTTCTTAGGATCATTTTCTGTATAGGTCTACAATCCAAAAACACAAAAAACGTTAACAAAAATAGAGTAGCCAAATTCCACATAGGCCTACATGATGACATTTATGTCATGAGATTTTGCAATATTAATTGTAAATGGGGGAAAAAAAGGTTCTGAGCGGTTTAATGAATGTGTGAATGATGAATATGTTCTAATATTTTATTTAGAAAAGTCAAGTGTTTGTTGAAATCCAAAGTGGTAAGCCTTGTGTAGCCTATATAGGCCTATTTGAAGATACAAAATAGGCCTACACATGATGATTTACTACCACAGTATAATATAGCGTTATTATTCTGAATGGATGCTTCTGTGATTAATCACTTTGAATAGGAAAAATGTTTGATTTAGAGATCCTGACTAAATACATATTCACAAAGCTAGCTTGCAATCAAGGCGAGGGACAGAACACAATAAAAATCACACCAGGACGTCTGCGTAACTAAGAAAGCCAGTAACTTTACTGAATTCTCTGCAAAATACAAATACCTTTTTTTTAAGTCCCAGCAGGAGAAACAATTTTTTTTATTCCATACATTAATTTTTACTACATACAGCTGAATCAAGTCCCTTGAGATACAGAGATGTGGTTTTAATTTAATGACATCTTGTCTTCAAGTGGCGACAAAGTCCAGCTTGTGCCGCTGAAAGCCTCTTTCTCCTGGTTAGAAAACAAAAAGACACTTTCTTTCAACCTTACCCATTGTAGGTTTATACAAGCTACATTTGTTACTACAGAATTTTTCAGCATTTTTTTCTTTCATTTTTTTTTATTTTGTTATTTATATATTTAATGGAAACAACACTCAAGAGAGAGAGAGAGCGAGAGAGATAGAGAGAGAGAGAGAGAGAGAGAGAGAGAGAGAGAAACAGAAAAGATCAACCAAAAAATCAATAAAAAAAAAAAGAAAAGAAAAATAACCGGAGAGTCATATATGGACAGTTGAAATCTATATAACAAACAATGGCATTGTTTCACAATACTGTACACTCCTTAGTAAGATGAGAATGTTCCAAATTCTCAACAAGACCAACTCATTGAAAGGTAATCTGAGGCACTGGGAGGGTGAGTCAGAGGTACCAGCCACTAGCATGAACAACTTGTGAAGAAACATAATGGTCTCAAACCCAGAAAGGATTATGGATCGGCAAACATAACATCACTTTTTGTCTTTGGTAGAAAAAACAGACTAACATATGTCCTGTCAAAATCACAGAATGCACAATGATAGATATGTATAGCAATTGAACAAAACTAATCACAATCCACTAAATGATGATACAAGCTTACACAAGCAGTCATGAGGTATCTATGACTGTGCTGTCTTTTATTATAAAATCTTCAGTGCAATGTCGATTAATGTGACACTGGAAACTTTAAGAGGTTGTGAATATTCCAGACCAAAGAGGAGATATGGACAAATATCTTGTGCTTTAAAAAAAAAGGGGGGGGGGGGGCATATTTATGAGTGTGACTTAAATTTCAAAATGTCATTCTGAGTGTATTTGCCCCTGAAAGACTCAGTCCGGTGAAGGAAAAAAGAAGGGGGGAAAAAGATTAACGTGTGCAACTGCACATATCCCCTGAAATTGGGAAAAGGTTATGACCATAATTTGTATCATATATATTCATATATTAGAAAGCTATACACAAGCATGTTAATTTCACAGATTCTTTAAAAAGATTCTTAATATTATTATTCAATATACTTAGAAATACACGTTTAAAAACAAAACTTCTACAAAGAGAAAGAGAGAGAGAGGGAAAAAACATTGAGCAAAGCAAGAATTCACTGTCTCAGATTTCATGGCTTATGGTTGAAAAGCCCAAGGTTTCTCGTTCTTTTACTATCATTTCTCTTATAAGCAAAGCTATCAAAACACATTCTGGCTCTTATAAACTACAAAAAGCCACAAAAATGCTTTGCATTGTATTCCTTTTTGATATGAAAATAGAAGCAAGTGTATCATACATTTTTTTTTCTCTTTTTCTTCTTTTAATACTGAACAACAACTGCAAGTCCTAGGTTTAAATGTCATCAGACTGAAGTAACATGGCTCTTAATTTAAAGTCCTTCATCTTTGCGATGCCACTCTGTCCTGCTGTTTTCTTTCCTTCAGCAGGAGAGTTTTTTTTCCTGAAATACCCACTCCCCCATAACTTAACCAAGGAACCTGCACATAAATCTGTACAATCCTTCGAAATTCTTGCATAACAGTTTTGTTTGTGTGAAATCAGCAATATTTACCAACCTTGACCCTTCCCCCGTGTCCCAGCCTTGTCTCTATGTACAATACGTTGAACCTGCAACATGACATTGTCACCCATAACATACATTTAGCGAAGTGGCCCTCTGAAAAGAGTGGCACAAAACAAAAAAAGGAATCTGTACATATTGTACTGGTACAACAACTCAAGTGCTAAGCTGTCACCTCTCTGCTGTGCTCCTCTTGTGGCTGAACATCACTGAGGCAAGTACTTTACAAAAAACAAACAAAAAAAAGATCCAAGAGTACCTGACACTTTTTGTTGGTTTGTTGCTCTGCATACATGTACACCTACACAATGTGTAAATATATATGCATATATGGTAATTCTTTACATTGTATTCCACACACTGCACAAGTTATGCATAGTAGCCCGCCCACTAAACCCTCCCCGACCCGGTTGCAATAGTCCTCCTTCCTGTTTCCCTCCCTGAAAACCCGTCAATCCCAGCAATACGTATCTCAGACACACTCTGATAAAATAATAATAATAATAATAATAATAATAAAAAACAACAACATTACAGGTAATTTCGAGAGCACTTCCTCCCCTCTCCACAGCAAATCAGAGAACAAGGGAGAGCAATGATTGTGACAAGTCATAAACGGCAGAGAGAAAGCGAGAACGTGCGAGGCGCCGTGGAGCCACGTCGCATCGCGCGGGGAGGTCAAGATCGAGGATGGGGCTGTCCAAGGGGGCATCGCTTATCATGTGGCCCACCCCTCCGAAAGGCGGACGCGCTTGATAGATGGGCTGTCTTGCTCGTCCAGGCCGGGCCGACCCAATCCTAAGGGCGAATGGAAGTCGGGACGGTGATCGTCGCGGTCACTGCCCTCGTGCGAGCTGCCGCAGCTACTGAGGCTGTCGGCCGGGGAGCGGCCCGAGTCCTGTCGCCCCTGTGGGGGCGGGCCCTGGTGCTGCTGGTGAGACGGTAGCTGGCCGTAGCCGCCGGGCGTGGTGCTGCTGGATCGATCTCTAGGAGGAGAAACAGGTTCGGACTTGATGTGCAGGCTTTGAGTAGAGGGCAGGGAGAGATTTGAACCCTGACATAAGTGAGAGCTAGAGCAATTTCTGTAGGAAGGAAAGGAAATGAAGGGGGTTACGGATCGGAATGAGTGCTCGTGCACTCTTGTACACAGGTGGCAAAGATACAATCAAATCAGTGACATTTGTCTAACAATACTCAAATGTGGTTATTGCAGAATGAAAATGCTGCATGAGTTTGGAAAATAAAAAAGAAGTTTACTTTCTACATCGTGACAAAGAACAGCAAAAGAAAGCGAGAGAAATTTAACGGTATTAAACACTATGTAACATTTAAATAGTGAGTAAATACATCCTCAGTCCTTCTTCCAAGACGTGTGTTTGTCTTAACCCGATTCACTATGGAAAAACTATTATAAGTGTTTATATTTTAGACTTGTCCAGATGTTTTTTGTGGGAAACTAGGCAAAAGTCACTGGCCCGAGTGTGTCTCGTCAAATCCGTAAATTGAGAAAAGTTGCTCCAGCTACTTTGATGTGTGTATATGGGGTGAGAGTGGTATAGGTTAGTTGTCACAACAAATTAAGAACCTCCGGAGAATCATCCATTTAAAAAAACGCAGAACAGAGGAGAGTAGCCAATCCTAGCAAAAAGAGAATGCGATAGAGAATTAATATTGTCTTGGCTTTTGGAGATGGCGAGAACTGAGGGATTTGAAATGTTGGTAACACTAACAAATACTGTCATCTAAACTGGTTATATCTCTTAAGCCTAGTAGTCAATGTTTTTTGAGCAGTAGGATAACCATATTCATCCACACAGAATCGAAGCACAACCAAAACAATGGTCTTCTGCAAAATGCATGTAGGTTTTTTTGTTTGTTTGCTTGTTTGTTTTTACCACTAGAGGTTCAAAAGTTACATAGTGTACCTTTAAGTGCATAAGGATTGATGTGTGTATTGGTAATCAAGTGTGTGTGTGTGTGTGACTCACCCCAGCTGACTGAGAGCAGAGTGCTGCATGTTCTGGATCTGATGTTGCTGCCATCCACTCATTGAGCCCAGATGCAGAGTGTTAGCACTGTTGAAGCCAGATATAGAGGACAGATCTGCACTGCTCAGAGAATATTCTAGAAGAAAACACATGACCAGGGTTAATATTTGCGTCCTAAAATTGGTGCTGCTTATCTGGATAGCAATGGCTCCGTCTGCTGGAGAGACAGAGCTATTACACACAAGATAGACAATGGGTGCGTCTCAATCAGCTCCCTGGTTCAGTAGTCGGGGCACTGATCAGGACATGAGTCAATGGGCTGACTCCCTGATCAGTGCCCCGACTACTGAACTAGGGACCTGATTGAGACACACCCAATAAATCAGTCAGATTCTGCATTCATTTAGTCTGGGTTTAATAAAGTATTATAAAAAGATCTCAATTAAATAATAAAAAAGCATTATGAAATTCTAATAAAAAAATATGTATGTCAATTCTTACATCTGATTATGTTAATTTACAGTAATTACAGTAGTAATAGACCACTGAACAGTGTTTTAGATTGATGCATTAATATTATATTATATTTAGTGTTGTCAAATCGATTAATCACATCTAACATAAAAGTTTGTGTTTACAGAATATATATATGTGTGTGTATGTGTGTGTGTGTGTGTGTGACTATATATTATTATATTTATATATTATTATATCTGTGTGTATATGTATACACACACACACAAATATATATACACACACACACATATTATGTAAACACACTTTGATGTTAGATGCGATTAATTGTGATTAATCACGATTAATTGATTTGACAGCACAAAATTTGTTAATTAATTTATTAATAAACATTAAAAATAAAGTTACTACATTTAATGGTATAACTATAAAAACAAATCTATTCCTCTATAGTAAAACATTTTAAAATGTGTGTATAAAGTTATTATAAATGTATGTATAATGTGTGTATATAATTCTCAGTGTTAGTGTAATCGAGGTACCTACCAGTACCATATGAGGTGGAAATGGCTGATGGGTAACCACCCATTCCCTGCCCTGGTAGAGTGGGCGTCGCTACAGAAACCACGGGGGTAGCCAGTGACTGTGCAGACTGAGAGTTGTTTATTCTCTGGTTCTATAAGAAGAGGAAGAGAGAAGAAGGACACATATAGATGACTTGTCACGTCAAGAGGCTTGAACAGATCTGTATCTTCATCAAACAAATGAGGGAGCACCCCCCAGCCCAGCAAAATAATGAAAGGGAAAAATAGTAATTTGACATGAAGCACCACTGAACCTTCTCAACCTATGATTTACAATCCCTCATAAGGCGCTTGGTCGCTATAGAAACTCAAGGTCTCCAAGGCAACAGAACCAGTAAAAGAGGGGTTGGAGGTGTTTTTTCCTGTTTTGTCGTGCTGGAATGATGACTGAATGATGCGACACAGATTTAGAAAAGCAGAGATGGACATGGAGGGGCCAATAAGACCTGAGATCGAGACAGCTCTTATAACCACTAGATGTCACTCTGGAGCTTATTTGTGTAGATGTTCGTTATTCACTAGTACAAAATCGCGCTTGAGGACTTTTACAGGTCAACATGTGCATACGCTAAACAATATCTGACCACACACTACTGGTCTGATCATTTTATGTGCATGAGGAGGAAAAATGGCCTTTAGATCTATTAGCCTATGTTTGAGTGACAGTGTCACTTACCAATAGAAGGTCAAAATCCTCAGACTGATGGCAGTAAAGGGAGGGTGATAAATCCAGAATTAGTGTCATTTGCTGACAGTGGCAGTGAATGAAGCTGATGGACCCTATAACACTACATGAAGCTTCACCAAACAAGACCAAAGCTGCTGAGGAGACTAATTAGGATGTTTCTAATAGAACTCTAACCTGTGCTTATTAGATATGAAACTACTGGAGAGGAAATGAAAGGAAAGGAGAGGAGAACCACGGAGGATTATGAAGGAACCGAGGCGTGTGGTTTTATGGATGTGGTACCACACAACACCCTTTGGTAAACTTACAATGGAGGGCATGTTGTTCTTGACCCCGGGTGGGATGAGCACTCGTAGGTCAGGCTTACGGCTGTTCATCCCCAGGTTCACCGGTGGAGGGGACTTGGCCTGCATGCTCTTGTTCATTCCTCCAGAGGACACCAGAAGTCCTGGAGAGTTACGGTGGTTTCCATAGCCATTTCCTAATGAGAGACAGAAAGGGAGGTGGAAAGGCGTTAGACACAACAGAGCCAAATTGAGTACATCAAACTTTCACCATGCCACACAATTTAAGCAAGCTTCATTTCACTCTCTCGCCTGCACCAGAATGCACCATTTCCACCGTCATCTACTGTGAAGCTTCCATTCAACCCTGTCTGCAGCTCTCCACACGGTTCCAGTGAGCCTTCACCACATGCCGCCATTAAACACCGTTTTATCCGTTCTGGAATATTGCAGCCATCTTTCACCAAGAATGTGCTCTTTCAATTCAATGTTTCCACACCATTTCACACAACTTTCACCTCCACCACCACTCATTCATTTGTACCAAGCACTTGGTAAACACACCCTCTCATTCACCCTCCATCAAACCAAGCCAGACTAATTCAGCTACCCCAAATCACCCCGTCACGCTCAGATGATTTTCACTCATGAATCATTATATGTCATTATGATTACATTTTTTTTTTGGCATCTGCATGAGTAAAAAGATCCAAGCTCTCAGTTCAACTGATTATCATGGATAAGCTACATTATTGGGCATTCTTAAGAAATAAGATAAAACATGTTTTAAAAATATTTGTAAAAAAAACAAATAAAAAAAAAACATTTTCATTCTAAAATTAAGCAAAGATGAAATACAATTGTATTTATTTAATTTATCAAAATGATGACATTACATGATTATGACATTACATTACCCCTCAAACCCCTAAAAAATTTAAATCGTAAAATGTAAACTAAAAAAATAAAATAAATAATAAATAAAAATACAAAAAAAAAAACTTCATCTAGATATAAAATATAATATAAAATTACACTGTGAAAAAAATATATATATTAAGCATCAGCATTATAAACATAAAACTGTATTTATAAAAAGTTAATGAATAAAATAAAATATAAAAAATAAAATAAAAAAATAAATAACACCATCTGATATTTAAGAAAACATTAAGTGAAAAAAGAAGAACCCCCCCACTTTGGTAGGATTAATAGTTAAATTATTATTATTTTTAATTAATTAATAGTGATTTGCTAATATTTTCTTCATAACATGCATTACGGTGAAAAAAACTATGATGCAAGTCACTGATCATCTCGTCTCTTTTAAGAGGTCGAGGAAGGGTCACATGTGGAGCTAAATGTAAGATGCGTGAGGTGTTTGGTCTTCAGCTATGGCCGACTGAATTCAATTCAATTCACATTTATTTGTATAGCGCTCTTCACAATACATACCTTTCAAAGCAGCTTTTCAGAAAATGCATGCGCCTACATTACAATTTAAAGTGATTTGTTATCAGAGGAGACTGTGTCCAAGTTATGTATTTCAGAAGTATACATATACAAAGCACACAGTTAGCTAACAATGTATTATTAATCAATGTAAAACAATAAATTAAGGCACAGACAATGGGCTAAGTGAAATATATGAATATATATGTTGTATGGATGAAATGAATGAATGTTTCTGTTTCAGAGCAAACTCTTGCAGCATTATGTCTCTTTAAAGAAATTGAGACATGAAAATGTGAAGAGAGAAATGAGAGAGATGAGGCTCATTTGTTCCTCTCGTGGTTTTGAGGTAAGGAGGCAGGTATTTGATGAATAGAGACAGGTGACATTGGTAACTCTTGGTGCTTTAAGAGCCGATGTCAAAATAGTAAAAACTTCATTAGGTAAAACATTTTGAAATATGTTCTGTATTATTGTTATTTTTGAGCAGAACACCACTGTTTTTGATCCAACACTTTACATTATTTGGGTTAAAAAATAAAAACGGGACATCCAATACATTTAGGCCTGGTTTCACAGACAGGGCTTAGATTAAGCCAGGATTCGTTCAATTAAGGCATTTAAGTCGCTTTTATAAACGTGCCTTAGAAGAAACATTACTGGTTTGCATCTTGAGACAAAACAATGGCAGTGACATATTTTAATATATGTCAGTGCAAGTTACTTTCAGTTAAAACAGCTCAAACATGCATTTAATCTAGGACTAGACTTAAGCCTTGTCTGTGAAATCAGGGGCTAATGTACAAATTAAATATGAAATATTAGAATGTACAATATGATGGAGAAAATGGGTTTTGAATGATATTCCAGTCATTTCAAGACCCTTTATTTCAACTGTAAAGAATCACTTCAAGTCCCATCTGGAGCACAATGGGAAGGTTGCCACTATCACATCTCATTTCCCAAGGCAGCAGTCTCTCTGAATGACATAAAATGCATGGCCCCTAACTACTGACAGTGAAGGTCGTCATTTGGCAATCAATGATAAATACATGTGTGCACATGTGGCTTTCTCTTATGACTACCAGAAGTGGATCAGACAAGCAATCTTTATACCTCATCCACAATTGCTAACCCAACTTCATCATCTCCAAAGAACCAAAGGGGTACATTATAATGGAAAAAAATAGGAAGGATCGAGGAAAGTAGTAGAGAGTCTTTGTTTCAATCCAAATCCCTCTTTTTTTTTGCTTTCGAGGGGGAAAATGTGGAGTGCTGGATGGCTTTTGCCACTTAAAAGAGGGTTAAGAATTATACGGTAGACATAAATGAATTTCCCAATCATACACTCGAGAGGAAAACTAGACGCAGATGTCGTCCTCGGCAATTTCGCCCTGGTGATCTTTCTTTAATTTGAAGGCGATGGTTTTTGTTGTTTTCAAATGAGATGTCTTGAAAGCGCAATTTGCACGATTCAAGGAAAATAAGGAGGACATGAGCCGGGAACCAGGAAGAGTAACTGTGATTGTGAGAGATTGTTGTTTGTACAAGTGTGAGCGGGTGGATGTACGTATGTGCCATGTGCACTGATGCATTTCCTGTCTTCTCATACACAGTGAAGTACAGGGCTCGAAAAAACAGCTGGCTGGAGCTCTTCTCTAAACACTTAAACAGCCACACTTTATTGTTCACAGTGGAGATGAGGAAATAAAACTGCATTTGATGCCCTAAAAATAAATTTCCACACTTAAAGGAATACAACGGGCTCAGTACAAGTTGAGCTCAATCGACAGCACTCATGGCATAATGCTGATTGCACGAAAACATATTCCAACTCATCCCCGCTTCTCTCTCTCTCTCTCTCTCTCTCTCTCTCTCGCTCGCTTTTTAAAAAAGTAATGTAGGTTACACTGCAAAACTTACAATGGAAGTGAACAGGGACAATTCATACACATTAAATACTTGCTGTTTCTATAGTATAGATATGACAAACAATTTGCATGTTAAAACACTTTAATTTGACTAAGAATAAAAAAAACAAACATTTGTATTTAAAGTTAAAGTTATAACTTTGACGCAATGCAATAAACTACTGTAAAAATAAAGATTTAAGCAGCGTTACAGCTCACATAATACATCAAATGTAAACGATTAATTCATTTAGCATACCTGCTTTTATAAAGTTCAAGCAGTATATTTCGGTTTTTAAATCTTACTTCTTTTAAATCAGCTTTTTTTGGCCCAATTCACTTCCAGCTTGTATGCAGGTAATCAGCATTATGTCACATCCCTTACAAAAAATATGTATACTTCAAGTTCATTTTATTAAGTAGTTATATTTAAGTGAAGTTCAAGTATATTTTTAAGCATACTTTATGTAGTAAGTATACTAATATCAATGTACTAGTAGTAAACTTGTAAGTGTTTCAATACTGCTTGGGACTAAACTGGCCCACTTTTTAGCGTATAAAAGTATGCTTTTAAGTATACTTTAAGTGTATAAGTAGTACTCTTTGAGTACACAACTACGTTTTTCGCTTATACGGCAACTGTACAAGTGATGTAAGTTTTCTTTAAATGAACATAGCATCATACTTATAGTTTACTATTTATATATATTTATAGTATAGCCTACACAAAAATTCAGATATTCAGAATTAGGAACATATCTGTTTTCTTTATAAATCAATATTTTCAAACGATGTAAGTTTATAAGACAGTCTGTAAACTATGTGAAAAAAAGTGTTTAATAGGCCACTCAATCAAAAGAGTAAACACAACTACAAGCCAAGTATACTCAAAATACTTAATTCTACTTTTATGTATATCTCGGTCAAAAGATTGAGTACAAGTATAGTCCAAATATAGACTTATTCTGTCAGTATAAGTCAAGTATACTTAAGTACAATTGTAAGTATATTTCTGAGAAGTACGCAAAAAGTAGACTGAAAGTATACTTTCTTATTTTTTTAGTTTAAAAGAAGTATACTAATAGCCCACTTGAATGAACTTAATTTTCGTAAGCGATATGCTGTTGATTGAGCTTAACTTGTATCTTGTTTTAAGCCAAACTATTCTATTAAAATCTTTTAACAAATAAAACAAGGGCCACATATAACGTCTACCTAATATCTGTGCATTTTAAACTTTTTAGGTTCAAGCTATTTGACCACTACCCAATGAGAAAATCCAAACACTTTCTGTAATTATTACCGCACAGGAGGACTAGAGACTTGTCTCTGTTCTGTTCTGGTAACCATAGAAACCTGTGATTTCATGATGTGTGCAGGTTAATTAAAGGGGCCCATACAGTACAGTACACCCTGAGCCAATCATAAAACACATGGACTTCTCAGATCACACAGGCTGAGATGTATATTTAATAACCAGAGCACGGCAATTGGTGATTAGCAATACCACACAAGAGTTAAAGTGACCCGTCGAGAGCAGACAGACTGAGACGATGAGTTCAACCGAGGACGTGTGCTAGACACTGGTGATGAATGAGCCACGGCGACTTGATTTATGGATCAGAAGCAGCACAGCTGGGATTCAGGTGGCCAATAAGTAGCACAAAACTAATTTATCTAATGCTATTCACCTGATTTTTACAGTTGCTTGTTCTGTAAGTCATTGAAAACGGCATCTCAGATTCAAAACCAGTGAGCTATAGGCCACAACAGTGTCCAACTTGCTGTTTCCCGTTCAAAAGCCACGCAAGTCTCATCCCTGAGCACTTGTGGCCCAGCTATCGCCCTCACAATGGGGAAGTACTAAAATGACAGCTGCCCAGAAATGAGTGGTCCCCTCCTCACACACAAATCGCCTGATGTGTACACATGATAAAGGAGGATTCTATTTCTGGGCCTCGGCAGAGGAGGCTTAACTGTTAAATGGGCTTGGCCTAAGTTTCCACTCTGTGTCAAAGCAAGCTGACCGGCTAGTGTGGTTAAGCACACGCTCACTTTCCCTGTAAGTTGGACCGTCTCTGAAGTCTTAATGTGGTGTAACGGTCGCATTTAATCCTGTTGTCCATGTTTGTTGATTCGGTGTTGAGGTTTCAGGCCTGCCTCGGTTCTAGCAACAGCCACATGCACTAGTACTTCAATGACCCGTAAACTGCATAGGTGTGGTTCAGGAGCAAATGCCTGTAAGCAGTAAATTAAAAAAAAAAAAAAAAAAAAAAAAAACAACTCAACAGACTTGCTATTGGACTCCACCTTAGAGACTAAAATAGAATTTCTCATATGTGTTGGCTGACCTCTCCATATCTCATAGCACAACCCTATGTGTCACAGATGCATAAATACATGTAGCAGAGGATTTGCGGTTGTCTGAGAATGCCAGGATGCCAGCCAAACAAATAACTGTCTAACTACAGCTAACTAACGATGAACATCATACCATGAGACACTTTGCTGGCAAAAAACAATTTTATATAACATCATTTGAAAAGATATATTCAAATATACTAACTATATATTACTGTTCAAAAGTTTGGGGTGGGAATACTTTTTTATGGTTATGTATTTTATGCTTACCAAGGATGTGTTTATTTGATTAAAAAAATACAGTAAAAACTGTTTTTAAAAAAAAAATATTATAAAAATTTAAAATAACTGTTTTCTATTTTAATATATTTGAAAAATGCACTTTATTGCTGTGGTGGCAAAACTGAATTTTCAGCATCATTACTTCAGTCTTCGGTGTCACCGTTATTTAATGCATCCTTGATAGATGTAATAATTGAATCATATTTCACTATATTATTGCTTTTACTGTATATTTGATTGAATAAATGCAGCTTTACTAAGCAGAAGAGACTCCTTAAGAAGGAAAGAAAAAACAAGAACTAGAGGTTTTTTACATTTCGTGGAAAGACAGCACTATTGCATACCGAAAGGCATTAAAAACTAATATAGATCAGCTTATTTATCTTACTGGCTCAAAACATATAAATGGTATTAATAAAATATATGTACTTATATGTAAATATATAAAAATATATATTATTGTTTATTTTATTAATAGTATAATTAGATTTATTTATATATTTATTTATATGGTTTCATTCTTAATCTAATGCCATATACTACTACTACTACTACTACTACTACTAATAATAATAATCATAATAATAATGAAGAAATCAGTAATTTAAAATAAAGAAGGATACTAAACATCTTGAAATCAATAGGCAACTAACGCTGCTATAAGAGAGAGAGAGAGAGCGTCATGAATATTCATGTAATTTTCTCTATTAGACCATTAAAAGGCTACTTGTGTCGTTGACTCTCTTCAATTCTTGTTTTCAGAGTTGAGGCCTACATCAACTCCACACTGTGCCCTGTGTTAGCCTGCCGTCTGCACAATGGCTATATTTGATGTCTGTAGACCTTGAATGTGGACAGCAGGGCCACACCAACAAGTGGTACTTTTGTGCATTCGAGACAGTGAGAAGAGGGGGACAGTTGATAGACCTTACCCTCACCCTCATACAATGGACCCGGGGCCAGACAAGGTTACCCAGCTGTGTCTCAGCAACCCGGAAGCCAAGTTCAAAACATCTACTGTCCCGCTTTAAATATCCAAGCCATGCTTCTGCAATGACCACTGGTTAGTGGTTAAGACCGGCAGACCCACACACACACACACACACACACGCAGACGCAAACAGATGCACAGACACGCATACACAGACGTCCACATATACTCAGAGACTCTGAGGCAACCACAAGCCAAAGCACCAATCCGACTGTATAACTATTCCTTTCAAGTGGATTGTTCTGGTATACAGAAACTCATATACAAATTCTCCGAAAGGACTGGGCTACTAGATGGAAAAACATTCCAAGTATGTTTCACTCCAAACATATGATAGGCCTTATCCTACAAAAGACATAAAGCAGAAGCACAGGCTAAGAGGGGAGCTGTCTGCGCTATCATTTTCAGACAAGAGCTGAAGCAAACAAACAAAGGACATGGCTCAAACATGCCAATATGCTTGTTTACCTCTTTACTAAAAAAGCTGATATTTACAAAGCTTATAGGGACGAACAATCTCTATGCTTGAAGAGCAAATAACAAGAGTAAGGAAATGGTTTAGCACTAATATTATAAAAGGTTTGGGCTAAATAAGATTTTATTTGTATTTAATATTTTGAAAGAAATTAATCGCATTAAATTGATCAAAAATGACCGTAAAGACATTTATGATGCTACAAAAGATTCCTATTTCAAATAAATGTGAAATATTTTTTTATTATATATAAAATAAATGTTTTTATTTTAAAATTTCTATTCCATAAATATAAGTAGCACAGCTGTTTTGAAACACGGATAATAATAATAAAAACATTTCTTGAGCACCAAATGAGCATATTAGAATGATTTCTGAAGGATCATGTGACACTGAAGACTGGAGTAATGGCTGCAGAAAATCCAGCATAATGTTACTGTTTTTACTGTATTTTTGATCAAATAACTGCAGCCTTGGTGAGCATAAGAGACTTCCTTCAAAAATCATACAGACTCCTAAACTTTTGTATATGCTAATATTCTAAGTGTACATGCTAATTCTGGTACACACGTTAGCACAAAACAACTATTGTATAGTAGTAATTACTTCGCAAGAATTGAAGAGAAAAAAACGAAACCAAATATTTTCAATTACTGTGGCTGTTGGGTTTGAACCAATCCAGTTCACTCCAGTTCACTTAATGACTAAAGTCTGCGAAGAAATTACTGTGAATACAAGCCCAGCTTAAACAAACAGAACATTCTGCTGAAAATTTGCGAGGCTGGTTAGGGCTGGAAGAGAATTAATGCAGTTATTGGCTGAGTAAAAGTCATGATGGAGAGGGAACATACTGTAGTATGTGGGGATGCCGTCCTTACCAGCACTGGTGCCCGCGCCAGTGGAGAGATCAGTGCCCATCAGACCACCTAGCATGGGAAGAGAAAGACAGAGAGAGAGAGATTTCAGTCACTTCATTGCAGCTGATATCCACATCCCACCACAAAATCTTCCTCCTTAAAACTGTCAGGTCATTTATTTAACAACCTCAAGCCACAGAGATCTTCCTCCCCTCCCAGCACGTTTAAGAGCGAGGGAGACCGAAAGACAAATATAAGGTGACAGAGACGTGTGTGTATGTGTGTGTTTGTCTGAGAAGAACAAAACACTGTCCTTTTCCACCTCAGCACACTTTTCTGAGGAGGAAGCCATGTGGCCGATGGGACTCGTCCGCGGTGTCCAAGAAAAATTACACATTTTTATTTTTAAGCATGCAGGGGAGCAAGTGTGGTCAGAGGCGTGCAGGCTGGGCCAAAACTCATATTTAGCTAAGCGCTCCTGAAATACAGAGCTGATTGCATCAGGAGAAATCCGTTTTAATGACAGAGCTGTGGGTGAGAGACTCTGTCTAATGAAGCAAGACAACACAACAATAACAGAGCCTACAGGATCGTGCAGTACACTCTAAGAACAAAAGGTTCTATTTAGAACCTTAAAGGGTTCTGCCAGGCGTTATTAAGTAGAATCTATTAACGTTTTAATTAGAATCAATTAAAGTTTTAATGAAAGTTTTTTAAAACTTCTTTTATATTTTGATTACATTTTATGATTTAAACAGCTCATAAACATACTTTATCACAAGAAATAAATGTAAATAACCCATTAAACGTGCAATCATTTAAGACATTTCTCCTTATAAAAGCTTTGAGTCTAGAGCCCCACTGAACCTTTTTTTTCTCTAAGAACTTACGAATATTGGTCATAGTGAAATACGGACAAAGTGACAGATGAATAGGGGAATGCTGAGCATTAAATTAATTATTGGTAATATTATTCTGTAAGCATCACAGATCATTTCGAACATGTCTAACTTTAATACTTTTTTAATAATTATTATTTTTTAAAAGGACTTGGTCACATCAGCATAATAAAAAAGTTGTTTAGAGGCAATGAAAGTATTTTCTTACAGTCACTCTATGCACAATATGATATATGTATATGTGTTTTTTACCTGCACTAGGTGGTCTGTGTGTGACCCCGGGTGACATACTGTTTCTCTGCAGGCCGTGGTGGGCCAGTGGAAGCAGGTTATGATTGCCTGGGTAAATCTGGTTATTCACGGGGATGGGCATCTCGTAGGTGGAAGAGGGCACCGCCTGGTTGGAGAGAGAAGCAATATACGTATACCTTTAAAATAATAATTATTAACATAAACTACAATAATAACGGTTAAACAAGAAGTTAAACACATTGAATACAACAGCTTAAATTTAAATACTCAACCTTTTGCACAGTGAAAAAATTATTTATTTTTTTGACAAATAAACTGCATGTAATGTATGGAAGCTTGCTTCCGTCACAGAATAAAAAAAAATGAAAAAGGTAATTGCAACTTTTTATCTCACAATGACTTTCAATTCTGACTTTTTTTCTCGCAATTGCGAGTCAGAATGGCGAGATATAGTCGCAATTCTGACAAAAAAATCTGTCTTTTTTCCCTCAGAATTGAACTTTAACTCATAATTGCGAGGTTATATCTCACAATTCTGAGAAAAGTCAGAATTGCGTGATAAAAAGTCAGAATTGCAAGCTATAAACTCGCAATTGCAAGAAAGAAAGTCAGAATTGCGAGATGTACTCAATTGTGAGGAAAAAAAGTGTAAGATAAAAAGTCGCAATTATCTTTTAAATTGTTTTATTCTGTGGCGGCAACAAGCTTCCATCGCAATAGCCTCAATTCTCTGTCCATTTTCTCTGTTATCTGCCCTAAATGAACAGGCTGAGATGACTCTAAACTCTCTAAATCTCTGTAAATCCTCTTGTTCCCGTCACTCCAAAAGACACAGGCTTAACCTTGAAGAGAGTCCTTCCTCCTTCATATTATGTTTTTTTAAGGACAAAATAGCCCCTAATTGTAGCCATGTGTCCTGAGGGTCTGTAAGTGCTCATCTGGGAGAGCATCAACTGACAGGAACTGAAGAGGAGCCGCTCGCTCTTTCTCACTCTTTCATTCTTCATTAACTCACAAGGCCACAGCAATCATGGCTTGAGGCAGCCAAATATTTTCTCTCCACAGTGAAGGTCTTGGTGGGCACAGCTTCACTTTTGTTAGGTGTTCATTTTTCCGTTTTTACCTTCATGTTCTGTTTGGAGTCTCAGAGACCCTAAGGCCTTTTAATAGCTTGAAAAATATTAGTTTGCTGCTTCATGACTTTTTTGAAGTTGTAGGAGAACTCATTTCGGTAAATTCGGTAACACTTTACAATAAGGTTGAAGTAGTTAACATTAGTTAATGCATTAGTTAACATGAACTAACCATAAACAACACCTCTGTTCAGCATTAGTTCATCTTTGTTAACGTTAGTTAATAAAAATACAGCTGTTCATGGTTTGTTCATGTTAGTTCACAGTGCATTAACTAATTGTAACACGATTTTAATAATGCATTAGTAAATGTTGAAATTAACATTAACAAAAATAAAGAAATGGTTTATAAGTGCAGTTCATTATTAGTTAATGTTAACTAATGTAGTTAACTAATGAACCTTATTGTAAAGTGTTAACAGAAATTCTAACCTTATAACACCAATCAGTTATTGTACATTGCATTTTTTCTTGGTGTAATAGTCAAATGTGTAACTAGATCACATTCCTAAAAAGTGCATGTCTAATTTCTGATTCAGTATTATCAGCCTAATTTAATCAGATGAAACAAAATGTATTAAAAGTGAAAAGAAAGAAAGAGGTTAATATCCAAATTACATTTTTTTTTTTTTAAGAGGTACATGATTCTGGTCACCCTAAGCAATAATAACAGTCAATCTTAACAGAACAAAAGGGAATCTTTCGCATATTTGTCTAAGTTTCCTGAACTGCATCTCTACTTGTTTATTTTTAAATGGAAGAGATTTCCACATCTTTTTTGTGTGTGTGTGTACGTGAGGCTGGACATCTTCAGCATGGTGCCTTTCTTCCTCTTTGTGCTACTGTACTCTCTAACTGGGAAAATATAACTCAGTCATTGTGACCACAGACTGAACTGCCACTATCTTCACCACTATTACTGTATTTACCACTCCACCCAACCCAACCCAATCTAATTCACAACCGATAAAATACTGTAGGTTACTGGACATATATTTAAAATAAATATATAAAAACAAATACAATAAATAGAAACAAATATATACATACATTTCTAATAAAAAATCGTATCATCATGAATTTCTCAAAATCATGGAAGGTACTAAGATACTAGACAGGCAGACAGACACAGATAGATATAGATATAGACAGACAGACACAGACAGACACAGACAGACAGACAGATGGATAGATGGATAGATAGATAGATAGATAGATAGATAGATAGATAGATAGATAGATAGATAGATAGATAGATAGATAGATAGATAGATAGATAGATAGATAGATAGATAGATAGATAGATAGATAGATAGATAGATAGATAGATAGATAGATAGATAGATAGATAGATAGATAGATAGATAGATAGATAGATAGATAGATAGATAGATAGATAGATAGACATATATGTCAGATTGCCGCATGTCATATTTGAGAAATAATACTACTGAACTGATCAATATGAAGCTAACATCATGGCTCTCAAGTTTTAAAAAAACATGCAGCATATTGTCTTTGGGAGAGCATGCTGTATTATATCTCTTAATTCTTTGACATATAGGAAAGCACATGCAAGATCTGCAAATTCATTTGTTTAAATCAATTCAGACATGTAATGAAGAGTATCTATTTCTGAACATCAATCATCGGAAGGCCTTCCAACGCACAAAATATACTTTGGAGGTTAAAATGACTGTATTTCTTACAGTAATTGTCTTTGTGCTTCAACTTGTTTTAGTCATAACTCAGAAGTGTAATTACCTCCCATGCATCCAAAGGCAGCGCCGGTGTATATACTACTAGATCTACATGATATATACTCTACGGTACATATAAGGTTAAAACAAGATTAGAATGAACTACTTTGTTTCTCCAAATATGTTTGTTAGCCTTGCTAGCTTTCCCACAAAGCTGTTAGTTTTTTGCCTCTCCGCTCGTCACTGTACTTACAGGTATCTTCTGAGTCTTGATCATTAGATCAAACTCTTCATTAATCTGTTTGTATTTCTCCTCCGTGTGCGGAGTGAGAGCGAGAGCAGACTCGAGCTCCAGGCTCTCGCCGCCTTTGTTCTCCTTCTTGCTCAATGCCTGATGGCCCGCACAGAGCGAACAGTGAGCCAGAGCACAAGGGAGAGATAGAAAAAAAAGAGAGAAAGAGAAGGAAGTGTGAGAGGTCTAGTCTGAAACGCAGGTACTTACACATATCCTCTGTCTGCTGATCATGTGCAGATCAATGTCGTTGTTGAATTTATGCAACTTCTCGTCTGACTCTGGGCTGTGGCCCACCGAGTCGTCTGCGTCGGGGTCAGGGCTGTCACAGCCATTTAGACCCTTCTTTCTCAGGGTCTGTAAATACAAGTTTGCACACAGTTCAAACAACAACCACCACGTAGACCCTCAGGTGGGTCATACAAGCTGTATTTAGACAGGATTAAACTGAATACTTTCTAGAATTCAAAAACGTCTCGGGTTATGACTATAACCCTTGTTCCCTGAGAAAGGGAATGAGAACTGCGTCCAAGACACTTTGGGATACGCGCTACGCTAGAGGGCGTATCCCAAAGTGTCTTGGACGCAATTCGAGTTCCCTCGAAAGGGAACCATACATGTACTTTAAAGCCCACTTCAGTAATTGGGGAAGACTGCATCAAAACTATTACACTCTAAAAAAAAAAAAAAGGTTCTATATGGCACCAAAAATGGTTCTTCATCGTAATCATAGAGGAACCACTTTTGGTGCTATATAGCACCATATATTAACATGTTCTGTATATGGTAGCAGTGCTATATAGCACCTTAGTCAAAGAACCGGTGAAGAACCTCTGAAGCACCAAAATTGGTGCTAAATAGCACTTAAAAAGGTTCCCCTATGATTACGAGCCAAGAACCATTTTTGGTGCCATAAAGAACCTTTTTTTTAGAGTGTATGTATAGTTATGTACAGTATCATTCAAAAGAATAGGGTCAGTAAGATTGTTTTTGAAAGAAATTAAATGTTTCTTGAGCAGTAAATCAGCATATTAGAATAATTTCTGAGGGATCGTGTGACACTGAAGACGGCTGAGAATTCATTTTAAATTAAATCGCATTTTAAAAAGAAAACAGTACTTAAAATTGTAATAATACTTCACAATGTTGGTGAGCATAAGATACTTCTTTCAAAAACATATATAAAAAACCTCCCCAATTTTTAAACAGTAATGTATGTATTGCATTTAATAACCATTTAATTAATAACTTAATGTAATCATTTTTAGGCACATTTTTTAATAAGTTACTTGTGGACCACAGTTGATTACCCACTAGTGTAGAAACTTTAAAAGGTTTATTAACCAATAAATTCAAGCTTGTTTGCTTTAGACTATTTGCATAAGGTCATGTTATTTATATTCATGTAATATAAAATAATCATACATATTCCTTGCAAGTCTGTGTAAAGGAAGTCGAGAGACAAGACGATACGCACACACAGGAAGGGCAAACCTAAAATATAAATGTTAATATTTAACCAGGTCGGGGTACCAAAGAGAAAAATTTCTAAATGTGATTTCAGCAGCAAGGAACAGCCCTACTGCTGACCACATCAGAGAGACGCCTATAGACCTGGTCCAAATAGATTAACAGAAAGACACACAAGGAACATAAAATGATACAAGGAATCTTTTGATATAACCATTAAGAAAATAATAAACCAAAAATGTGTGATAAAGCTGAAAAGTTGTGCTGTGCTTATGCAAACAAGCTCTCCTGATAGCCTATATTAAAGCAGCAATTTCTCTCTCTGCCACCTGATGGCCACCTTCTAGTAGGAATGAGATCATCCTCTTGCAGTAAAGTCATCTGCCAAATGGGAAACGTTTGTGTTAACACAAAAAAAAAAAGTGATTTACTACAAATTTACTATTAGCTATTGTGCTCATTCAATGTAGTTAAGAAATTCTGCCATCCTGAGTGATACAAAATCAACAAATATCAGAAATTCTGGGAGAAGCATGATGTTTTTTTGTGTGTGTGTGAAAATAAGAAGAAATAAAAACTTGAGGCACACTGCCACATGCTACACCAGACCCAACCCCCTTCAACTGTCTCGTGACATTACCCGCGCAAGGTTCTCGAGCAGTCTGACGTCTCATCAAAGGGAGACGCGTTCCACTGGATCAACTGGCTTTAAGTGTGGCGTGGCGGGATATTAGCCACCAGCTAACATATGTGCAGCCTGCGCTCTCACACATAGTCCTTCTCTGCCTTCATCTGCCTGTCTGCATCAATCACACAAGAATTAATTTACTCTGCTGACGTGAGGGCTTGATGAAGACGGGTTTCTCATCCTCTTTTCTTTGCTATGACATGCTTCTATTAGGTGTTGAGGGATTGTGTGGAGAGCGGCGCTGTGTGATGAGAGCTTTTTTTCCTTTTATACACATTGAGCTTATCAAATGCTTTGATGATGAGTACCAGGCTGGTTGTTTTGTGCGACTGAAATAGAAAATGACGGATTTTGAGTCTCAGTCATTAAAAAGACAAACGAAACAACTTTATAATGCTATATATACGTAAAGTACTGCTCCAGATGTTCCGTGTCCTAAGTGTGGTAGTCCAATCCATTGCAAAGTCATTTTTTTTGGCCTCAAATTATAGGTTACCCCTAACTAGCAGAACTCAGGTATTGCCTCTGCAACGGGGTGGGGAAAGATTGCGGTGTGGTAGTGGAGTGCGAAGAGGCAGAGTAGACTATAGTGTGCTGATGGGAGGGCATGCTGGCTGAGTGAGCACTCAAGCAGGGATCGGCAGTTTAAGACCCAGCATGCAGTCGCTCTGAACCCCCTGAAGGTCCGCCGCTATGCCACTCATTCCAGATATGTGCACCTGTCAGAGTGTCCACACCTGTCACCAGCCCTCACACACACACACACACACACACACACACACATATGTTCTGCTGTAGGGTGGCAGAGTTATCCAATCACAGAGTGTGTGCTGAAGATGGCCATAGATGGCTAAACAAACCCTTTCCCCTGAGAAAAAAAAAGATCTTGCTCTTTCATTGCTCAGGAGATTTAGTGGAGGTCTTAACTCTTCTAAAATCTTTTTCTTTGATTCAAGTAAATTAAAAATTAACACAAATGAGACAGTTCTTGACATACAGTAAAAGTACAGAGCTATACAATTTAATATCACAGCTCAGATAATTCAATCTTGGAAGAATTTAGTGAAAAAAAAAGTGACTTTTGATTGCAGATTTGCCAAATCTGAGCAAAATCGCTATTTGAACTTGTGAGAAAATGAAACTAAAAAGATAATTTTTTTAATTTATTTAATAAATCATATAAACAATACTTAAATTATATTTATATATTAAAAACAGGTCAAATGAATAAATAAATATTGTAACAAAATGCATTAAATTTTTTAAAATACCTTTTATAAACAAAAAATTCATAATAAATGTATTAATAAATTTAATTTAATTTAAAGGGGTTGTTCCGTGTGTTTTTTTCTAGGCTTGGTTGTGTTTATGGGGCGCTGTATAACATGTCTTAATACTTCTTTTTTTTTAAAACGCCGTATTTTTCTTATATTTTACCTTTATTCCACACCGCTGTCTCCACTGTCCTTTGAACGGCTCGTTTGCTTCTTTTAAACTGTGAAGCCCATCCCTCCGAAAAACGCAATGGTCTTAGACAATCAGACTCCTGAACTCTTGACCCATCAGGATCATAACACACACTGGACAGAATATCACTCAGCACAACCCACTGTAGATACACACACATTATATACACATTTATTATAATTTATTATTTATCATTTATCATATAGCACCTATTGTACATTGGTTCTCTACTGTGAATAATAATGGATACTGTACATTGTATATTATTATTATTATAGCTTAATGTATACTGTTTAATGTATGTTTAGTGTATATTGTTTAAAGTATATGTATATTGTAAGTATGTGTATATTGGTTAAAGCTGTGAGAACTACACTCACATTGTGTAAATTATTTATTGTAGTGTTTACTGTGCTGTGAGTAATTGTGGGCGCATCAGATGTGTAATCTGATGCTGCTTTAAAATTTTGTACATGTCATGACTGCTATGTTGCTCGGAACTGCACCAAGAATTTCACCTGCTGTTGCACTTGTGTACATGGCTGTGTGACAATAAAGTGATTTGATTTTGATTTGATTTGATTTGATTGGTTAGATGGCCAAATGTAATTTGTAGTTCTGCAACAGCTCTCTCTCTTTCGTAATGACTGCGACGTGGCCTTGCCCACTTTGTTGCGTGTTCGCGGGGGCAGTGTTTATGTCAATAGCAAGGATTTATGATGTCACCAACCCGGGAAGAAGCTTGTTGTAGTCCAAACCGGCCGTTTTTGTAGGCAATAAACTGCCATAACTTTAAAAGACAATGGGCCCTATTTTAACGATCTGAAACGCAAGTGTCAAAGCGCGAAGCACAAGTAACTTTGTGGGCGGGTCTCGGCGCTGTTGCTATTTTCCCGGCGGGATAAATGGCTCTTGCGCCCGGCGCAAATCTAAAATGGGTTGGTCTGAAGTAGCTTCATTATTCATAGGTGTGGTTTGGGCGTAACGTGAATAAACCAATCAGAGCGTCATCCAACATTCCCTGTAAAAGCAGGTGCGCAAGTTCCATTATGGATTGCTATTATTATGGCGTATTTACCAGGCGCACGCCAGGAGCGGTTCACAGCCGAGGAGACTGATGTTCTTGTAAGAGCAGTGAAAGACAGAGAAGTATCCCCAGGACGTCGCACCAGTGCCGCAAGCGCTACAATGACATCAGAAGACAGGGAAAGTCCAAGCTTGCCAGCATCAATCGGGCACGCCGTGTAACGGGAGGTGGATCTGCCTCTACTCAGGACCTGACGCCAGCAGAGGACATCGCTGCGTCCACCCTCACTGATTTTTTTTTCCTGGTTCTTGACGGACAAACCAATTTGTTAGATGTCCTTATATACATATATGTCTTGCCAGAAGTTGCCACTATTGGGCAAACAGGTCTCCTTAATTATTAGACTACAATTAGCCTGAATAATTTGTAAGCTAGATTTATGCCTATTTTTTCACATCTTCGTGGCACACCACAATGATTTCCGTCATCTCATGTGTTAATATTTTTTAGTGTAACAATTTATGATTTGCAAAAATAACTGTTGCATCTGTGTAGATTACATGAGCAAAGTGTATGCGCGTTGGCCACGCTATACATTATGGTCAAGCATGCGCCCTTAAAGGTCCCATTCCGCATGATCCCATTGTTCAAACTTTAGTTAGTGTGTAATGTTGCTGTTAGAGCATAAATAATACCTGTAAAATTATAAAGCTCAAATTTCAATGCCAAGCGAGATATTTTATTTAACAGAAGTTCCCTTTCAAAGCCTACAGCGAACGGCTGGCTTGGACTACATCCTGGTACTTCCTTCTTTAATTACGTCAGTAGAGCAGTAGAACAGACTAACCTCCGCCCACAAAGAAACGCGAAAAAGGGGGCGCGGTCTTGTTGCTCTCCCACGTGGAGAAGCGGACGTGTCGCGTGGAGAAAAGGAACTGTTGCGTTGAGTGTGTTTATCGCCATGTCGTCGAGACGCTGTTATTTTAATCCAGGAGTCAAATCACCTTTGTTTGGGACGCTGTAGAGATTATTGAACGCATACATCTCTCCGTTAAGAGGCGTGACCTTTCCAACATGCGCTAAGCTGCTGTCGAATCACAACACAGGAACTGCTGGCACGTGCGCTAAGCTGTGGTCAAATTACAACACGGTAAGCGCTGGCACAATCAGAACTCGTTACGTATTTCTGAAGGAGGGACTTCATAGAAAGAGGAAATCACCAGCCGTTTTTAGGACAGTGAAAACAGCGGTACACAGATAAGTACATTGTGTGAAAAATACTGTGTTTTTTTACACGCGAAACATGAACACATGTTATATTGCACACTGTAAACACAATCAAAGCTTCAAAAAAACACGAAGAACGGGACCTTTAAAATAGCATAATGAACAACGCGCAACGCGCCACTGACTTTAGACTAGGTTTTTTCTGGTCAGTGGCGCAATTGTTTAATGGAACAGCAAAATAGCACCAGGGATTGTTTGCGCCGGAACACGCCTCCTTTTTTGCGCTGAACCGCCCAGGTAGCGCAAGTTCATTCACTAGTTTAGCGACGTGCTTCTGTGGAGGGAAAAGCGCGCTTTGCGCGGGTGCAAAATAGGAATGACACATGCGTCGGTGTACAAAGTCAATTGCGCTGGGTGCAAGATAGGGCCCAATATCTCCGTTTGCCTTGAACTTTCAGCGCTGTAACTTTGCAGATAATGTTTATGCTCAAGCAGCAACATTACACACTAACTTTTTAAACTAAAGTTTAAAAAGTGAAATCGCATGCAACCACCCCTTTAATTAATAAAAACAATTTATTTGAATAAACTGGAATATTTTACGGACAACCAGTGAGCACGTTTACATGCACACCAGTACTCTGATAACTCAAAATAACTGGTTGTCCGGGTTTGCAAACCAATAACCCGACAATGCTAGTAAACCGTGTTTACAAGACTTTGCAAAAATCCAGCTGTGACGATTGGTTTATGCTTAAGCTGTTTATGACCTTACACCGATAAAGAAAAACAGGTTAACGCGTTTAAATGACCACCTGCATTGTCTTCTTATTAAGCATAATCGGGTTAAGAATGTGCATGTAAACGCGCTCAGTGACAACCGATCCATTTGGTTGCTGAGCACAGATTGAGACATGTTGAGAAAGAAGACACATTACGTTACTGGGGTCTCTTTCTCCATTTAAAGTCATTGCTGCCTAGGTAAACAATTGAGACTTTAAAAAGATCCCATTAGTAATTTTTCTTTCCCATGGGTTTAAATAATAACTCACTCATAATCACTCCCATGCTCTTCATTTCGGAAAGAAGGCAAAACACACAGCCAATGCAATTGATTTCCCAAGAAGCAGCGGCAACATTAATGCTTCTAGTTTGCCGGTCTAAAAATAAGATACAGTAGACAACAAACACCCTTTACTTGGACCAAGCAGTGAGAACATTCTGACGTCTTAATAGCTCCGCAAGATGAAAGCTGCATGATTGTCCTTCTAAGACATCGATGAGAAGTAATCAATCGAACAAAGTGGAAAATGCCCAGGCGGAGGTGAGGGGGGGCTGATAAAAAGCTAAAATGAACAGAGATAGTCAATATTGTGCTGCGGAGGGACGAGCGGCTGGAGGTTTCTGAGAATCAAGAATCAGTGAAGACAAGGAAGGGAAAAGAGTGGGTAGGAATGTCTCCTTCAATGGTATGCTCCCAATTAAACTCCTTCATATTTCTCGTCTCTCCTGGCTCATTCTGTCAGACCTCCTCTCCGGGCTGAAGCCTAAATAATGGACTGATATCAACTATCGTCTTGCAATTCCAGCTGTAATTAAGCCAGAGAAACTCTAGCTCGAGTAGCCAAAGATGATTCCCTACTGTCTTCACTACTGATCATTTTACCCTGGCCTCTTTTTAAAATCTGAACAGTGTCCAGCGCTCATCTAGTTAAAACCAGGCCAGATTGATGAGGGATCCTGACCCAGACAGACCTCATGGTTTATTTTCATTGGTTTCTGTTGTGGAATGGAGCTGACAGGTTTGCAAGTCCCGCATTCAATATTCTGCTGGAGTCCAGAAGATAAGACAGGATTAATCGTATTTTAACCATGATCACGATTTCTGCTTCTCTTATTTTTTTTTGACATTCTTGCATTTCATGTAGTTGCAAGAAGGTCAGATCTTTTCTCTTAATGGATACAGTTCCTGCCCAGTGTTTTACTAATGTTTCCAACCTGGTAACCACGCACACATACATCTATCGCTCTCTCTCTTTCTCTCACTCAAAAAAAGAGAATGATCTAAAAACTGTCATGTCTGTTGGATTTTAACTCAATTGTGATATTCCGCTCAAATGAAATTGTTATACAGCTGGTCTGTGCTCCTTCACAAGGTTGCTTGTGCTATTTGTCGCAAGTAAATCTGTGAGCAAACCTTCTCACATCTTCTTACATTGCTTTAATTGATCAAAATAAGTTAAGCAATTTTTTAACTTTTTAGTTGAAACAAGATTCAGCTCATTTTTTAAGCTAGTTTAATGTAATTTAAGTTTAAACAACTTACATTTTTAAGTACAATCAACTTGGTTGTTTACAATGAAACATGAATCTCGACAATATTGTTTGCAATTGTGGTTGCTGAATAAATGCACTTACGCATGTGTTACAATATAAGATCTTTTTTTGTTGTTTTAACAGAAAAACATTAACATAATATGGAATTATTGGAATTGATATTAGGAATTTCACTGTTTTAGCTTTTGACAGAAGCTTCTTAAGGTTTTTACCAGTTTTCATAATTGTAATTCAGGAAACTAGATGAGTTCGAGTTGTGTGGAAGTGCAATAATTCTGATGAATTATTCTGAAGAAATTTCTCAAATGAGAACAATCCTGACTTACTAATAATCATAATTCTAACTGTGGAGCAAATGTAATTAGTTTAAACGCATTATCATGGATGCTTTCTCTCCACTTTTACATCACATTCCTGTGTCCTGGTCGGACAGATCCAAAGAACTTGCACTGATAATCAAATTTTGCTAAACTTTGCACTGTTACTTTGAGGTCCTATAGCGAAACCATTCGTTTTCATTAGCTCACATTAGAGGTTTACAAAAAAAGACATATTTTAACACAGATCTCTATTTTCGCAGGTCAGTGACTCTCCTTGCTCAGCACATGTACTGTTTTTTTTCCACTTCTTTCTCTTCTATACAAATCCACTATAAAGCCACTAACTCCAAGGTGGTCCCATTAGGCCGACAGAGATGACATCATGCACCTCAACAGTCACGCCTCCACCATGTGTGTGCTGCGAGTAAGTTGGAGGTAATTATTGCGTACAGTCATACACGCTTCTTGCTTCAATAGAGTGGATGGAGGTCAGGGAAAGCTCTGTGACAGACACATGCTCAATCCAAAAGCGCTCTACAGATGGCCTCACTAAAAACTCTGTGCTTTGATATGGTACTTTTGGGGGGACCGCAGAGTCTCCTGCTCCCGTTGAACACGAGAGTGCAGAACTTTAGGAAGAGAGCCAGTCTGTCTTGACCTTATTGGAAGCATATGGCTGGAGAGAAAGCAGGGAAGCCACCGTTTAATTAAGTGTGGTTTGAACATGCTACAACAGTGTAGTGAGACGCGAATGCAGATGACAAAGGATGTGGCCTCCATATGTGCCTGTGTCTGTTTGTGTGCGTGAATGCACAGTATAATGGTAGTGTGAGGAGGTGCATCAGAAGACCGTCCTTCTTTGAACTAACCCATCATGCTCTTCAGCCTTGGGAAGTGGGCGCCTCTTAACTCCTAAAAACAAGCTACTTTACTGTAATTTTCTTGCTTTAAGCCCTTCCCCGTCTACACTGTAATAACGCATCAAAGAGACAAACTAGGCCCACTAGGCCCTCCATACTATAGTTAATATAACTAATGGTCATATCAGACTTTATTTTTGTCCCCATGAGGTTACCAAAAAACCTTTGTACCAAAAATACGATCAACTCTACTATTCAAAATAAATACAATGTATACATATAATTAGCAGGGACGGATACGGATTAACTGATTAAAAGTAGGATTTAAAAAAAGGATTTCTATTTAAAAAAATTACGTTATTTTGAACATTGATTTATATGTTTTAAAAAAAAAAACATTATGGATGATTATGGATATGGATGATTATGATTCTCATTTCATAATGAGAAATGTTCCTTAAGCAGCAAATCAGCATATTAGAATAATTTCTGAAGGATCATCATCATTTTGTCATCACAACAATAAATGACATTTTAAAATATATTGATATGGAAAGCAGTTCTTTTAAATGGTAAGAATATTTCACAATATTTCTGTTTTTACAGAAGTCCTTAGCAATGCATATTACTACTAATAATACATTTTGTATATATTTACGGTAGGAAATGTACAAAATATCTTCATGGAACATGATCTTTACTTAATATCTTTACTTAAAATTATGGTTTTTGGCATAAAAGAAAAATCGATAATTTTGACCCATACAATGTATTGTTGGCTATTGCCACAAATTAAATACTTATGACTGGTTTTGTGGTTTAGGGTCACATAAATGACTTCAGATATATTCATTTGTTTGATGTCAGATATTTGCAGAACCAACAAGCCGTTTCTGCAGCTCAGTTTCAATAAATGGTCTTTTTCTTTATTGTGAAGTTTTCAGTTCTAAAAGTTACAGTGTTTCTTGACACAATGAACTCTTTTATCTCAACGGATCAAGGAAAATTTGATTTCTCATGAATACAGTAGGTAATGGATAAGTAATATCATACCTTGAGCATCTAATTACATCCTGGAATGGATGAACATAGGGAAAATCCAAATCCACTTAAAATGTTCTATATTTAGGCATTTCAAAATTAAAGCTATTCCCAATACACAGGCATAAAGTTGAGTAGTACACGAGAGAGAAAGACTAGCTATCTAGCTATTTTCAAGAGTACAGCTGTTACTCAAATAAACATTATTCTTAACAATGATAAACTACTGTAAGAAAACATTTTATGCTTGTGTTTTTATTTACAACCTTTTTCAATAATGCGATACTCTGGTGAACATTTGTGCCATGTTTTTCAGATTCTGGTACATGACCGTAAAGCGTGTCATCTCATATTCGCTCTCCATGGCTGTTACAGACAAACAAGTCATTCATATGACCTAATGGAGCATCCCATACATGCACACAATGACACTCAGTCAAGCTAAATAAAGGGGTGCTTATACCATGGCCATCTTTCCATTTGAAACAAGCTGGTTATGTCTTTATGTCTTATTTTATTTCTAGAGAGACAGAAGGACACCTATCACACGCACACACGCACACATATTGAAAGGGCTGTGATTCTTTTTTTGGATGCAATGAGCTACAATCACACTTGCATACACACACACACACACACACACACACACACACACACACACACACACACACACACACTCAGACATCAGTTATCAGCCTTTGTCTGTAGGGGTTCTTATCATGCAGCTGCATTACAGGAAGGGGCAGAGGGTTTTTGAGGAACAATGCACAGGCACCTGACCTCTCTGGCATGACCTTGTGTTTCCACACCCTTCGGGCCCTGTGCGAGGGGACACTGCCATCTACACCCACATACAGAAATAGATCGCTCATTTTCCACTGACAGTACGAGGGACAGCCAGACAGGACAGCCTTATTTCTTGTATCTTAAGTGCTGATGCCATGTCCTGTGCTTATTTAAGATCAGTCAAGCCGATCTTGCATGCATCAATTACATTAAGTTTTACTTAATCATTGCAGTGCCATTATATTCCACCTATAACTATTCCACCGTTTTTAAATAGTTTTGTACATGCAGCATCATAGCCTGACAAGCCAGGCTTGTCAGGTTTATCCCGCCAACTCACCATTGACAGGGCTCAATCCGAGGGGCGGGATAAACGGTTGTCTTTCAAATTCCCTCTGCACGTAATTGGATAGCGCCATGAGTGCCACAACCAACCAGAGCGAAGAAGAAGGTGAAGCCGAGCTAACGTTAGTTGATAGACTTTCGCCGTATCCGGTAGGCAAAACTTCGAACATATCTTCTTTTCTTAAGAATGACTTCAGTGCCGTTCTTTGTTCTTTTCTCAAAAAAAAGCTTAACTCCAAGTCTTCCAGAGTCGCGGCCAAAGCCGATTCAAAAGACCGCTGTTCGTCAGTTTTGTTTACTAGTAGCACGCTGAACCTCCGCAACTCTGCCGTGACGTGCCGTCATTACGTAAGCCCGCCCACCGACTCTACACACGCTGTGATTGGCCTGACCAGAGTTTGGTTTTTCCAGCTCTCAGGTCTACCGAGAGTTGCTAGACTACGTTCGCGGCAAAATAAACTTTCTGCCGCTAGGGTGCGTCTAGATTTCTAGGCTAGCAGCATCATGCATTATTATTATGAACTCATATTAACTAAATGTACATGAAATATTTGTACTTTTGAAAATGCATCTGTCAGTCAAATATAAATTAATGCAGAAAAAAAAGTAACGTTGCACCTGTCAACTAACTCTCATTAGAGTGTTAGTAGAGTATTATTAGAATGTCTTCTCAACATCTGCTAACACTTTGGGCCAGATTTACTAAACAGGGGAAATTAGCGCGAGAGCGCAATCCCATAAAAGCGCCAATGGGAGTGGAAGGTTCTGTGCATGATCTATAAACGCAATCTACCAAGGGCTGCGAAAATTAGTATCTGGTTTAAGACATGCTTTTTTTGAGTGGTAATTAATGGCGCAAATACCAGGATTGACTAGCGCAAACCATAGTAAATCGCGTTGCATGATTCATTTAAATACTCTCCTCCCATCAATTTTGCATCTGAAAGGGAAACTCTTACAAATGCATTTGCAATAAGGTCAGCCGCAAAAATAACCGTGTCTATGCCTTTTCATCGCAAATTTTAAATCCTGACAGTATTTTTTAGGGTTTGCGCTGGTGGAAGCTGTTAGTAAATCTGTCCTTTTATTTTGATGCTCCCCCAAAATACATTCCACTGACTATAAGTAACTTTGCAAGTGCAACTTATTCTACTAACCTGAACCCTATCCCTAACAGTCAACTAATACTCAACTAACACTCTAATAAGAGTTAGTTGACATGCATATAAGTGCAACATTACTTATCGCCAAAAGAATGCCTAAACGGGACCGTCCAAATAAAGTGTAACCGATAACTATAACAATATAACTATATTAGCGTCCACACCAACACGCAATACTGTTTTGTTTATTATAAGCGCACACACCAATTCTATCGTCTGCCACTTTAAATGCTCAAGATCTTTATAGCAGGGTGGATTCTGATTGGCGGTCAACATTGTTATTGTTCATCAGCTGAAAAAAAAATCATTCTGAATGTGATTCCAATGATATTGATCCTCTGGTTCGTTATCTTTGTAGAGTGGGCTATTTATGTGAACGATTTTTAAAAGTCCTTGGTGTGAACGAGCCATTATAGGCTACTTATACATTATACATTCTTATTCTCTTTTAGTTACAATCTTATACATTCGTCTTAATTCAGACCTAAAATTGTTTATACAATTCATACAAATATTCATCTACAATCACAACTTTTTCAGTAAATATCAATATATTGTGTGCAATGCATGCACTATTCGGTGTATGTAACATTGGAATGACTGGAGAAGCCATAGGGATCCGTTAAACTAGCCATAAAAACCCTTTAGAGTCTTTATAAATAAATAAATAATAACAGCCTTTATCCCCTGGATCAAATGTTTAGTGGCACCCCCAGGTCTGGCGGTGGAGGGGGGAATGCAGTCCAAGGGCAGCGGTTCACTAGAGGCGTCCACACAAGCTGTTGAATGAATAGAGTCTTGCTTACTCACCCTGCCTCTCCACGCCTATTCTTCTCCATTTGCTTCGCCAGCGCAATAAGCCAAGTGCTAAATTTAGCAGCACAGGACACTATTTTTAGACCACTACCATTTTTTGAGACATTTATTAGGGGAAGGATGCTAAAAAAAACTCATGCACGCACGCACACATACGGACCCACATCACACACACAAACAGAGGGAGGAAGGGGGAGAGGGTGGGGGCTCCTAATTTGGACACATCTGAAATACACTCATTTTAAAAGTGTTGCCGTAGATGCTTTGCAGCTGTTTCCAATCAGAGGGAAGAGTAGAGAAAACACGAGAAAAGGAGGCAGAACAAATGCTCTCCTCGGTTCTCCTCGTCGACATCCTGCTGCCATGTGGCAGAAGTTCAACAAGTTGTTCAAAGGCTGTGGGGTCAACGTGCTCTGGACTGGTGCTGCTCCTCACTGAATGAGCGATGAGGTCTGCTTTGAAGCCTGGGCAGATGTCTCACACGCATGTCACATTTCACAGTTATTTTTCATCTAGTCAAGGATCCGTAGAAAACGTATTCTGGTTTGTTATTATACAAAGACTTCTGAATCTCTCACAGTCTACAGGAAGCCATATCATTCAGTGATGTAATGTATGTATTTTAATATTTATACATTAAAGCCTATGTACACACATGCTGTACCGTTCAAAAGTTTGGGTCGGTAAGTTTTTTTAATGTTTAAGTAACATCAATCACCAATGCCGCATTTATTTGATAAAAATACAGTAAAAACAGTAATATTGTGAAATATTATTATAATTTTAAAAATCGGGTTTCTATTTTCATTTATTTAAAAAATTTATGTTAATCCTGTGATGGCAAATCTGAATGTTCAGCATCATTACTCCAGTCTTTGGTGTCACATGATCCTTCAGAAATCATTCTAATATGCTGATTTGCTGAAGAAACGTTTCTTATTATTGGTATCAATGTTGAAACAGTCAAACAGTTTGTGCTGCTTAATATGTTTATGGAAAAGGTGATACTTTTTTCAAAATGATTTGATGAATAGAAAGTTCAAAAGAACAGCATTTGTTTTAAATAGAAATCTTCTGTAACATTACAATGCATTACAATATTTACTTATATACGGCATCAAGTAGTATAAAGCAATATACTATACTATATAAATGGGAAGAAACATTTTTTGTTATGGTGGTTGAAAGTCTCTTCACATCCTGATAGCAATCACTAAGTTATGTGGTCTAAATGTATTTATATGTTTATATATTGTCTGTGGAAGGCGTAGGACCATAACATGTTTGTCCGAATGCAATGATACGATGCCTGTCAAAGTATGTGTTTTCATATTATTGTAATGTTATGTGCTGTGTGCGTTCATGTGTTTTGAAGGAGGCATGGCTTTGGAGATGCTCTGTAGGCAGGATGGGATCTATGTTTTCAAAGCTAGCTCGCTATTGCTAGCCTCTCTGAAAATTGCCTACCCTACCTTTAATATTTAAATGACGAAAAACCACACCTTTCTATGCAAATTATGCTCATAGATTGTGCATTACATACAGCCAATTGTAAGGTGTATTATACCTGTTCAAACAATCAAGTGTATGACATACATACATACATACTCTAAGAATAATAAAGCCTCCCTTTACACTATTCTGTTTGTGATGCTCATTGTTCATCACTCTTCCTCTGTTGACTTATCTATGTCACAAGGTTTATTTTCTTAACTAAAGCCTCTTCTGAGTTTCAAATTCAAAAATTCTGGCAAAAACATTGAGCTTGAACATCATTCGGTTAAATTACCATAAACTTATTGACTCTTCGCGTGAGCCATTAATAGTATGTGTGTGCGTGGTGGTAGATTATGGTGGTACACAAATATTTCCCTCTATCAGATGTATGTTTGTCTGTAACAGGACACAGTTATGTGAGTGTGTTATGTCATAGCGGGCCTTTGTACGTTAAATAGATGGTCATTGAGCCTCTGCGCTGAGAGAAAACCGCTGTAGGCTAATGTTCTCTCTGATCTCTGATTACTCAAACTAGTAAGAAAGAAAGTCTTTTCAAAAGACAGCTGAGGGAATGTTCTACTGGAGGAGCCTGCTAATGTGCTAAGTCCTTACGAGGAAAATATCTTTTAATTAACTCTTTACTGCCACTTTGAAAAGAAATGAAATTCAGTTAATTAGTGTACCTTGTCCACATTAAGCATTCTCCGAGACGTTTAATGAACCTGTGTTTATCTTCATTTCCACCCCCCTTCTCCTTCTACTTTAAACAGATGCATGTTGAGAGAAGCCTGACGCCTGCAACCGTCCTTACACATCTCAGCACACGGCAACACATATGAGGGGGAAACATCATGAGGGAGCTTTCTGGAATCTCATTAACCAAGCAGGTAGTCATTAACAGTGTGACCTTTGGAAATAATCACCAGCCTCCCTCCTTGTCGCTCTCTCTCTCAGTTTGCCTCCCGCAGCTTACGGCTAAACGCGCTCCTTTCTATTGCCGATTCATTTAGAAGTTATGGAGGTGAGAGAAGAGAGAAGATTAAAAGGTTGATGTTCAGATAAAGCTAATCTACGATGGGATGGGCTTGGCAAACTCTCTCTCAAGTGTTTGTGTCCTGTTCACACGACCGCTCCACGTGATGACGTGAGTGTTGACATGAGTAAGACATGCAGCCACAACGTGCTTCCCTTCTATCATAGTCATGTTAGTTTCTCTCGCTTTTGCATCGTTTTTAATACTGTTAAAACTGTTCTGAATTCATAATCAACAACAACAGCAACAAAACAATTTGATTGGTGTTTACGAATTAGTCATTGAGCTGTCGCTTTTACCTAAAGCGACATACAGCACATTACACATTAATTTGACTTTATTTATATATATATATATACAGTATATATATATAATTATTTAATAATTAACTAATTTTATATATTTCTTATAATAAAATGTTGTTTAAAATTATATATTTTATAACATTTTCTTTTATTTTAACATTATTCATATTTTTGTATTATTTGTAATTGGTATGTTTTTTTTTATTAAATATTATTTATATAATGTTTATTTTTTATCATATTGATATATTTTCCATTATTCATTAATTTACTGATTTCATGTAAAAGCCAATACCAAAAAAGTTTGGCGAGAATCAATACAACTGATCTGTCATCGTTTGCACAAAAATGAAACCAGTGCTAATGCCACCTTTACATGGAATTATCGTAAATACATGGACATGAGCCCCCTCTCAAGTCATATTTACCAGCTTGGGATCATTTTGATATCCAAGTTCCTGAGTTGGGTCTGCCATCATCTTTAAACACGATTGCTGCTACGACTGGTATTCTTTATTAGTGTCTTTTCATTAAAGTTTATATACATATTACATATTTACGTATATGAATATGTTTTATACACAGCGGAAATAGCCGGTATTTAAACGGAATTCCAGGTCAAGCATCTAGATAGTACGGTGAATGTTTATGGTTGTCAATGAATGGGACGCTAAATAACATTTTGGCTTTAATACGGTTTTCCTATTAAGAATGCCATGATTCCGGTTCTTTCAGACAACAAAGCACTTGAATGCAGCGAGCTCGTAATCACGACTTCAGAAGTGGGAAGTAGGACATTTCTGATAGCACGTGAGGGAGGCATAATGTCTGGCACAGTGCATTATGGGAAATCTATGCCTGTTTAAGTTTTTTTATCACCTGCCAAATAAATGCTGCATTGCACTTGTGCCAACAGAAGAGAGCCTTTTGACAACCAAAGCATGTTGTTGTGTTTTTGTTGTTTCCCCCCTGCTAATCTAAAACTAGATAATTTTACCTTACTCAAGCACTCGTAATTTGTTCTTTCTTCAAGACTTAAGGTGTAATTATCTGGACCTTCCCACCTTTCGCCTCGCCTCAGATGTTAAGACGTAGGAGACTTTTAATGAGTTTTTTTTTTGTGTGTGAAAGCTGAACATGGTAGCAAAGGTGCTTGGACTGAGGTATGAAGATGTATGAATTGAAAAATATGTTCTATCAACATTACTTAGCTTGCATAACAATAAACACAGTTATTAATTTGTTTTATTTAATAAGGTTCATGTGTATTATAAATCTATCACCATTCTGTCTTGTGATATAATAAATAAAATCAGATAGTGGAAAGATCCTTTTGACAAACATTTTTAAAATCTATCCGAGAAAATGTTCCTCTATTGCAAATTATATTGTCCATTCGCATGTTTATGTTATTAATTACGCCATTGTCAGATCGAGAAAGGCATACATTTCTGCTGAATGAAATAATGGCCTGACCTACGAAAACAGAGATAAAAATGGGGTGAAAACGGAAGACATAAGCGGAAAGAAAGAGCCAGGGATAGTAGAGTAGGGTAGAAGAGCCTCTAGCCTCTCATAAATAGAGCTAAAGAGGCTGGGCAAGCCTCTCACTGCCTCTCTCCCAACAACGCTAATTATCAACCAAAGACATGCTAATTACATGGAGCTTTATTGCTAATGTAGCGGGCTGCTCTTCAAGACGCCCACACGCTGCGCCCGGCTCCCCTGCCTCTCCTTATCCTCCCACTGCACCCCACAGGCACTCCAGGCAAAGACAGGAAAGATTGCTCGGATTTGTGTGTTTTATATGAGTGTGTGTGTTTTTTGCCCGTTTAAACAATGCTAAATCTATGTATGTACAGCACACGTTTGAGACCGTCCGAAGTCGATGCGTGTCTCACACACACAAACCCTCACACACTCTACAGCTCAAAGCTGAACTATGGCACTGATACCCCTATGCCGAGTTCCCCCTCCGGCCCACCCCAAGGCCTCGTCCCCATCCTGCCATCACAACAGGAAGCCTGCTTTGTTCCTCTTTACCTCCTACCGCCCACATCCCCTGGCCGTGATGTAACCTAGCAGCAGAAAAACGGGGCCCTGCAGGAGCTCAACACTTTAGCGTCGACAAATCCAGTTAGGGCGGCATTTTAGCCACCTTCAAATCGATTTCTCTAACACGAAATCTGGCAAATTGGAAAGAAACTCCACTAAAGCTGTTGCTTGGTGATGGGAGCAGTTTGACTCGCTATGCTCTTTTTTTTAACTTTCTTTCCAATTCAATGTTTGCGTGTGCTGATTCTTTAGTGTGCTTAATAGATCTGTCTTCACATGGCAAACCGTAACATTTATGACCTGCTTTTTGAAGAGACAGTTCACCCAAAAATTACAATTTTATCATGACTTACTCACCCTCAAGTTGTTCCAAACCTTTATGAGTTTATTTATTCTGTTGAACACAAAAGAAGATTGTTGGTAATCAAACAGTTGACATAGCCATTGACTTCATTAGTAGAAAAAAAAACAATAATATGGAAGTCAATGGCTACCGTTCAACTATTTGGTTACAGCCATTCTATAAAATATTTTATTTTGTGTTCAACAGAAGAAAGAAATTCATACAAGTTTGGAACAACATGAGGGTAAAATAAATGAAGAAAAACACAGGTGAAGTGAAAAACACTGATTCTCTTTTCATCACGGCACCTGTTAGTGGGTGGGATATATTAGGCAGCAAGTGAACATTTTGTCCTCAAAGTTGATGTGTAGGAAGCAGGAAAAATGGGCAAGCGTAATGATTTGAGTATCAGTATTGAGGTCAGTATCCATCAAAAGTGGTCCAAGGAAGGAACAGTGGTGAACCGGCGACAGGGTCATGGGTGACCAAGGCTCAGTGACGCATGTGGGGAGCGAAGGCTGGCCCGTGTGGTCCGATCAAACAGACGAGCTACTGTAGCTCAAATTGCTCAAAACTTAATGCTGATTCTGATAGAAAGGTGTATGGGGCTGCATAGCATATATTAGGACATTAGGTCATAATGTTATGCCTGATCGGTGTAAACAATCTCAGAGCTCAATAATAAAGAGAGTATCAGGTCTAACTAAACTAAAAGAGGTTTTGTTAAAAATGTGAGAATGACTCATAATAGTTTGAATTGTAATGTACTGTAATATTTGACAAATATTTCAAATGCCTTTATAGTTGTATATCTGTCATATAGAGTTAAATAGTGTTGTATGTTCCATATTTTTAAATTATAATCTTTATAATATATACTAAAACAAATGATTACATTTTTGGTAATTCATGTTTATTGTAAAGTACATTTAAAAACTTTTATTGAAATGTAATTTTGAAAATTATAAAAAGTGCGTCTTTATTCATTAATGCTGGACCGTGAATCTGACTTTACATTCCATTTTAGTCTCCCCTGATAATAATAAAAAACATTGCAATGAAAAAATTTACTTGAATGGCACATTTTTATACCACCACTTCAGTGTAAATAGGATTAATTTCTTCCTTGCATTTCTAAACAACTGGCCATGAAGTGTGGACTATAATACACACTAAAAAGCATATGACTGTTCAGTTTCTGAGGACTCCAATATGAATGAATGACAAATATTCTAAGAATAAATCACAATAAATCTAGTATTATACATTTACTTGAGTCTTTTCACAAGTGCAATGAGCAGCTGCTCATGCTTGGAGTGCATTTTTATAATTGTGCCTTGATGCACTGTAGGAATAACAAGCACTTTCTATCTGCCTTTAAAGCTGCCTCAAGGTCTGAGTTTGTATCAGACAAAAACACAGGGCATGTTTCGCACTTTATGACAGATGATCACTGAACTTACAAAAACCCATCTTTGCGAGATGATAATTTTCTAGCACAAAAAAAAAAAACAGATTAAAAATATATAAATTAGAAAAGAGATGCCACACTGGCTTTTTAAGATATATGCGTATGGAAATATTCTTGCTGAATATGTAAATAAAACAAAAATATAATTAAATGAAAGGAAGTTGGGACACAGAGTGTGCAGATAAAAAGGAAGTAGACGGAAAAACAAGTTTTTTTTCCAGTCTGACTCGAAGTGCAAAGCAATTGGATTGCACTTAGATTGAGAACAAACCACTTCACAAACTCACCCATAGATCTAGGGATATTAAGAAATGTTTGTGGATGTGGACCTGTCCATGTGTTGTTGTGCTTTGGCATGGCGAGAGGATACCTTAAAGCCCTTTAGTCCTTCAAAGGACCACCTTGTCAACCGATGTATGTCACCTTTGCTTGTCAAGATTTGTTGTGACATCTCAGAAAAGCAGATTACAGCTCACGCTGCAACATGCTTTTGGATGTTTGCCGCCAATCGCTTAGCATGGCCTGACCTCAGGTACGGTTAAAGGCAGGAACCAACAGACAACTGCCTCTAAGACCTGAGAGCTTTTAGGAGCATTAAGCTGATTGAGAAAATGTAGACATCAAAGCAGCATGCATTCAGAAAGAACAGAGTGCAATGAAATACAGCATGACACTGGATGTATTTAGTGCACTTTTTATATAGTCTATTTTCTAGTCCATTAGACTGCTAAAAACGTGTTGGGTTTGTGTCTATAGTGTCATGGACAAGGGTTGAGCTGAAAATAAGGGAGCAATGGCACTATGCACAAGGAAGTCATAGTCACGTGTTAATGATACATTTCGTCTACTGAAATATCACACATAAAACACTCATTTATGTACATCTTTCTGTATACACACTCACTGTTGCAGGGGTTTTCAACCTTTACAGTCCCCCACCCAGACTTTCATTCAACCTAACATTTCCTATGTAACATATTGTCATAAGTTTCATTTTGAACAGCAACTAAAGTACATAACATTTATTAACATTTATTTTAACTTGATCAGAAATGTCATAAAAAAGTGAAAAATTCACACTACTGTTCAAACGTTTGGTGTCAGTAAGATAAAAACACACTATATATATATATATATATATATATATATATATATATATATATATATATATATATATATATATATATATATATATATATATATATATATAGCAAGGATGCATTAAACTGATCAAAATTGACAGTAAAGACATGTATAATGTCACAAAAGATCTATTTAAATAATGCATGCGCTAGATGAGCTTTCTATTTATAAAAAGTCTCATGGTTTCGTCATGATCATAATCAAGATTTTTGTTTATTAAAAATGCTTCCTCAAAAATATTAAGCAGCACAACATTGTTTTGAACATTGATTATGAGATTATTAAAAAAAAAAATTGTGGAAGCAGTTTTTATCATTTAGCACCAAATCAGTATATTATAATGATTTCTGAAGGATCGTGTGACACTGAAGACTGGAGTGATGATGCTGAAAATTCAGCTTTGCCATCACAGGAATATATTACATTTTAAAATGTATTAAAAACAATTATTATTAAATTGTAATAACACTTCACAAAATGACTGTTTACTGTATCTTTGAACAAATAATTGCAGCCTTGGTTTTTTCTTTCAAAAACAAACCAAAAAAGTTACAAACCCCAAACTTTTGAGCAGTAGTGTTTTTTTTTAATAATTATTATGAAAAGAAAAATCATTATAACAATCATAACAATAACCTGCTTAGTGTGGGAATGTCAGGTTAGTGTGTTTAGAGAAACTCACCTCCACAATGTCAGAGTTGGTCCTGCTCTCATGTGGCTCGTTGTACTCGGTGTATTTGAGCAACACTTTGTCCATATCTGTGCTGGCATACTGGAACAGCTTGTTGGTACTGTTGAAGATGATGAGGGCAATCTCACAGTCACACAACACGCTCAGCTCATAGGCTTTCTTCATCAGGCCAAACTTTCTCTTTGTAAACGTCACCTAGACAGAGACAGAAGAGGGGAAACAAGGTTAGACAAGTCGCAGGCTGCACTGACGGCGTATAAAAACTGAGATGGATGACTCTATGTGTGTTTGCTCAGCGCGTTGATGCTCTTAAATATTCCTGACTCCTGAGTTGTCCTAAAAACAGCGTCTCTTCGGAAAATCAATGTTACTTTTCTTTCCTTCTGTCTACTTTCCTTTATTTTCCTTTGTGTTCTTCCAAATTATCTGGAAAAATAGACAATAGCATAATAGCTCCTTCCTCTCATAAATCAACTGAAGATCTTTTAAAAATGCCATTCTTTAACCCAAAGTAAAATATCTCTTATCTCACTTTTGCTTTTATTCTTACATTCATAAGAAGAAAAGAGCTTACTAATTGAAATATTACCTGAGTGCTCCGAAACAATGCAATAACCTTTCATTTAAGATTAATACAGTAACACTAAGTGTGTCTGGCCCCTCTGATACAATAGTTCAACTGTATAATTAGGATTTTATTTCACGATTAGGGTTAACCATATTCACCTCAAGCAAATTGGGGAAATAATTAAGATTAAGCCTGCATTGCACGGAAGGCAAATTCTCCTCATGTGCATCTGTGTGAAAATGCACTTTTCAGCAGATGCACAGACATACAAACACTCACGCACGGAGATCATCGCTGCCTCAGAGTGTTTGAGAGGCTGTTAATGACTTCTCAGTGCATGCTCTCGTCTAAATTAGCAAAATTAAAAAAAAGAAGCATCTCTTTCTGACCTCATAGGTTTCATGTCTCTTGAGCACTTAAAAACAGCGCTGGAGAAACCGCACACGCTCAGACCCAAACAGAGGAGGAACCTAACCACTAAACTCTTCATGTGTAACAAAAATGGTCACACACACCTTTTAATGTGACAATGTCCGTGGCAAATCTATACATTATTTATTGCAGAAGGCAAGTGCATAATATTACAAAATATATTGTGCGTGTTCACCAAAGCAATTTTATAAGGGAAAAAAAATAAGCATGTATTAGCATAAGGTATTACATTTCTTTGATTATGATAATTTGTTTCTGATGTTGTCATGGTGAAACTCTTTAGCTTATATGGTGTGTTAAATGAAAAAAGAAAAAGAAAAAGATTGAGCCCTATTTGAGAGAGTAGATTAAGTTTTTGTTTCAGAAAGTTTTAATTTAAAAATATGGATATTGTCTAAACAAAACTTGTGTAGCTTTATGAAAAGTGGAAAGGAAAGATATATATATATATATATACTTTTCATATATATATATATATATATATATATTTATATATATATATATATTTATATACACTTTTCATATATATATATATATATATATATATATATTGAAAGTGTGAGGTCCAAAATGTGACCCTGAATCACAAAACCAGTCATAAGGTTCACATTTTTTAAAATTGAGATTTATACATCATCTGAAATAAATATGCTTTACATTGATGTATGGTTTGTTAGGATAAGACAATATTTGACCAAGATACAACTATTTGAAAATCTGGAATCTGAGGGTGCAAACAAATCTAAATATTGAAAAAAACGCCTTTAAAATCCTTAGCAATGCATATTACTACTAATTATAAATTTTTGACATATTCACGTTAGGAATATCTTCATGGAACATGATCTTTACTTAATATCCTAATGGTTTTTGGCATAAAAGAAAGCCATACAATGTATTGTTGGCTATTGCCACAAATACACCCGTGCGACTTATGACTGGTTTTGTGGTCCAGGGTCACAAATAACACTGATGACATTTGAGAACATTTGTTTGTGACCCACAAAATAAAGGATGTCATGCAGGTTTGGTGCAATATGATGGTCAATAGATGATCAAATAATTTTCATTTTTGTGTACAATCCCCTTAAGAGAATAATAGCCTGTTAGCACTTTTTATAATATGTGTACTTGAACTGGAGTTTAATCAATTACCAATTTTAATTTGACAGTGATCTCTCATTCTTCTGAGATTATACAGTAGCTACAAAATATACCGAGGTGAATCTCATCCTGCTGGTCATCTTCTATCATCATATTTCGAATAATTTATGAGCGAAGTAATGATGTATTGATTATGTATCATTTTGACAAGTTCATTTTGACAAGTCGAACAGCCACTTAAAGAACACAACTGATGTTTTGACAGCTCCCTTTTCTGCAAGATAAAGCCAAAGTGAAAGTTTCGAGCTTCCACATTGTGGCTTAGCAGTTCTGAGAGGTTTCTTCTTGAGGCTTCTGGAGATTTGGCAAGTGTGACAAGATGCAAAAAGAACAAGCCAAAAAAACTCCAGTATGACAGCAGTTTGAGAAAAGAAAACGCTGAACAATGTGTTTGATGAACAGACTTTGAATTTTGGATTATTTGAATAGCAAATAAGTTTTTGGTCAGTCAATAATTCACACATCCAAAATAAATGTAGCAATTTGCACTGGGCAGTTCTCTGAAAGAGGAAGTAGTATCACACATACTCAAGATATGGAGATATAAGGACTTTAAATAATCACTGTGGTCAAGCTCATAACTGTGGCTAGTGACATCAACACCCACAGTCACAAAACAACACATACTAAAGATACTTCACTTATCCTTCATCGTGTCTTTTTTTTCTAAAACTGCAAGGTCACATACGTACATTCCCAACCTGTTTAAGTGAACGGTGTTTTTTAAAAGGGATAGTTCACCTAAAGATTAAAATTCTATCATCATTTGCTAACCCTCATGCCATTCCATGACTTTGTTTCTTCTGTGGAACATAAATTATGATTTTTCGTCCATACAATGAATGTCAATGGACATCAAAACTGTTTGGTTACCAACATTGTTCAAAATAGCTTCTTTTTTGTTCTGCAGAAGAAAGAAAGCCATACAGGTTTGGAACGACATGAGGGTGAGTAGATGATGACAAAGCTCCTTTTTTTCTTTCTTTTGTGAACTATCCTAGTAAGTTTTACTCCTGAAAAATTTGTGGAAAAAAATTACACTGTAAAAAGTGATCAGTTGACTTAATAAAAAAAAAGTGAGGAAACGTGTTGCCTTAAAATTAAAAAGTAAATAAACTTCATACGTAATTGAAAAAAAAGAGGTTATGTTGGAATAACTTTTTTTTCAATTACGCATGGTTTATATAGGCTATACTTAATCATTTTAAGGCAATGGGTGTCCTCACTTTTTTAAGTAAAGTCAACTGATCACTTTTTAACAATGCATGTCCACTCAACATGAGATGAAGACTCCAATCCTAATAGTAGCCTAATAAAAGCGGTACATTTTTTTGACATTAAGTGAGCCACCTCACTGTAACCACCATTTTGGCATCACATGACTGAAAACTAGCCAAATACTACTTATTGTATCTCATCTGATGAAGAAGAACATTAAAATAGTCTTCTGTCAATCTTTGTCTCCAAAACCATTTTTAGGTTCACCATATATGTAACATGCTGGTGTAAAGTGATCACAAGGGCCTTGAGTGTGATGTTCTTCCACTTCTCCTGCTCACTACCTGCCTCCACAATCTGTGAAGCTCATGAGCCTTCAGCGATCCAGCGTGTTAATTGCAGAAAATGCCAGTTGCAACACCTCCTCGATGTGGTGAGAGCTGCAAAGAATGAAGGACCACGGTTCATAGCGATCGTGATTTTGTTTCTTGGAGCCCTGAACCTGTAGACCGCAGGAGTGTGAAGCCCTTATCATGTGAGCACATTCTTATCATGCGTGACAAACAAACTGCCGAGCATGTAGACATAAATGCGCCGTTGCGCACGTAAGGTGAGTTTGAACTGCTGTTCAAAGCACTTAGAATCATTTTCTACTGCCAAACAAAAAGAATGAAAGGGAGAAAGGAGAAAAAAGGTCTGATTCCCAGCCTGAGTTTGGTGTGTGTGTGTGTGTGTGTGTGTGTGTGTGTGTGTGTGTGTGTGTGTGTATGCACGTGTGTGAGGGGGAGTCAGAGGGGGGAGGTCAGGAAGCACATTTGTATGCATTTCCTCTCATAACAGGAAGTGCCTGACAGCTTCCCCTTCACAATGGCTTCGCTTCTGCTTCCCGCCTCCAGTGCATTTTTTCCCCTGGGGAGTTCCTCTAGAGGACAGAGACAGGGAGGATGAATGTCCATTTGTCACCATCTGCCCATGAACCGTGATCCGTGCGACCCACGCACCCCAAAATCTCCCCGCTCACGCTCTATGTTATACTGTATGAATCATTATGGTAAAGTCTCACAGTAGGGGTTGCATTGACAATATACATCATGCGGGACCCAGCAAATTCTGCTCTTTTTCCTTTCTAAACATCTTAAATCTAAATGTCAAAGCATGATAGAGGGTGTTTTTGTGTTTAACAAACTTAGAGCTTCTGCTAAACTACACTGACAGTAACAAAATATGTTTAAAAGTCATGCGATATTTCACATCACAGCTTTCAAAGCTCAATGAGTATCGCAGAAAGTTTTGAAGGTCATCAGCAGAAACATAATAAGAAACAAAACCTGCGTGAAAAATGAAAATGAGAAAAGCTCTGAATAATGAGAAGAAAAGTGGAATAACAATTAGCGTAAGAGGAACAAAAGAATTTTAAGAAGATCAATTCTAAGAGGAGAAATTTGGAGAAGTTACACTTCGCGGAAGCAAAGGAATTTTTGAGACGATGTTTGTGAAGAAGCAGAAAAGGAAGAGAGCGAGAGGGAGACAGATGAAAAAGTGAAAAAACACGCACAGCGTGTTTCGTGAGGAGACAGGCGCAGAGGTAACGATCACAAGAGAAAGGTGGGAATCGTGGAGGGGAGAGCAAGGGGTGATGGGATACCCAGAGGGCCTCATTATTTTCTTGCTGTTAATTTTACTCAAACTGTTTTACACCTTTCCGTTGTTGATTGGAGAGACGCCTCTGTTGTCATGGGTGGCTGAATCAAGCACCGTCTCCATGCCATCACACCATCATGAGGCAGAGATGAAAAGAAAGGTAACAGAAGCCTACGGAACGTGTGGTGCCTGCATTTGCTAAGTCAGTTAGAGGGGTGAAAACCACATGCATGTTGAGTGCCAATTAAAGTACGTACTTCTGAATGAAAGTACATCACACGGAGGCTTCCAGAAACTGGATTTCTAAAACAGAAGTAACTACTGACCCTTTTTACTGAGCCTTTCTGCTGAAGAAAATCCATAAATGTCACCTTTGTCATTGTTCTTTTTGCTCTTTGTAGGTTAATTAAAACCTTAAAGTGGCCGTCATAATTCCCTTCTTGTCCTATTCAAATAAAACTGAAATGAAATTAAAAACAGAATAAAAATTTGCTCAGTAAAATATGCTCATTAAGGTTGCACAATATGATTTAAAGTGTAAATTATTTCTGTGATGGCAAAGTTGACTCTCCAGTGTCACATGATCCTTCAGAAATCATATGCTGTAATATGCTGAATTTCTGCTCTAGAAACATTTCATATTATTATCAATGTTGAAAACATGCTACTTAATATTTTACTTAATAGGATTATTTGATGAATTTAAAGTTCCAAAAAAGCATTTATTTTAAAATAGAAAACGTATCTCTTTATAATCACTTATATCACTTAATATATATATATATATATATATTTTTTTTTTTATATAACATTATATAACATTTTTGGAATGCTGGACAATAAAAAGATGAACTCATTTCCTGAACTCATTGAGTCTTCGTGAGAATCATCTGTATGTGTTTGATTTTATTTTCCAAGAAAAGTCTGCAGTCATCAGCCTTTTCGCCCTTATCGCTATCAGACACTATGTCCCGGCCTCTCCTGGCATCATGGCAGATAAATCATCACTGACATTGGTTCCCAACTGTCACTGACTAAATCTAATTTTATTTTAAATAATTATTAGATAGATTCATCTCTCGCACACATGCCTGTAAGTGTATGCTGTGTTTTCAACAGTGTGAAAATGAGTCAGTAAGCATGCTCTTGTTAGCGATGTGGCTAACACTTTTATGACACAGGGGGTCCTTTCATGTGACGTGCCCAGGAAAGTGTTTGAGTGGCTGAGGGGAAGAAAGCCAGGCTCCTCACACTGATGCCCTCTGTCTAAGCTTCTGGGCAGCCAGTCAACGCCAGGGAGGCCTGCTGGAGGTGCCTTGCTCTTCGCAAGTGTTTTCAGGAGGTGGGCTAGGGAGCCAAAGTGGCCGCCCAGGGCGAATGAGGCCTTGTGCCCATAAGCATGGCGCCAGAGTCAGGGTGGGCCGTAGGGAAGCTGCCAATCTGGAAGAGGTGATATCAGCAAGGAAATGATGGAAGATGACAACTGGGCCAAAATTTTCAGAGCATTCAGACATTTGAAAATGACGATTCTTATGGGCCGAGTAGGTTAAGTTTTTTTTATAGTATATCCATTTTTCAAGCTCTTAGCGGTTATATCATATACTTTTGCCCTTTTCATTTAGCTCTTTCTGCCTTATAATCGTTCTAAACAACAAATTAGGCTAAATGTACTAATACATTAAATTAAATCACAGTATATGCGATAAAAGTTTATGCAATAATATTAGGTACAGAGAATTACATATTAGATAACAAAAACTATTTCATATAAACAACTGTTCAAATGTTTGGGGTTAATAAGATTTAACATATATATATATATATATATATATATATATATAATAAAAATAGATAAATAGACAGATAGATGATAGACAGACAGACAGTCAGACAGACACAGACAGACAGACAGATAGATGATAGATAGATAGATAGATAGATAGATGGATGGATGGATGGATGGATGGATGGATGGATGGATGGATGGATGGATGGATGGATGGATGGATGGATGGATGGATGGATGGATGGATGGATGGATGGATGGATGGATGGATGGATGGATGGATGGATGGATGGATGGATGGATGGATAGATAGATAGATAGATAGATAGATAGATAGATAGATAGATAGATAGATAGATAGATAGATAGATAGATAGATAGATAGATAGATAGATAGATAGATAGATAGATAGATAGATAGATAGATAGATAGATAGATAGATAGATAGATAGATAGATAGATAGATAGATAGATAGATAGATAGATAGATAGATAGATAGATAGATAGGCATATTAAAATGATTTCTGAAGGAAATCCCGTGACCCTGAAGACTGGAGTAATGGCTGCTGAAAATCCAGCTTTGCTACCACAGGAATTTTTTTTATATATAAAGATGAAACTCTGCTACAGAATTTAGATGCATTTGCATGAAAAAAGAGCAAACATCTCAAGAATGCCGTGCTTAAGGTAACACCATTGAAGCAGTCTGTTGTTTATTTGGCTTCGGTATGGAAAGATTTCCTTAAAGAGGAAGTGAAAATATGCACAGCCCCAGCCACGTCTTCAACACATTAAGAGCTAGAGGGGAGAGAAAAAGCCAAATAGAAACGAAAAAACCCTTTGTAAGTCGAAGGTCCCCCATTCTTGTCTTGTGATGTCTGTCTTCATGGTTCTCATGTAATACAATGAAGCGGGTTGTTTGCCACAGCCCCATATGAATGGCAGCAAGAGGACAAGAGTCAATGATAACCCTTGTGCCAGCTGTCGAACATGGCGTATGCGCTATAAATACACAACGATTTATGATGCATGTTTTCAGCAAAGCATCTTCTGACCAAAACCTCTCTAGAGAATTTATGGGCCTATTTGTATCACTTTGCAAGGCCACAGTATGTTTTGGCATTGCTTTTTATTAAAGTTGTTGACATATGGGTAACGATGTGGTCTTACTAGACATTAAGCATACAAAAGTTTGACGAATTTTTGGCAAAAGGATAAATGTCATGTTCTAGGGCTTCTGTGTTTAATAAGTAATGCATTACAAATAATTATACACATTTAAATGGTATCTACTCCATTATCCCTCATGCAGCTTAGAAGTTTATTTTTGTAGTGCGCCAAGAGGTCAATCCCACACAGTGTGACGCATCTGAACATTCACAGAACAAACGTACTTAATTAGTATACAAGCCTTACTTTTTAACCATACTTAAGGAAACTGGCCAAAAGGAAATCAATGTCATTGTTTGTCCTCCCTTTCTTCTTTTCTATCCCAAGACCTGGAAATCTGTGGCATTGACTCTCATCAGGTGTCCTTCCTGTATCAATCTCTGATCTTGAAGTCTGGTTAAGGGGGAGTGAGAGAAACACACAGAGAGAGAGAAGGAGAGGAGAACAGCGATAACACCAAGACAGGATGCTCTCAGTGCAATCCGATAGCCTCGCCAAAAACATCCTGACCTCAGCCTCCCCGCCCCCCCTCCTCCTTCTCTCCGTTTCTTTCCTCCTTTCCTTTTTATCTGTGCTTATGATTAGAAACCTCCGAGCATTGAAAGTTTGTGTAAAACCTAAACGCTTACCTGAAAAGGAAAATTCTGTCACTATGGACTCACTATATTTTCTCACTGTATGGGAAACAGATTTTTAGAGACAATGATATAAAATATCACTGGTTAGACGTTTGTAGTACTTTTCTTGTGCTTTTTTGGAGCTTGATAGATATGAATGATCACTGTATGGAAAAGAGCTGCGTTGAGACTCTTGAAAAATGTGTGTTAAGTTCTACTAAAATTAGTAGAAGTGAATAAATAATGACAAAAATATCATTTCTGGGTGAACTACTTTAAGTGCACATACTGTACACTCACCAATACGACTTATTTTTTATAAACACAAACCTTTGAAGTGCAAACTATATATATATACATTTGTGTTATTTTAAACTCCGAAGCAAATTCAATATGATGCCTTGTTAACATCAAAACTTGTTGGTTTTTCAAAATAAACAGAAACAGAGAACAGAGAAGTTTCTGGTTTGAGAAGTACCTTGACTCATTCTTTCAGCGTTTGGCATGAAAGCCCACATGCATGCGAGCCTCTGGTTTCCTCAAGGGGGAGAACTTACTCAACCCACAAGTACTGAATGACTAATGTCACTGTGCCCCCTCCGTCTGCTCCGGCTGACACGCCCATTACTTTCCTCACCCGCTTTTTTCTCACTTTCTCCTCCACTTCTCCTCAGGCCCTCACACTATCTTCAATAATTGATCAACCCACCCAAGGTCCAGACAGCAGCCATTAACTGCAGCAGTATGGTCTCACTCAGTCATATCAACTGTTAGCCAAGTCCTTTTCCCAAAATCACATCTTTTTTTCTTCTTCTTCTTCTTCAGACCAGACTGAGGAACTACAAATGTCTGTTTCTGTGACAAAGTGTCATCCTGTAAAAGGATGTGAGGACTCTGGTTGACTGTTCAGAGAGTTAAAGAGAACAACCTCAAACTAGTCAAGGTTACATTCTGTCAAACAGCAAACTGCTTTCCAGGCTTTCCTGATTTTTTTTCTTCAATAAGGGGACAAATGTAAATGTCAAGCCTAAAGAACATGTATTGATCTTGCAGTAAAACAAGCGTCTATGTAACTGGCACCAATACGATCAATATAACTACAGTATCTGCTATGCATAATATCTGCCTGTTTTTGTGTGTTCCTGACTTGATTCTGTTTCACGGCCAGAGAAATGGAGACACAAAACAGAATGCTTTTCTAATTGTTCAATTTTGAACGCATTAAAGGGTTAGTTCGCCCAAAAATTACAATTCTGTCATTAATTACTCATCCTCATGTCGTTCCAAAACGGAACACAAATGAATATATTTTTGATGAAATCTGAGAGCTCTCTGACCCCTCTATAGACAGCAATTTAATTACCACTTTCAAGGCCCAGAAAGGTAGTAAAGACATTGTTAAAATAGTCCATGTGACTACAGTGGTTCAACCTTAATTTTATGATGCGATGAGAATACCTTTCTGGGTCTTAAAAGAGGTCATTAAATTGCTGTCTACAAAAAATGCTGGGTTAAAAATAACCCAAGTTGGGTTGAAAATGGACTAACCCAGCAACTGGGTAGGTTTAACCCAGCGATTAGGTTGTTTTAACCCAGCAACTGGGTTGTTTTAAGCAAACATTAAAAACAACCCAATTGCTGGGTTAGTCCATTTTCAACCACACTTGGGTTATTTTTAACCCAGCATTTTTTAGAGTGTATGGAGGGGTCAGTGAGCGCTCCGATTCCATCAAAAATATCTTAATTTGTGTTCCGAAGATGAACGAAGGTCTTACGGGTTTGGAATGACATGAGGGTAATGACAGAATTTTCATTTTTGGGTGAACTAACCCTTTAACAAATATGTTGAATTAGAAATTGTCTGAAGAACACACACACACACACAGTCAGTCAAATAATACAATTATTTTATAATTTTTAGTACCATGCATGTAGAAGAAACCATCTTAAACTAGTCAAAGCTGGTTTGGTCTGGTTTGCTGGTTTTAGAGGGGGTTTGGGCACTTGCCTGCTGGTTAGGAAACCAGCCTACCAATCAGCTAAACTAGCTGAAAACCAGCTTGGCCAGAATTGGAGACCTACTGGCCTGACTTAAAACAGCAAAGACCTAATTTAAGCAGATTTTTTTTTTTTTCAGCAGAGATTACAAAAAAAAAAATTATATTATGAAAATAACTTAAGCTACACAAGAGGAAAACTACTAGCTAAGGCAGGAAGGCCCCTCGAGGGCCATCTTCTACCTCTGTGTTGACTCCACCTAAAGCCCTGAAGCATGTGGCATCATTCCACCATTGCCATCTCTGCGTGTTTGTGCTCTCCACCCACCCTGCCCCAGCTAAAGTAATATTCCACTGCCGTAAGCAAGAAGTGGCAGCGTGCGAAGACGCCGACAATTAGCGTGCGCACACCACCTACTTGGTCTATTTTAGTTTGAAATAACCCATCACTTCTGTGAAGGAAGTTGTCTAGAGGTAGTTTTTGGCACCTTCTGGTCAGCGTGACTCACCTGTCTGTTGCGTTCATCCATAATCCGTGTGATCTGAATCTTTTTCCTCCCCATTGTCCCCGTCTTTTCGTCTCTCTCTTTCACCAATGAACTTTATTCTTTTGTCCCTCTGTTTTTGCTTGCGTTTTCTTCAAACCAGGCTTTCTTCTCTTGACTTCCTCCGCTCAATTCAAAGATTCCAGTAGCTGTACCTGTGAAAGGCAGAGAGAGAGAGAGAGAGAGAGAGAGAGGCATTAAGTCAGATGAAAAATGGCAAAACCGCAACGTTAAAAAAACAGGGAAAGGCAGAGTCTGGGCCACATGGGACAGCAAATAAAGACAAAAGAATCCGTAGACGTTTCGAGGCAGCGCTGTTTTCTGCCATCAATATCATGCAAATCAGATTCTCGCGCTTCGGTTGCGACTACGAGGGTAGACAGCACTGTCATGCTCTCTCTACAGTCACAGAGAATTTGACAGTGTTTTGGAAGTGCCACTAACTTAACAGCTCTAATCATTTGCAGTGTAACGTTTACTGTCGCCTGAACGACAAACAGCGGCACTTTCCTAAACAACGCTGGTGCAACATCGCATAGAATTGTCACTAGCATGCTGAACGAACACACTGGTATTTCCCTTTTAGCTGAGATTTTGTGTGAACGCAACAAAACTGCGGCTGAGCTACGGTGCCCCGAAAGATGAGGCTTTACTATCCACGTATCATAAGATCTGAAGAAGAACCTGAATGGAAACCTGGGCCATCCTGATTTAGCCCTTGTCAAACCCGCTCTGGAATATGATCCTATTGTCACATCACGGCTCTGCTCCACTCTCCGTATCTCTGGGAATGAGGTGCGCGGGGCCTTTATCAGGCCCTCCTGCTGAGCCTTTTGAAAGGCTGCCCTCACCCGAGAAGCTAACCCAGGCTTTCTATAAAGTGCTCACAGCTTAGATCCACGCAGTGCGAGAGCTCACGATCACAGAACACACATGTGCGCGCACCGGTGTTTGTGTGCATGTGCGCACCTCTTTGGTGCCGTAAAGTAGGCCAACCCGATTCATCTCTGGGAGGAGCGGCAGAAGTGTTGTTGTGTTTTATTCTGACAGTAGAGGTGATAACGTCCCTCGTTATGCAAATGAGCGTCCCATTATTTAAGCTTTCTGTAATGCAGTAAAGCTGTCAGTGGTGTCACGTTAAAAGCCCTCCATTGCTTTCTCTTTATTCTCCGGCTCTTTTTCTTCTTTCTGAACCAGATTTCACCTGCCAGAGCAAGCACGGAACATTGATGTAGATACACCTAAAGGATATGCTGCGCTTCTCACGTCTTTCCGCGTTGCCATGCTTCTCTCATTTATTAATAATCAAGTGTTTATGGGTGGAATAGGGGTTTGGAAGTGTTCGAGAGACTTTTCCATGTCATGTGCGTTAAACCGCAAGCAAACTCTAATTTCATTGGCTGAGATACATCTTCATTTCATAGGATGCTGCTAATCTACGAAATTCCACACAGAATTGTTGGATTCCTTCGGTGTTGTTGAAGTAGAGTTGTTAAATACATAGTTTCTTCGCTACAAATACAACCTTGTGCTGATATTGATATAATGTATTTTCCATTGTCTCTAATAATAACTGTGAATAAGATTACACTCTATTAGCATACAAACAAAAGCGCTCTGTACTTCACCAAGAGCTGTTAGCGAGCACGTCTTAACGTGTAAGTGGCGAAATCCGAAGCGGCTTGATGATTGTTTAGAGGACCACTGTAAAAGACATAAAACAAGGAGCAAAACAGCTCAACTACAAGCTGGTGATAATGACTGGACGCCTGTGTAAATATTTACCCACCGCGCAGCCAGCAGGACCTGGCGTCACCGAGTGCGGTTTCGCTGCTCGCATTTGAAAGCTGATTAAGTAGTTAACTCAATCAAAACAGGGTCTTTGGCTGCGACTCCAAGAGGAGCTTCCTCATTGATAACGACAGGTCCGTAATCCTCATTCAATCACGCCACAGTCTCAACATGGACCTGCCGTGCCTTACGTAACTTTAAATGTCCTTTAATGGGCTTCATCTGAGCACTGATTCCTGTTTACAGTGGCACCAAAAATGATTAAAGTATGAACTTTATTGCATTAGATTTAACAAAATATCAATATCTGTAAGTGAAGGATGATAGACCTTGATTTAAAACCTTCATTTTATTTATTTATTTACTTATTTTTTGCAATGACCCCACATTTAGTTCTGGACATCAATTCAATTAATCGTGATTAATGGCATCTAAAATAAAGTTTGGGTTTACATAATATATGTGTGTGTGTGTGTGTGTGTGTGTGTGTATTGTGTATAATTATTATGTATATATAAATACAAACACATGCATGTATATATTTAAGATAAATGTGTTATATTTATATGTAATACAAATTATATATATATATATATATATATATATATATATATATATATATATATATATATATATATATATACAGTATATACATGCAAATATTTCATACATATATACACGAATGAGTGTGTATTTAAACATAATAATTATACACAGTACACACACATATATTATGTAAACCCAAACTTTTATTTTGGATGCCATTAATAACGATTAATCGATTTGACAGCACTAGTTTAAAAAAACAAATAATCAAATAAATACATATTTTTAATAATAATAAATTATACAGTATTGTTATTGTTATGATTATTTGTAAAGCATTAAAAAAATATATTATAATTGTACTTAAAAGTAAACATCTCAAAAAGAGAAAATAAAAAGTAATAATGAAATTAAAAGTACAACAATAGATTAAAAAAACTAAAACAATTATACATCCAGATTAATCCGCATAAACTATTTATTTATTGTCAGAAAGTTAAATTAATGTGACTTGGTTTGATATTTTATCCAAATTATATACAGATTTTGTTCAATTCTGTGCGAGAATTAAGTGTCCAAATACTTTTTGGTGCCACTAAATGTGGGGTGATTTGAAGCACTAGGAAACTTTTCTATTGTCACCTTAGCTTACCCGTGTAAGCACTGGGGCAACCTGTTTCGACCTGAGCGCAATCTCTCATTCTCCCTTCACCCTGTTCACTTTGGCCACCCCACCTCCCACATCTCTCTCTCTCTCTCGCTCCATCATCCCCTCGTTCACATGTACACATGCTCACATGCTCACACTCATCTGTTTTCAGATTACCACAGATGAGCGCAATCCAATTTACACCAGTAAAGCCGAACTACAGTGCAGACAAGCTGTGGTTGATCAGTAGCCAGAGGCGCTTTAGATGTACATTAGGCCCCTTCACCACCACACAAGCACTCGTATGCAATATCTGATCCAATATGTCTGTTCTTAATGCACAAGTGTGGCTAACCAAGTGGCTGACAAATACTATGTGTGTTTAAGATCAAATATGTGTGTGAGAGGCTTTTAAAGTTTAGTTTATGCAATTATGCCTGCGAGAGAAAGAGTGAGGCGGAGAGGGACTACTAACAGGCTTTCTCTGCCATGCTAAGCCAATTCAGCTAATCCACAGCCAAAGCATATGGGAAGGGTGAGAGAGAGAGAGAGAGAAAGAGAGAGAGAGAGTCAAGGGCCAGAAAGATCCCTCCCCCCAAAAATGAACCTCAGGACAGGTTTGGCATAGTGTGATAGGCAGAAGAAAGCCTGGAAGAGGGGTCATCACCAAGGGCTGAAGGGTCATGGAGCAATGCTACAGGACAGAGAGGGAAAGATAAGAAGTTAACCCACAACCTTTCTCATTTGATATATTGGGCTCAAAGCAACAGCACAAAGAGCAAATCAGAGCGAGCGGAGAAAGCCAAAGGAAAACTAGAGATATGTGAGCAGGTCTCTCTTGAGGAAAGGGAGGAGAGGCTGCCGTCCACCCTCCCATCTGTTAACCATGCCTCTCTTTCTCTGCCACAGAGCACAAGGGTGGTGGGGGAACGAGGAGAAATCGTGGGGGAAAAAGGAGAGAGAGGTGGGGGTGCCGGCACTGGGATGTAATGAGGTGCTGTGTGTTTTTCTCTCTTTCTCTCCGTCTCTCTCTCCTTCTAAGAAATGGAACTGTGAGGGCAATGAGTACGTTCATAAACAGGCACAATTCTGGGTCGGCTCAGTCCCTAGTGTTCCATCAAAAAAAAAATATATATATATATGTATATATATATATATATATATATATATATATATATATATATATATATATATATATATATATATATATTGTGCACGCGATTGTATTGTCAAAGTCCTAATAAAGTGAATATGACTACTTCTCCGTGCTCAGCGATATAATTTTGTTAGAGGAAAAAGAAACAAAGCAATTTTTTATTTCTCTAAGGGGTCTCGTGTTGAGAATGAAAAATGATTAAGATGCAAATACCATGAATTATATTTGTAAAAAAAAAGGTACAGAGATTCTATGTGATAATGAAACACTTGTTTTGATGAGATATACAACTCTGGCAGGTTTCGCTTTTATTGAGATCTGGCGCAATCTGCGAGGTACAGGGGGGTTACAGTGCAGCGCTGCTTGACTCCCACCACATTAAAGTCATCTGTATGTTATTATTACAATCAGACAGGAGCTGATCTTTTGAGAAATCGACCTCAGCGCTATGTTGCCACCCTTTGTATACTCTCTCGCTTCCACTTTCCCTCTTTTCTTTTCTTTTCTTCGCAGCACATCTGCAAGACATTTGGTACTAGTGTGTGTTTGAAAAAAGGGCAGTATCCTCTATCCTCGTGGGGAAATGTGGTCGCGAAGATTTGAAATAACATATTATGGGCAGAAAGTAAACCTTTTAGGAGGTGCATGATACATTAAATAAACCCTCACTCTTTTAAAATAAACTGCCGTTTCCTTGAAGAGGTCAACAATTTTGAATATGTCTTATGAACAATTTGAATACAAAGGCACGCTTTTGAACCTTCTTGGATGCAACACTTTTTACCACATCTTAATCTTAGGAGCTTTTCATGCTGTACTCATTAAAACTAAATAAATATTTATTTACACACAAGGTTTTTCTTTTTCTATTACACGCATATTTATATGTACATATTTAGGTGTGGCTGTTTGGTTTGCACTTAATAGGGCGCAGGGATCCTATAGCGAGAAAGTTAACGGCCTATTGTCTGTATAAAGTCATTATGGCCGGTGCTTCTTAAGTGAGTCTGCCTGAGGGACAAAGCTGATGAGTGCCCATAAATCTTGGCAGTGGAAAAGACACAGGATGGGTGACCTGAACCTGAGATCGGGATCAGTGTGGGAGGGACCCTGGCAGTGCAGATCTTATTAATGAGTGCTGGTAAGTCCACATACACCGTAAAAAATGTATGTACAATGTGGATATTCAAATTTGAATTAATAAAGTGGATAGGAATTGAATTACAGGGCTGTCTCTAGGCAAGTTAAAAGAAATGTGTTGCCACTAAAAATTATAGAGTTAAATATAGAGTTAAAATGCAGCAACATAACAACTTAAGTTTTTTAAGAAACAAGTATAAAATAAATCTCTATGTAAATAAAATATTTTGTGATGAAAAAAGTAGAGAAAACGTTTAAAGTAATAGTAAAACTGTGATAATTATTCCAATATAGATGTATATGTAAAATATAAAATAAAAGTGAACAATTAATTCTTCTGTGAATCAATTTACTATGTTGCAATTCAAATGGCATATTGCTTAACAAGTTTACAGGTGTTTTTGAACATTTAGTGCTGAAAAGTATTTACGCAACACGTCTGATTTGGCTTCCCCCTAATTTCCACCGACTGTATGCTATCAGAACACATTCAAAGCATCAGTGTCTATCCGAGTTCTTCCGTGGTCATCTACACCCCCAAGACCCCCTAATACTGTATGACTGGATAGAGGCAGGAAACATACATGCACACACACATAATGGTGGAAGGATATGACATCAGCAGCCACAGACAATCAAAGGTGTAAAGGTGCTTCCTTTCCTAAACTGTTCCAGCGTACACAAAATGGGAACCAAAACTCCTGCGCTTCCTTCTCCAGGCCAGAAAAGAAAAAAAGAAGAGAAGAATAGAGAGAAAAAGAGTTGAGGGCTTGAGCCACAGCTGACTGTAAACAAACGGCCTCCACTGATGCAACCCCAGACAAAAAAAAAGGCTTGTGGTTTGTACTTTTTAAGCACTTAGTGTAGGTCAAACATTTTATGACAAGGCTTAACAAACATACTCACAGCAGATATGGACGAATAATCACTGCATCCACATTATTAGATTTCATCACACAAAACCTCATTCTGTGATGGTAAAACTGATTTCACAGCCATTCTTGTTTTCCAAACCATTTGTTTTTTCTTCATAAACTCATTTCAACCCAAAGGAAAAAAGAGCAGAGATGAAGAGAGACATTTTAAAATGTGAGATTTTATTAGCGAAAGTGTAAAATTATAGATGAACTGCTTTTCTGTTTTTGCAGTGATTAGTGAATAGCTCTTTTCAGGTCCTTTGCTAGATTAGGGCATTGGGTGGAGGGATTTATTTATGTGATACAGGGCGCTCTTTCATGACTCTGCTGCAATACCTTCCTTCTGTCTCTACAGGAATCAACAGCTAATTACTTAAATAGTTCTACATGTACCTTAAAATAACACGCCGGCCCCACTTCCCCAAAGTTCACCTCTTTGTCAAAACAGCGAAAAATCTTGGCATAGAATTATACAAGACATAAATACGACAGGCTCTTGTCAGATTTGTGGGTTTACATTGCATGCAGCATAATTTGGTTTGAATCCAGATTTAAATCACCATCACCATTTTCTACTATTTTAATTCATTTTTTGAGCTCTCTACAGTTTACCAATTTCCAGTACCATGTAAAAATCATCACTCTCAAAAACAAATGCTACGTCTGAAATCGAATACTTCCCTACTATCCACCTTTTTCCTGTCTCGCCCGACTCATAGTGAATTATGCTTTACATTTTCGAGTTGGTGTTTATGGAAGCTTGTTTCCGCCACAGAATAAAAAATAAAAAAGGTAATTGCGACTTTTTATCTCACAATTCTGACTTTATTTCTCAGAATTGCATGATATAAAGTCGCAATTGCGAGTTTTAAAGTCAGAGTTGCATGATATAAAGTCAGAATTGCGTGATATAAAGTAAAAAAAAAATTATCCGAATTGCGAGTTTATATCTGACTTTATAACACGCAATTCTGACTTTATATCACGTAATTCTGACTTTATAACTCGCAATTGCAATTGAGAAAAAAACTATGTTTTTTTTTTTTTTTGTGGCGGAAACAAGCTTCCATAGGTGTTTCTATTCAAATTAGAGTATTTTCTGAGCTTATGTTGTTGTGGCAGCCAATTGTTGTTGTGGCAGCTCAATTCAATTTTTAGTATTGTAAAAAAAAAACTCTGTTTAATTAATTCTGTCGCCCCATTTTAACAATGGGTTCCTATGGAGACCAGAACAGGACAGCATACAAAAACGGAAGTTAGAATCCATCATGGCGGCGCTCATTGTTTGCTCAGGAAAGAGGTGGATGTAGTACGTCTGAATTTCATTCATACTACCAACATTCATGCTATATAGAAAATTCTTTTTTAACAGTCGTGAAGTAAGTTCAAATTCGAATGTAGTACCTCCTCAGACAGTATGCAATTTCGGATGACTTCGAAAGAATCCACATTCACATATTAATATAGCTAATAGCACATACTGAATTTATTGAAGCACTTTTACTGTTGAAATACATTCTGTACATGAATCTTCCATGCCGACATTGACCTTTTACCTGTATGTCCTTTGACCTACAGTATGATGCAAGTACAAAAAAACTTTTTTGGTACATAAAGAACTTACACTTTACAACAGCCACACGTCTCATAATTTTCTGTCTTTATAAAAAAAGTTGTCGTCTCATACTAATTTGCTTTTTAATATTTTGTAACAAGGAAATTTTGTATGGAATTTTGTATGGAATTTTGTATGGAAATTCGTTGCAAGGTCTGATGAAAAAGCGCCATAGTGTTTCATTTGGCGGCACATGACCAAGTGCAACAGTGGAAAATAGAATGAAAGGGTGTTAACAGCAGTTGCATCCTTCATGAAGTCAGTAAACAGGGAAGTGTGGCGCACTAAAGCCAGACCCGGGGAAGGTGAGAGCTGTCTTTCAATTAGCGATTGGTTACAGGCCCAAGGAAAGCATGGCACAACATACTATGTCAACTTTAACTGAAAGAGGTACGCTGAAACCAGCTGCTCAGCTGACAGACACATACTGAGTGAATGGTGTCTGATCACTGTCCTGTTCTGGTTGGCCAGCTGTTAGTAAAGAAATAAGGCGAAAATAACAGCCCCGACAGTGGCTCAGTCTTCTCGCGAAAAGGGCGACGGCCCTGTTGTGGGCAAAAAACAGAGATTGCGTGGGTTGCTATGGGTAGTTTCATCGGTCAGTATGCCGAAGACATTACCTCAAAGAATCTCTCAGACTTCTGGGTAAGTTCTTAGTACTGTGGTACAGAGTTAAAGAAAGAAAGGAGAACTGAGATAATGTTCAACTATGCTAGCATGTCAAAGAGAAGAAAAAAATCGATGTCAGTAAAACTCTAAGACTATGTTCACAGATGAACAGCCGTTATTACTAGCAGGGGAGCATTTTTAAATGGTTCTCTTCATATCTTACAGAAGTGGGCTGATTAATGTCTGTAGAAATGAATACCTTAAGTCAAGTCCATTTTAACCGTGAATATGTCTGTAACCATACTGACAGTGACTAAAGTAAATGCCAAACATGGTGTCTTGGCAACACCATAAAGTTACAAATGATACAAAAAAAAAATGTAAACGCACTGTGGGTCTCGCATTGTATTAACTAGTTATTGTCTGTCATGTAAGATCCAGATCATTTATAGAAAGCAGTGTCACTCTCGTTCAAAACTGAATTGTGTGTGAACAGGCATATTGATGCTAAAAATTGAATCACAGAGGTATTCAACAGCTGTGAAGAGTTGTATAGTTTATCGCATTATACAACTAGCCCAGACACAGCAATCACTTCTCTGTGCACTTAGGTATTTATTCTCCAAACTTGATAATTCCACAAAAAAAAAAAAAAAAAAAAAAAAAAAAAAAAAATTGTCACTGCAAACAGACATCTTCACTCCAAAATATTATGAGCAGAGAACGAAAACGTCTTGTAATGTTAGCTATGTTGTTGGGGGCGATAGTTAAGAAGACAAAGTCATGTGACCGCCAGACAGCATGATCGGATGATCCTCTGATTATTTCATCGCACATTTTTTTCATCCCCTCTCCTCCCTCTGTACCACGGCATTCTAATCAGACTAATTAAAAGCTTTGTTCATTTGGAAATCTCCGATGACAATTTGTTTCACTCTACCCTACAGCGGTCCTGTGAAAAGAGAATTAAATTTGATCTTCTGACAGCAATTATTAAACGCTCCCTCCTGGCTTCAATTAAGCCCAGAGGCTAACGTGGCTCACCAGGCAAGAGCGAAGGCCAAGATACTTCCTTTGCCACTTTATCATCGCTCTCTCTCCTTTCCTTTGGATCTTTTTTAAATTTATGTACAAAATCTCACTGCAATGATTTAAAAATTGTTCATGTGATTTTATTTTTGGTTCCTTCTCGCAGTGGCCTTACAAGATGCTGGTTCAAGGGGGTAAGGTGGAAAAGGGAAGTTGAGCAACCTCTCCTCTCTGATCAATCGGCAGTGATTGCATGGAAGTTCTTTTTATGAGTGATTTTTTTTCAGTAATGATGGTGAAACAGTCAGCGACCAGATGCTACTTTCACTTTCACTGTACTCAAAAACAAGCAAAAAAGGTCAGACTGATATGGCAAAATGTGTCATCTCAAGTGTCATTTTCATATGTATAGCATAAATGTAGTATTTTGCAATATGTAGCTCGCAGTTTCTCCATTAAGGCCAATTCAGACTGCTCTGACAGACGCTGACCAACGGTTTTGTCGCCATTGAACATTTTTGTCAGGTCTTGGAACGTCTGAGAAATGACATACTGTAATCTAGTGATTGTCGCCATTGGTCGGTGTCTGTCGGTGTGGCGTGAATTGGCTTTTATGGTTGGAAACTCAGCAATGCAAATACATACTTCTGACTGTTCTGTGACATGCTCTTGCAAGCAAATGATATAACTCTGAAAACCACAGGGCCACGGTTTCAAAATGACAAAGCAATATGTCCAAATGACTGTTCGCGTACCTACACTGACCAGAGAAATGAATCAATATCTACCGTAACATCGCACGTGGCATTTCTGACACCCCCTTGAGGTGACCTGAAGACATCTAAACTGATCACAAAACACATTTATACCTTTCAGGGAGAACATAATTTGAAGCCATTCAACAAGGATGTCCTTCAAAATGTTGACCTGACTCTCTTTTTTTTTTACCCCCCACATTTCTCTCTCACTGGTCCCAAAGCTCTGCGAGGAAACCGAGTAACCCAGATCGGGAGGAAGAGAGCGCGGAAGAGGAGATGAAGATTACGCGAGCCTAGACAATATCTCAAATCTCCTGCTGCAAAATGTTATGCCATTATTCCGCCCTCCCCCTCCTTGGTTTCCCAAAGTGATGTCACAGTTTGGTTTGAGCCGATCCGCTTGATTGTTGGAAGCATTGCTCCGCTGTTGACATTGCGGATCATTAAACTGTGATTGTTGCAGTTAGCGTTTGTCTAAACATGAGTGCCAATATGACTGGGTGACGCCTATCTCTCTTTCCTACCCTCTAACGGTTCCTTCTTGACTCACTCCTTCTATTTCTTGGCTCACTTCTTTTTATGCAGGACTAGTGGACTAAAACTAGTTGGAGGTTAGCTTGAAAGACTAGTCGGTTTAAGGAATCTTGTTTAATTAGGTTGTTTTCTGGTGCACCAAACCAGACACATTTCTTAGGGGGCCTTTACATAAGATGTGTTCAAAAACAGCTTGACGCACACTGGGGTTTTGAGGCACATTTTTAAAAGTAGAGGTTTTTTTTTTTACTTGACATGTCATCTAAAAAAAACTCATGGCGGGAAGCTCAAAATCAGCTTGAAATGTCCTTCAACGTCATAGTATGCCCATCTGAATGTGTTAAAGCATGGTTTTAAAGAAAACTTTTTTACCATGCAAATTGTGTAACCATGAAAGTATATAAGTATATATAATATAATAAAAGCATAACCGTTAAAAATGTAAGATACCTGCAAACCCCCCTTTGGTGTCTTCACAGCTTGTAGTGGGGGACCAGGCAGCCCCGGGCCCAGTCTCTCATTACGGTTTCAGCACGCCGACGCATCCCCCCCACCCCCCACCCCCCGTTTGTAGTGGTGAGGGGAACCACCAGGGGCTGGCACAAGTTACTCTGGTACCGGCTCGGCCTGACCTCATCAAAGCACGCGCTCGTAATTTGTCACAGAAAGCAACCAATTAAGATGCGTTAAGGGATGAGGGAGGGGAGGGGAAGGAGAGAGGGAAGGGTAGATGGGGCAAAGCAGTGAAAAGATAGCATTTGATTAAAGAGTCAGCGCAGCTGTGGTGAATCAAAACGGTTCGGACTTTCAAAGAAAAACCTCAAACATGTACGGGTGGTTTAGAGCACGGAGTTAGTGTGATCAGATAAAGCGCTGCTGGTTAACCCTTGAGGAGGAAGAAAGAACGAGAAAGAGAGTAAATATTCGATTTTCATGACTTTTACTGCTAGTACGTACAAATTTGCGAAATGGACTGATTTAGCTATAAGCTTCCAGATTACACAAAGGTGACCCTTCATGCCAAGCTCCTCTTACTTTGTTGTGTCAGCTATTTTTAGTTGACACTAAGATATGTATTTTAGTTGTATATATATATATATATATATATATATATATATATATATATATATATATATATATAGTGCTAAGTTTCCTTTTAAGGGCAATTATTTCATTTTTCCATGCCTCATTGTGACATTCAAGATGTCCTGCCATGCATCACTGCAATTAATCTCAGTCTCTCCCCTGTGTGCACGGGGAAAAAAATTCCACAACTTGTACCTTTTTTTCCATTCTCCTATCAAATCCTCCATACAGGAGTATCCATGTGTAGCGTGTGATGTGTGCGCGTGTATTGCACTATTTATTTATTTATTTTTTCAGGCTTTACCTTGTTGTTCAGTAGCGTGTCAGTGTTGCACGCATTTGCATAGCTTCCTTTACCGTGTTTTTCTTGTGTCTTGCAGCTGTGACGGGCCTGTTTTTTTTATATGTGATCAGAAAACAGTGACAGCGAAAGTTTTCCGATGCCGCACGCCGGATTAAACGGCTTCACTTTTCTGCTTCACACTTTTCAGTCATCTCGATGGAGGAGAAAAAAAGTGCTAGTCAAATAAAAAAAGGAAGAAGAAGAAGAAGAAGAAGAAGAAGAAGAAGAAGAAGAAGAAGAAGAAGAAGAAGAAAAATCTCTGCTCAGAGGAAGAATAAAAAATTGAGAGATGCATATCGCGTGTTGTTTTTTCAGGCATTTATATAAAAAATAATCACTCTTCTAATTGCTGTTATTCTGATGGTAATCGCTCACTCTAGCTAAATAATGACCGCTTCTCGATTCGACTCGATAAGAGCGGAAAAGAAAACAAGTGAAAGCAAGTGCTTACAGCCGGTGTTGTATAAATCAGGTCTGTGTGTGTGTGTGTGTGTGTGTGTTTTCCAGAGGCTTATCTACACCATCTTGTTTTTAGGGGGGGTTTGGGAAAGTGCAGCCTGCAGAAGGTTGCGAAGGGAGGGAAGCTTTTTCTCAAGGCTCCAGCCACTCGGCAGCACAGGGATCGGCCAAGCGATCTCCCTCGGCTCCCGATCCAGCTGCAGCGTTCACATAACCCCAGCTGTCCCCCTCGGCTTATGATAGCACAACTTGTCTCTCCCTCCCTCCTTTGCGCTTGCACCCATGGACTTTTCCACTCCCGTCTGCCCTGCTGGGCACACATCGCCCCTAACCCCCCTTGTTTTTCTTTTTCAGCATTGTATGTTTTTTTGCAGGTTTCTTTTCCCCCCACCCCTGAGAAAAATCCTATTGCTGTTTGACCCCGAGATGGGATGTGAATGCCCACCCCCTCCTCCACCGAGCCTCCCTTTCCTCGTTCTGGCGCCGGCAGTGGGGACTGTCTTTCTCCAGTCTCCTCTTGCCTCCATCCTCCTATCCTATCCTTGACTCTCCCTGGGTCTGCTCCCAGCTCCGGCGTTGGGCAGACGTTCCTGCTGCGCATTATCCCAAATAAACAACTCATTACACATGTAATTAACCGAGGGGGCTAGCCAAGCATCGGAAGCTAATCCACACCAGCATTCCCAGTCCCTGTCTTTTCCGATTCAGCTGGAGGGAAGCATGAAGAAAAAAAGTGGGCTGCATTTGGGATAAGGAAGAGAGGGAGGGAAAGTGAAAAAGGATTTCAAATCGACTTCCTAACAAAATTAACCTTTTTTTGTGCCCTCTCTCCGTCATTCTCCGCAAAATTGTGCTCGGCTCTTCCTTGTTTTCTCGACCATCTAAGAAGTGGGTCATCGACGGGCTGCCTAGCAGCATTTTGAAGAACGTGGAAAAAAGAGGTCTGCGCTTTCCTTGGCGAAAACAGTTGTAGACTTTTTACGAGCGGCCTGCTTATCCAATTAAGCTGTCATAAACACATTAATATAACGGCACATGCCTGTTTGGGGAGAGAGGGAAAGAGGCTAACTGCCGCTTTATTAACATGAGGTTTCTCCACCTGCGCACTGAAGCTTGACAAGAGCAGTTCCTCTTTCTCACGAAAGATGATGATGAATCTAATAAGATTACCCCTCCTACGTTAACAGGCCTGCAGAGCACAACGCTTTTAATCTGACCTGGGAAACAATAACCTGAGGATAAAAGCAACCATGTCAATATAATGAAATTATGCCCATTGTGTGTCCTCTACTCTGAGGGGACCAATCCAATGTTGTTGAAAGAGAAAATTGCAAGGGGAAAAAAAATGTGAGTAATTGGTTGAGTGTATATTTTAGACATCATTTATAATACAGATGCAAGTAAAACGCCTCTTTTCCTCTCTTGTCAAACTCTTCAGACTCTAAAGTTGTTCTAATCTATCCAAGGTGTCAGGCCTATGTTCAGGCCTCTCTGCGGTCTACAGGTGCTAACGTAGAGTCCAGAGGTCCAATACACAACCCCTCTAGAGAGACACCAGCGGGAAACTGGGGCGAGCTATAGCAGGAATGTTTGCCGAGTCAAATTCAATCATGCCACATCATTAATTCACAATCGTAACAGTTTGCAACAGGACTGGGGACGTTGTAATGTGCTAAGTGCAGAGCTGTTCACACTTAGGTTTGTTTTAATCAAATATACGCTAGTGCTCAAAAGTTTTGGATCTTAACGATTTTTAAATGTTTCTCGTTTAAAAGTCTCTTACACCCAGCAGGGCTGCATTTATTTGATCAAAAATACAGTAAAAAGTAATATTGTGATAATTAAATGTTATCATTTTATAATTAAAATGTTTAATTAATAATAATTTCTTAATTAAATGTTTTAATTTTACAATTAAATTCAATGTTTTCTATTCTAATATATTTTATTCCTGTGATGGCAAAGCAGATTTTTTTCAGCAGATATTATTTCAGAAATCGTTTGCAACATTATAAATGTCTTTACTGTCTCTTTTGAGTTTTGAATTTTATGCATCCTTGCTGAAAAAAGTACGAATTTCTTATCCCAAGCTTTTGAACGGTACTGTAGATATTTCAAAACTAAACTTAGATCTATTTTCTTAGCTAAGTTCCTTGAAATTTTCATTCACAGAATTTTACACACAGACTGAAAGTAAAACATTACACTGGTATCACGCAATTTATCGTAAGCATAATTAGTTTGAATGAATGTTATCTTAAGGAACTATGTATAGTTGATCGAACCATTAAAATATAAAAAAAATTGTCATAGTAAATAATATGTTTAAGAATTAATTATTTATTTTAAAAAAAACAGTTGATTTGAGATGCACATTATTATGAAACACTTTTTAAGTTCATGACAAACTTTATTTTTCTCAATTATTGGTCCCACTTTATATGAGGTGTCTATGTACTAACATTTAAATTAATAATTTGATACAATGCACTTACTTTTTTTATTTTTTTTAAATACCTGCATGCAATTACATCTGTAATGAATCTATATCTATAATTAAACTGTTGACCCTTCCCTTACCCCTTAACCCGTCCTTAAAACTAACTATACCACCAAACCTGTCCCTAACTTTACCCGTAGCAATATAAACACAATAAGTACATTGTACTTAGTTTTTGATGTAAGTACATAGTAGTTAAGGGCACCTAATTTAAAGTGTGGCCCAATTATCTATTTAGTGAAAATATTTTCACTTAGTGGCGTTACATTGTATGTGGTACTTCTACTGGAGGTGGGAAAATACTTTAATGTTCAGAAACAGCTCAAGTTTGTAATGAAGAAATAAAATTAGCACTTCACATCTAAAAATATTCCAAGATGTGGACATCGCCCTATTAGATTACACTCCGTGCCTACGCACTATTTTTTCTCTATTCTCTCTGCACACTACCTTCTCTTTGCCAACCGTGAAGACCATAAATCAGTCTAAAAGCTCTGTCGCAACGTATAGTCATATGACTATTTTCCATCTAATAAGTTCCTGTTAAAACCACACATATCAAAGTCTTTTTAAGGAGAGAGTGAAATATAAAGGATACAACGTGAACATTGGGCGGTGGGGGGACAACAGAGCTCGCCAGAGTCTCGGCAGGTATCTCCCTTCCTTTCCTTGTCTATTTATAACCCGTGAGCCGCTCTGATCCAAAAATAAGACAGTGACCATTTTTAACCTGAACAATACTGCAGGCTCACAATCGTAGTCCCTGGCGCACATATATGCACACACAGGCAGACAAACACAGGCGGAAAAAAAAAAGTCAATCTCATGGCTGAGCTATTTCTGGCGGGACAGCAACATTTAGGAAGTGTGGGCCACGGGCCAGCAAGCAGTTTAATGACACGCCTGCGTCACATGGTCTCATGTCACAGGAGCTCCCGCCATTGTCAGGGTTGAGCGCGGGCACACACACACACACATACACACGCACGCACGCACAAGGTTATTTGTTTTTCCAGAGGGGCTGTAACAGAGCAGCTGCAGGTGAAAGGAGCCACCTCCACACTTCACCATACAATACTGAGCACTCCAAGTCCCGTCCTGCACTGGCCAGCAAACCCTGAAGTTTCAAATGAAGTGCTGGTCTTATTAATTATGCATACAAGTCGGTGCCGCACATTTCCTTCCCTTCTTTCTCTCTCACTCTTTTTCTCTCCATCTCTCTCTTTTATTCTCTTCTTTTCCAGATGGAGCATCTGTAATAAAATTAATGACATCATTGGCTGTACTTCGGAGTAACTACTGGAAGAAAAGTCGTACATCAAAGTAAACAGTGTACTGCGGAGAAGGGGGGGAAATAAGTATGATCCAAAAACAGAGATCTTTCCAAGACTGTTAGATGTAAAACAAAGAAAGATAATGAAAATATATCAAATGTGTCTGTGTAGTATCGTGTTAATGATGAAAACAACTTGCATTTGAAAATGCATTTTATGTGCATATGCATTTTCATTTGAAGTTGTTTTCATCATTTACAAGATACTACACAGACACATTTTTAGACTGTGAAGAATGTGTGACCCTGGAACACAAAACCAGTCATAGGTCACACGGGTATATTTGTGGCAATAGCCAACAATACATTGTGTGGGTCATAATTATCGATTTTTTTTTTGCCTAAAAAATATTTGTATATTAAGTAAAGATCATGTTCCATGAAGATATTTAGTCAATTTCCTACTGTAAAAATATCATAAATGGATTATTAGTAGTAATATGCATTGCTAAAGGACTTCGTTTGGACAACTTTAAAGGCGATTTTCTCAATATTTAGATTTTTGCACCCTCAGATTCCAGATTGCAGGATATTGTCCTATAAATAGTAGCCAAATGTTGTCCTTTCCTGACAAACCACTGGTTTTGTGGTCCGGGGTCACACACACACACACACACATTATATATATATATATATATGTATATATATACACTGTATCTATATATGTTATTCTTCACAGTCAAAAATTAATTGCACCCGACATTTATAGTGGAATATAAAACCAACTTAAGACAGAGAAGACAGCCAATGGCTGAAACTGGCTCGTCTGATTGGTTATTTTGGAGGAGGGTGACAGCCTGCTGAAGGACCCTGCATAAACGCCACCACAAACATAAAGGCATTAAGTGTCACAATGCCAGGCTCACAGACACATCTCCCCTTCTGTTTTCACGACTTTTCTTTTTCTTTCTCTTCCTCGAATCTCGAGTGTCCAGCGCGGCACGCTTTTTCCGAAGTTTCAGCCTCCGATGCTGACAGGCCGCTGTTGGGAACGGCGCAGATGACTGCAGAAAGACACACGTGTGCAGCTTGGCAGGACACCGCTCGTGAGAGCTGCTCTTGCGAGCGCCTGAGAGGCTGTCTTTGCAAGCTCGGCTGAATGAAACACCTCAACCTCACACTAATGAAAAGAAACTCTTATTTCCTCCCAACGTTTTATGTTCAGACATATCTAAATCACGTCTGTCAGTTGTCAGACGGAGTGGCCCGTGTTTACCACCGAACGAGCTCGAAAAACAACACGCCAAACAGTATATGATGATGAGAATCGCAGGATCGTGACACTCTGAAAGTGTCAAGAAGACCTTCGAGTAAATTGCTAAAAATATACGCCTTGCCACACGGCACTGTGCTACGGGCAGCTTCGGCGACAGAGACGTCGGGGTTATGAATGCTATGTGAAGCTGGGGCATAGAGGCCCCTCTGTCCCCCCTCTCACCGGAGAGCCTTACAGAATGACTGGGCTATGCTGCCCCACTGACAAAGATAAATTACATTTGCTGGAAAATATTTCAGCATTTTTTCCCCTCCCCTAACCTCTCGACTCGTCTCCCATTTTTTATTTTTTGGAAGTTTTTCGTCGCTTTTTTGGCCCTCGTCCACCAGTGTGCCATGGGTCCCTCTGCCGTAAAGCAAGGCACACACACCGTGCCACTGTGCTTTATCATGGAACGCACCCTCCGTCTCCAGTCTTTAAGCATGGAGTCGGCAAACACAGATCGGGATGGTTAAAGAAATGTTTTATTGGATTGCACGTAAAACTGTCTGAATGCGTGAGAGGGTTTTTTTCCGTTTTTTTCCTCAAGGCGTTTATTTTTAGCAATTTACTCAAAGGTCTTCTTGACACTTCCAAGGTGTCACGACCCTGTGCTTTTCATCATTATATACTGTTTGGTGTGAAATCTCTCAACCTGTTTTAAACTACACATCGCCAACTAAACAACAGCCAATAAAACACATAAAAGTTCTGTATAAAATGCTGGATTGCATCAAATATGCGCGACTAGATAAAATGTAGGGATGAGCCCTTTCCTAAACTGTTTCTACTGTTCTGTGCACTCTTATCTAGTATAAAAATGTGTTCTATTTTCTTGAGATACTGACCAAAGTGGAAGCGTTTCGATGCTTAATAGGAGAAAGGGCAAAAAAGGTTCACTGCTAGACCACCCAAATCTGAAGAGGAGTTTATATGAAACAGGAGTCACCTTTACCCATCCGTTTTTTTTTTTTTTTGGGGAACAGCACCTCTTTCATGTTCGCAGCGTGATATGCTGCGCACATTCATTCGGTGTACGCACGTACACTGACTTGTCTGTCATCGCAGCCTCCTCATGGCAGCCTCTACCATCCTTCACAGCTTTCTATCATCTGCTCGTGTACAAATACACAGTAAAATATCGTTTTTCTCATATCATGCAAATGCACATACACAACTCTCAGAACTATTTCCAGCCACATACACGCAGACTTCTTCAGCATACATAATAATTACTGTGTGTTCGGTGCATACCACGTAAGCCCACAGCAGATCTTTAGAACAGAGAACGTTCAACTGAAAAATGCAATTTTATGCAGAAATATTCTTTTCACAATATAATTAAACATCAAAGGCAGGACTATTCCTCTGTGATTGAGCAGCACTCTGGTGAATCAACTCCATACACCACCTTCCACTTTACAGCGAGAAAGAAAGTTGCCAAGCGTCACTGCTAATTACAAAATAAAGACAGAAGCAAAGTTAAATTCATTATGCAAAAACCAGGACAGACTCGTACGCGCTGGGGTGCGTTCATCTAATGCCAAATATCATAACCTCTTTGAGGGTAAAAATGACTTATCTGAAGCTGGTTTATTTGCTTTATTAAACAAATTTTTAGCCTAGTAAATGAAGCTGAGAGAGTATGGAAAAAACGAAATGAGAAAATGTTTGACTTCATTGACTCAAAATTAACACACTGCTGTGTAATAAAACGGGCTGATATTACTTTTTATTATTATTGCTGAAGAGTTACAATGAAAATAATAGACTCTGTCTGTCTTATTGAGCTCATGAAACTTGGAGATAGTGGCAAATGTTTGGTTTAAGAACATATAATGACTTTTTTTTTGGGGGGGGGGGGGTAGAACACATTTAGATTAATGGCTATTACTTAAAATTAATTGCTACAGAATTTTAAGCATTTGCTTAGAAGATCAATAATCACACTGACTGCACATGCTTTCTTTAACTGCATGAGATCAAAAATTGACCTAACAACTGCAAATAAAAACATTTTCCTTGTGTTTATCAGGACAAACCTAAAGACAATACATGTGTGCTTCGGAGGGGCACACAAAGTGTGCCTGTAAATGCCCCTGACAATCGGCTCAAGTAGCTCAGCCAATCAGAGTGACACGTGGAGAGCTGATCCCTCTTTGAGAGAAGAGTAAGGCCATGTTGTCACTGTTGGTTTTGTGAATCGACAGAAGTCTAATCCCCGGTGATTTCCTAGAGACGACAGGTCTGAGGAGGACCGCTCGTGTTTGTGTGTGCGTGTCTGTGCGTATATGTGCACGGCTATGAGAGGACCCTCTGAGTGTAATCATATGAGTCCACATGCGAGTGTGTTCATTTTCCTCTTGGGCAGATTAAGCAAACACTAAATCCCAGGAGAGCAACAGGTGAGACACTCACACACACACACGTACATACACACGCATAGGAGCTTCATTGATTATGTTCGTCTGTCCGACAGTATAGTCTGAAAAAAGAGTGCACTTGTGGTAGAAGTGACAGAAATACAATACGTAACGCCCTTTTGGAGAAATTGTACGGATTGAACTGTTTTTTAAAAAACAACTATGAAATAACATATTATATTATTTCACGGTTAAGCACAGGAATGTCACACAAAAAAAAATTGGACAAAAAAGTGACAAAAAGATTGTTAATTAAACAATCACATTCATTCATTTACATCTGTATCTGTCTTCACCTTTACTTGTAAAAGTGTGCAGATTGTCATATTTTAGCAGCTAGCAGTTTAATTTGTTACTTCAAAATGTAATTAGATTATAACACCTTCTCACAATATTTCATGAGAAATTACATTAAAAATGTTGCTCACACACACATACAGTACATATAAAACTACAAATTTGTACGTCTTTGCCTTGACACACACTTTAATTTATTATGGTAGCTTGAAATGAACTTAAATCTGCTCTAGATTTAATTGAATAGGCCTATATATATAGCTATATAAACACACACATTTGTAAATAAACATGTTTTAAGCAAATACACTCTTAAGTAAGTTTAGGCTACTTAGGAAAATAACTACTAAAACTGAAGACTTATGAACTTTTGTATAAACAGATGGTCTCAGCTTGAGTTAGGCGTAGTATTTAGTGACTTACAAATGTTGCTATATTCTTCATCAGAATCAGGATGCTGTGATTTTTTTTTATTTCGCCTATTTTTTTTTTCTCCTGGCGAGCTTTTAGTTTTATTTATGTGTGGATTTGCTAGTATGCGCATGACCTACCTCCATATAATAATAGACAGCAGAAATGAATAGTGCCACACGAGTGAAAGTTGATCATATTTGAACGCCTGTTAATTCAATTCTGCATGTATCGTCTAATGACCCTCGGACTTCCACACAACCCCGCACAGCTCTTATTACTATATTCACAACGGCAGTAACAGTACATGCATGCATGACCTCTGTAAAGTGTGTTGGTTTATTCGGTTTATTCTTCAAGCACTTTAGAAGACCCAAAACAAAAGCACGCGCCTGTTTAAAATGCTAATAAAAAGTCTACATACAGAAACACTATAGTGATTCTCCTGTCAGTAGTCAGAAATAACGTGTGTTCTCATGTCAACTTTCTTACTTTAAATCTCTCCCTTGTGGTCTCGCGAAATAACGGAGATATTAACTCATCGCATTATTGTTTACTTAACAACAATGTCACACAATGTATCAACGTACAAACACGCACCGGTGTCCGGTATCAGTGTCACTTACTTCATGGCGCGTCTGAAGTGTGTCCGATGAAGTTTGTCCTGCGGTGTGACGGAAGGTGTTGAGCCGCCGGGTGGACTTCACCGCTTCACACTTAAAATCCAGCAAAAATCACCAACACCACCGGGAAAAAGTGTCGTTTTCTAAATGCGTGTTTCTTTTCTCGTGTCTAATAAAGCGTTTCAGATGCTGAGGTTGGTGTCGGTCGTCCACGGTGAGGAATGATTAAGCCGTTATTGCGACTGATGATGTTGAGCTCCGCGCCTCAGCCTCTCTCTCTCTCTCTCTCTCTCTCTCTCTCTCTCTCTCTCTCTCTCTCTCTCTCTCTCTCTCTCTCTCTCTACGCAGGGCAAATAATCGGGTTTATTCTTGAAGGGGGACGGGCTTACATCACTCTAGTGTTTTAATGAAAGAAGCGCAACACTAATGCGTTTTATCTCCTACCAGATCAAGTCAAATCACACCGTGTAGCCTTATAGCTAATCAAAGTGTGCACAGACACAATGGCTCTTTTAGCTTTGTGACTTTTAATTTCATTTGTACCTAGAGATTATTATTCAATAATGTGATTTGAGCAGATAACAAGTAGATTTGTAATAATTTTTTCTTGAACTGAATATTTAACTAGTTGTATATGTTAGTGGATAGAGTACAGTATAAAACCATTATGTCTATGAAATGTCCCCATAAAACATGAAAATTCAAGTGTGTGTGTGTGCCCCAGTGTTTTACTTAGATCCAAAGTTGTATAGCCTCTACTAAAACCAGTTAAAAAAAAAAAAAAAAAATAATAATAATCAAAGTGACAACCTGCACTGATACGTTCACTTTTTTTTTTAAACCACTTTGAATTGAATTCAATAGTGAAAATCAGGTTAAAATGTAATTTAGAAAAAATGAGAATTGATAGAAATTCTAGTTACATTGATGCAATGGAAACGAATATGTTTTTTTTTTATTATTATTATCTGGAAACATGATGAACACTTTTTAAAGTGTTGGAGAACTCGATATGTGAAGTTATTAAATGTAATTTCAGGAGGAGTACGCCCATCTAATCTTCTAATTAATACCAAGGTATAAAAACCTCTTACCACTTCCTGTTGTTAGTTCTTTTGGCATCCCTCCTCCTCCCCTTCTCCTCCTTTTGTATATTTTATTATTTATCTATTTTTTTTCTGCCTATGTAATAGGGGGGCAATCGGAGCTCGAGTATAACCTTTCTAAGCCCCTCTATACCAAGTCAAACCTGTTTACCACTTACGCTAAGATTATATGGGCACACGAACTCGTGAAACAGGACATTTTATTCTCAAGTTCTTTAGAAAACCATCCATGAAGCAGTGCTCATGAACCCAGATCTGAAGAATCTACAAAATAACATTTGAGCCAACTCGAGAAACCTACAGAGTGAAAATGCCTCATATTCATATCAGCCTGCATAGATTAGTGCCCTCTCACAGCCCAGCAAGACAATCTTCCCACCATATATTCAAATGAGGTTCCTTATCACTGGAGATAAGTACTTTAACACATGCTAAACATGAATAAATCACAGACAGATCTGTCCCACCATGAAAGGATTTACACATCTACAGAGGAATCAAAAGATGAGAATTAGCAAAACCTTGGTTACTATCACCAAAGCTCTCTGTGCATGCCATAATGTGAATGTTCAGAAATACTGTAATGGTTTAATTCGCGTTTAAGGGGTTGTCAAAAGAATAGAAACTATCATATAGCTGGGGCTTTTTTTTCAGTTCCTCATCTTAAAGCGGTCATCCGAATTGCTTCATTCTGATAGTTCATTGTTCCACGAAACGATTGCCTTAGAATTAACCTTAAGCCCCACTTGAGTCACTGACAGACAAACCAGAGGTAGAGGTAAAACATGAAATCAGTTAATGAATTAATAAAACCTGCTAATCTGCCTGACAGACTGTAACAGGACCCAGGGGTATCAGCTTCCGTGGGATCCCACTTCTGGGTCACAAGACACTGTAATCTTGAATTGCATTTTTATTGGTAATTTCAATATCTAGATCAATACGGCTTCGGTTCCACCAGCTATATGATACCCAGTTTCATCAGATTCTCTGATTCACCATATATTTACACGGACAGTTCCTCACACTATATCAATGAAAATATCTTTAGCCTCAAGATCAGATTTTTATTAATTGTTATGTCCATTTGAAAAGCATTTATATTATGTTATACCCACTGTGTTCACAATTCCTTCAGTCCTCCAGTGCACAGTTTTAGCAGGAAGACCCTCTTAGGTTTCAGTGTGCGGTTTTGTTTGTTTAGTTGGCACCTGGTGAAGAGACACAAAGGGAGAGAGAAATTCTTTCTGTGTTAATAGCTATATCTAGGCACAGTGTTCAAGATACACTGCATGGCTGGGGGAACTACAAAAGGAATAAATAAATATATAAACACCGTTATTGAGTTGCCTCTTGCATATTCATGTGGTAGGTAAACTAGATAAAGAACAGGAAGAGGAACAGAAACAACAGTAACTACAGCAACTATACCGTATACCATTGATGTTGATCTGGCTGACTTAGATCTGCATGAGAATAATCATTTATCTTAGATATCACTTTTTTTTCAGATATGCACAAAGCTATTATTACACATTTGCAAGTAAATATTTACGTTTTGTTCCTGTCATTTCCTGCCATTCTCTTTCTAGCGCCCTCTTTTTTCCTCTCTCTGAACAATTCGGGCTATTATTCACACAGAGTTTTATACAGTAAGTTGTTCAATGGATGATTTTTTTCTTTTTTCTTTTAAATAGGTCTCACTAGAAAAAAATTTCAAATCTCAAAAGAATAAAAATAATAGCAAATATACTATATTTCTTATATTATATTAATTATATTATATTATATTATATTATATTATATTATATTATATTATATTATATTATATTATATTATATTATATTATATTATATTATATTATATTATATTATATTATATTAATTATATTATATTAATCAAAATATTAATCACGATTAATTGCGATTAATCACATCCAAAATAAAAGTTTGTGTTTACATAATATATGTTTGTACTGTGTATAATTATTATGTACGTATAAATACACACACATGCATGTCTATATTTAAGAATTATGTGTTATATTTATTTATAACATATTTTTATTTATACATAATATAAATTATATACATACATATACAGAATATACATGCAAATATTTCTTAAATATATAAATGCATGTATATTAATTATATTATATTATATTATATTATATTATATTATATTATATTATATTATATTATATTATATTATTATATTATATTATATTATATTATATTATATTATATTATATTATATTATATTATATTATATTATATTATATTATATTATAAATTATATAGGTGCCATTTGCGTAACACTTTTAAAAAAATCTATAAAATAAATATAGAAAAACATATTTCAATATTAGACATTTGTAATATTTGGTTTTATTTGGATTGGTAATTTTCACCATACATTAGTTCAGTCTACTAAACATTGTGCCGTAGAGCTGACTAATGAGTTTGTTAAAATTTCTAAATTTGCCTGTTAGACGTTCCCCAAAGGCACTTTACTGTAATATTTCAAAAGGGGATGTATGTCAATGGAAACATAAAACATCGTAAGTTAGATTTCCTGACCTAATTTACAAACAGACAGGCACATGCTGTATACATGTGTATACACAAATGAATTATTCTCCCTCTTGTTTTCCTTGGCTGTCGATCGCTACCAGACTGTCGGTCCAAACTGAACCTGCTTGCCATCACTCAGGATCAACAATCCGATTTCCAGTAAGTTCAAAGCCACAAGGAAAGTGTCCAGTAGCAGTTATGTCATTTCGTATACACATACAAGAGGCTTTTCAGAGAAAGGTAATTTTGAGGTTTTGGCCTCATCTGTTCATGTTTGTAATGAGCAGATGTAAGGAGATGGAAGATAAATACACAATGTTAGTTGGTGACAACAATCCCGCCTACGTTGTTTTCTTTTCGGGAGCCCGGTAGTTACCCACGTGTGTCTTATTATCTTCAGTCAGACATAAGTAGTGTTCGGGGAGGATAGAAGGACAAGGCCTTTCTTTCGTTTTATTTTAAGAGCCCAATAAACATCAACACATTTTCTTTGGCAAACAGGAACAAGCAAGGCTGTTAGTGTATGAGTGTGTGAGTATACGTGTGTAATCTGTTGCTGATCACACTCATGTGAAAACACAATCTGGCTGTCATTGCTGATAACACTGTCAAGTGCTCAAACACCAGCGCCGAGCTTTCACAGTGCAGGAGAGCGTTGAGGATGAGCCTCTCTCCCAGGTCTGGCCAGATCATAGATTCTTCTTTTCCCTCCTCGTTTTCTCAGTTTATCTCACTCCTCCCCTCTGCTTCTCTCTCTCTCTCTCTCTCTCTCTCTCTCTCTCTCTCTCTCTCTCTCTCTCTCTCTCTCTCTCACTCTCTCTGCCACCTTTAATTTCACCCATTTCCCATCTCTTGCCCTCGTTTCTCTCCTAAACTTTGAAGTTTTAGATAGGGAGACAGATAGATGTACAGACAGACAGGGAGAGGAAAAACACACTTACTAATTGGGGTATTTATGTACAAAGTTTAAAAAAAGTTTAGAAATGGCTTAAGAGGGCTACAAAATGGCACTTTCGTTTCTGCCTCAGTTCAGTAAGCATATCTAAATGTTTTCTGTTTTTAACCCTCATGATATGTTTTTTAAGGTTTGGGATCCCAGAGATCTTCAGTAATAAGTAGATAGGTAAGCAAGTCAGTCAGTCAATACTGATATGATACATACAATAAATAATAATACAATAAAACTTTCCCTTCAAATTATTAATATTTTTGTGCCCATGTCAAAATCCAGACAGGCAGTTATTACTTTATTGCTTTTATATCTTATAATATATCACTTTCAGAAACTGTCATTATAAATAGATAGACAGACAGATATATGATAGATAGATAGACAGATAGACAGACAGACAGACAGACAGACAGACAGACAGACAGACAGACATATGATAGACAGACAGACAGACAGACAGACAGACAGACAGACAGACATATGATAGATAGATAGATAGATAGATAGATAGATAGATAGATAGATAGATAGATAGATAGATAGATAGATAGATAGATAGATAGATAGATAGATAGATAGATAGATAGATAGATAGATAGATAGATAGATAGATAGATAGATAGATAGATAGATAGATAGATAGATAGATAGATAGATAGGTAGATAGATAGATATATGATAGATAGATAGACAGATAGACAGACACACAGACAGACAGACATATGATAGACAGACAGACAGACAGACAGACAGACATATGATAGATAGATAGATAGATAGATAGATAGATAGATAGATAGACAGACAGACAGACAGACAGACAGACAGACAGACAGACAGACAGACAGACAGACAGACAGACAGACATACATACAGACAGACAGACATACAGGCAGACGATAGATAGATAGATGATAGATAGATAGATAGATAGATAGATAGATAGATAGATAGACAGACAGACAGACAGACAGACAGACAGACAGACAGACAGACAGACAGACAGACAGACAGACATATGATAGAGACAGACAGACAGACAGACAGACAGACAGACAGACAGACAGACAGACAGACAGACAGACAGACAGGCATGCATACAGACAGACAGACAGGCAGACAGACAGGCAGACATATGATAGATAGACAGACAGACAGTCAGCCATGTGATAAATAGATAGATAGAGACAGACAGACAGACAGACAGACAGACATATGATTGATAGATAGATAGATAGATAGATAGATAGATAGATAGACAGACAGACAGACAGACAGACAGACAGACAGACAGACAGACAGACAGACAGACAGACGGACATTCAGACAGACATATGATAGAGACAGACAGACAGATAGACAGACAGGCATGCATACAGACAGACAGACAGGCAGACATATGATAGATAGATAGATAGATAGATAGATAGATAGATAGATAGATAGATAGATAGATAGATAGATAGATAGATAGATAGATAGATAGATAGATAGATAGATAGATAGATAGATAGATAGATAGATAGATAGATAGATAGATAGATAGATAGATAGATAGATAGATAGATAGATAGATAGATAGATAGATAGATAGATAGATAGATAGATGGAAATGGAGGCATAATGATGACTATTGAAGCTATATAATAGCCTACTACAGTAGCTGCATATAAATTCATAAGACATCTCTGCATGTATACCTTTAATCATACAGATTAATTAATTAATTTCATAAACATCCTGTTAGCTAACTAAATCAGTGCCATCATTTTGTCATGCTTTTTTGGTTGTTGTTTGTTTGCAATTTGGTGGCACGCAGATATTAAGCAATCGAGTTCAGCAATAGTTCTCAAAGGGAAGCTGAGATCCCATCGTACATTAGCTCCTCTGACCCTTCAAAGTCTTTATCTACAGCAAGACATTTAACACGTAGCTGCATCTCAAAGTAATGCAAAAAGTGCAACTTTAACTTTCTAAGCATGCATTTAACTTAGAAAGTTCTGAAAGCGCATAGCTGATGAAATCATCACGGTTTGAGACCTCTCTTCATTGCATTTAAATAGCACCTGAGCACGCTAACACATATTGTGGTCGGAAGAAAACCGGTAGTGAAGTGTTGACTCGTGTGGGGACAAATTTGGTAATTTGCATGTTCTGTTGGGCAAACAGCGCGTGAACGCTACACCTTTGATTCATTATAAATGAACCACAAGCAGCACAACACGGTTAAGCCTTTGTGCAGGATGCTGCTGCTCTGGTTTCAGTATTAAAGCTGTGTGCTGGAAAAAGCCACCCCAGTTCCAGTTACCCTGCACTCTACTGAAGTCTTTATCTCCCCTGTCAATACACCTGTACTCTGTCCCACTTGCTAATGGAGGCCTAAATAGGAGTTAGTGTCAAATGACAGTAAAAGTTGAAAACTATATTTACTTTAGCTCCAAACATGTAAAAGCACGTAAAGGGCAGTTTCTTGGAACAGCTCTCTGCCTTGTGAGTGAGATGTGTGGCTGCAATACATACCTCTGCCAGCAGGGGCACACTAAGGCTTTCTCACAGAAGAGTCAACCCTCTCCATCACAACTAATACAATAGTTTAACTGTAAGTCGAATGGATGCAGCAACAAGCAGCATGACTCACTGTAACATGCATTTATTAAATACATACAAGGACATAAATCTCTCAGTATAAGCACTGGCATACTCTCTGTCTCATTTTACATTACATTACATTTCGGAATTCTGCTGCTTCCTAAATTACGCGGCTGATTGGATCACTTTTACATCCTTGTATATTTTACCCTTTAGCTCAAAGTTCCCTTTGTTTTTCTAATGTTAAAAGATATATTTAAAAAAAAATCATACTCTAATGATTTTTCCTCCTTTGAATGGTGGAAACTAATTCACTCATAACCTCTGCAAAACTTGCACAGTTATTTCATTGTTGCACATGCTTTTTTTCTCTCTCTCCCCACAACGGCGACACTAAAAAAGATGCCAACATCACATTTTTCTGTCTCCAGACTTAGAGTGCCAACCAGTGTTTCCTGAGCTTGAGCAGAAGTCGGGTCCTAACAGATGGTGGGCATTATGGACAGGCAATGGAAATTCTACCTGTATTTTCTTATGTATATTCCAAACCAGGCACGTGCAGAGGGGGGGGCTTTGGGTGCTCGAGCCCCTGCCCTTTTTCAAAATGAATCAAAAGTGCCCCTCTCAGACAAATATCAAGGATAATATCGTGGTCAATAAACTAAATAAATGTGATTATTATAACATGACAATGTATACAATAGTAACGAAAGGCTCAAAAGTCGGATAATTTCTGTTGAGGCGTTGCCATAACGCGTTGATATGGGTTGCGTGCGTTTTGATTGACTGCTGATTTTCCACTGTTCGGAAACGGCTCTCGAGCCAAATATGGTCCTTTCAGAGAGTGTGTGGCCTCGCGGGAAAAAAGTAAGCCAATGTTTTTTTTTTTTCATCCATAAACAGAGCTAATGTGTTGATTTAATTACAAATATATATATTAGCTATATATTTTAAAGTATTACACAATTCACCAATCCTCGTTTGTCATGTATAGGCTATACAACAACCAATCGTGATCTGCCAAAGCAAGTTCAAAGTCCATTGGGCGATGTGAAACGGTAATTTTCTGTTCTTATTCATAAATCGGTTGAAAAATACATGGACAGACGAACTGACGTTTGTGGAACGATTTCCTGCGGTTTGTCTCATTTTATAAATTGCATCACTGACAAAATGGATTTTAACAGACAACAAACAAATCCCTGCACAAAACCACAGCAGCAAACGTCGCATTAATGGTAAGTAGTGTTAAATTCACTTGTACTTATGTATATTGATACACCGTTTACTATTTCATGAAACTATCAAAGTTAACAAAACCCAAGTGCCACCGGCTCCTACAGGGCTATTAAGCGAAGTGTAGGCTGGCAAAATGGTTACATGGAAGGACTGATTACCATTTTTGAATATTAGGCTATGTAGCATTATGAAAGAAGTCTCTTATGTTCATCAAGCCTGCATTTATTTGATAAAAAACAGCAATATTGCGAAATATATAAAAATAATGGTTTTCTATTTTTAAATAATTTAAAATATAATTTATTCCTGTGATCACTGGATTTTCAGCATCATTGCTCCACTCTTCAGTGTCACATGATCATTCAGAAATCATTCTAATATGAGGATTTAATGTCAATGATGGAAACTGTGATACTCTTTTCAAGATTCTTTAATTAATAAAAAGTTAAAAAGAACACAATGTAATAATATTTCACAATATTAGGCTACTGTTTTTTCTGTATTTTTGATTAAATAAATGCAGGCTTGATGAGCATAAGGATATATATACATATACATACATATATATATATATATATATATATATATATATATATATATATATATATATATATATATATATATATATATATATATATATATATATGTATATGTATATGTGTGTGTGTATTAGATTAGATTAGATTCAACTTTATTGTCATTACACAAGTACAGGTACAAGGCAACGAAATGAAGTAAGAGGCTGGTTCGCCCGAACAGGGTATGTATATATATATATATATATATATATATATATATATATATATATATATATATATATATATATATATATATATATATATATATATATATATATATATATATATATATATATATATATATATATATATATATATATATATATATATATACATATATATATATATTTTTTTATATTTATATATTGCCCCTTTTTTACATTTGAGCCCCTGCCCCTGACGAACTCTCTGCACGGCCCTGTTCCAAACTGGTCATATAATAGTTACTATACCAGACAGTGTAGATTATATGTGCAGGGGGTGGTTACGTACACGTATAAGTATGTCTGATGTGTGTGCTTTTTTAACATTTTTGTAGAGAACTTTTTTGTCCCAAACTCTTATTCGACATCAAATACAGTTTTTTTTTTTTTTACTCTTTCATCCCTTCACTTTTTGCCTATGTTGTTCTCTCATTTATTCTCTTTCCAGCAGTTTTCAAACTGCAGCCCAGTTACACTCGTGCACACTTCAGGTGGTAAAGAAATCAAACCCTCTTTTTTAACGTGCTTTCTCTTCTCATACTGTAGTAGAAAAAAAAGAAAGAAAAAAAAACAGGACCACTGTCCTCTTGACCTAAGACTTGAACTGAGAAGCCCCTCTCTATATGCCACATAAACTACAGAATAGACTGGATCTAGGCTTACACCACAATGGAAAGGTTGTGCTATTATAGCCTCACACATTTTAGAATTCATACGTTCACTCACAAATGAAAACAGTCATTATTTGATCACTTTCATGTCAGAACACAAAAATGTACACTAACATTCTAAAATGCTGTGTTGGTAAGAATTTTTAATGTTTACCAAAACTTATGCTCACCAGCGCTGTATTTACGTGATGAAAAAAGTGAGTAAATATAGGTTCACAAATGAAAAAAAAAATTTTTTTTGGTGAACTATGCCTTTAGAGTTGGGTAAACCCACATGGAAATAATCTATATGAACATATATGTTTTAATATAGGTTTTGATATAGGTTTTTAATATGTGACATATATAAAATTGGCAGTTTTCCTATATTATATGTACATAAATGCACATATGTGTACAAATATACACGTGCATACATATACCTATATAGGTACATATATGCGCATATATATGCACCTATATGTTCACCTATATGTTCACCTATGTACTTTTTTGTTGTTGCTACATTTAGACTGTAATGACCTTTCAGCCATATTCATCTAGAAACTGCATTAAGACAATACAGAAAACATTGCATTTTGCATTACATTTGGTGGATGTAACAGTGAATGTGTGGATGTGTACGAGCTGTAATGTGAATCTGGAAGGGACTTGAAATTGGAAAAAAAGGCTTGATTGACAAAATAAAAAAAACATTTTGTTATACGTTTCCTTCTTTTCCACTATCTTCATAAAAGAAAGAATCGACCTTGTAAATGTTTCAGGAAAACGTGTAGACATCACTTTCCATCTCCTCTCACCTAATTGCCGTAGTTAAATTCCATAACATGCCAATTACATGTGATACCAATTTCACGTGTTCGCACATACATAAGTTCTTGCATAATTTTTTTTAGTTAGTTCTTAGTTATTGCATTGATAATAGATAATATGAGCTAGGCATCATGTATGACAGTTGCCAAAGTGAGATATGAGCTACAAAATGACCAGATCCTGCCATGAGCTATATAGGAGACATATCTTGTATGTATAGGGCTTATATGTGGATATAAAGAAGCAATACAGGAGACCTATATGGCCTGTAAATGCACATATATGCACCTCAGTTTTGCCTATATGTGGCATACACTCACCTAAAGGATTATTAGGAACACCTGTTCAATTTCTCATTAATGCAATTATCTAATCAACCAATCACATGGCAGTTGCTTCAATGCATTTAGGGGTGTGGTCCTGGTCAAGACAATCTCCTGAACTCCAAACTGAATGTCAGAATGGGAAAGAAAGGTGATTTAAGCAATTTTGAGCGTTGCATGGATGTTGGTGCCAGACGGGCCGGTCTGAGTATTTCACAATCTTCTCAGTTACTGGGATTTTCATGCACAACCATTTCTAGGGTTTACAAAGAATGGTGTGAAAAGGGAAAAACATCCAGTATGCGGCAGTCCTGTGGGCGAAAATGCCTTGTTGATGCTAGAGGTCAGAGGAGAATGGGCCGACTGATTCAAGCTGATAGAAGAGCAACTTTGACTGAAATAACCACTCGTTACAACCGAGGTATGCAGCAAAGAATTTGTGAAGCCACAACATGCACAACCTTGAGGCGGATGGGCTACAACAGCAGAAGACCCCACCGGGTACCACTCATCTCCACTACAAATAGGAAAAAGAGGCTGCAATTTGCACCAGCTCACCAAAATTGGAGAGTTGAAGACTGGAAAAATGTTGCCTGGTCTGATGAGTCTCGATTTCTGTTGAGACATTCAGATGGCAGAGTCAGAATTTGGCATAAACAGAATGAGAACATGGATCCATCTCCAAGATGGGCCAAGATTTCTAAAGAATGCTTTCAACACCTTGTTGAATCAATGCCACGCAGAATTAAGGCAGTTCTGAAGGTGAAAGGGGGTCAAACACAGTATAGTATGGTGTTCCTAATAATCCTTTAGGTGAGTATACGCATATATGCGGCATATATACGCATATATGCAGCATATATATTATCATATATGTGCATATATGCTGTATATATGCACATATATGTGCATATAAACTGCATATAGGTTTCATATATGCACATTTATAGTTGTAAGGAACACTATTGAGTCCAACATTTAGTTTAAATACAGGTGATTACTTATATCAATGTTATATATAGCTCCATATCGTCCAGCCCTAAAACTTGTATAGCTTTTGTCGGTATTTATTTAAAAAAAAACATCCAATCATGTAGATGGTAAATATTTAAATATTTAATTGATGAGTTGTCAATACAATTGTGGCGGAGGGGGCATGGTTTTGCGAGGTCTGCAGCGGGAGAGAGAGGGCGGAACCGAGCGGTGAGTAAGTAGGTCAAGTGCAGATCACAAACACCTGTGTCTCATTGCAGTAATTGGCGTGGAGAGACCGCATAAAAGCCGCTCCGGGACGAGAGAGAGGGAGAGAGAGACACGCACGACTGGGACTCGAGGGACGACTGCACGCAGAGAGGAACTGCCCAAATCGACGAGTGATACGAAAAAAGAGAGTTTATATTGAAGTTTATGTTGTGCGATGTGCACACTGTTTGTTTATTGAGCAACAAGAATAAAAGAGAGTACTCACAAGTCCCAGTACGCCGACCCCGTCTTCTTCCTTCCTACACCCACAAGAGCTTACACTACACTGGTGCCGAAACCCGGGAAGGGAGAAGATCGCCGCCGCCATGCAGACCCCGCCAAAGACGCCGCTTGCGGACCTCGTCACCTCGCTCGCCGGTCTTCACCAGGAGCAACACCAAAACCTGCTGGTGGTGAGGGAGGAGCAACAGAAGCACTTCGAAGCTCTCCTTCACGCCCAGCATGAAGACCGGGAGCTGTTCCGGAGCTGGATTGGCCGGGAGATTCGGGCCGTCCCCCCTCACACCACCGACTCGGCTGCCGCCCTGCACCTCTCGAAGATGGACCCGGAGGATGATCCGGAGGCATTCCTCGACCTCTTCGAGAGGTCCGCCAAGTCCCGGGGATGGCCCAAGGCGGACTGGCCGATGCGGCTCCTGCCGCTGTTGTCTGGGGAGGCGCAGGTAGCCGCCCACCAGCTGCCAGTCCAGAATCTCCTGGCTTACGACGATCTCAAGCGCGCGATTTTACAGCGGGTTGGCCGGAGCCCAGAACAACATCGGCAGCGGTTCCGCAGCCTGACCCTGGATGACTCCGGCCGACCCTTCGCCTATGCGCACCAGCTCCGGGACTCCTGCCGCAAGTAGCTGATGGCCGACGGAAGCGACGTCGAGGTCATTATCGATCGTGTGGTACTGGAGCAGTTCGTCACACAGCTTCCTCGAAAGACCGCGCAGTGGGTCCAGTGCCACCGCCCGACGTCGCTGAGCAAGGCCATCCAGTTGGCGGAGGATCAGATGGTGGCGTGCCACGGGGTTCTCTCTCTCTCTCTCTACCCTCTTCTTTCCCCGCCCCCTCTGTCTCCAAGCCTGTCCCCTTCCTTAGGTCCCGCGGCGGCTTGACACCCAGGCCGGCCCCACGATGGAGGATGGGCGGAGCCAGTGACCCACCTGCACCTCCCCGGCAGGCGCCGAGGGGAGGCGCTGTGCTGCCGGATCCTTACCTGTCTTCCTCTGCCACCGCGCTCTCTCCACAGCAACCTGCTGACCTACTTCCGGCCACTAGGGCAGCGGGAAGGTCTGGGCCGGCTTGTTGGCGCTGCGGGGATCCGGGCCATTTTATTGACCGCTGTCCGGTCATGGAGGTCGGAACGCTGGTCCGGGTCCCCGACGCTCCGCAAGCCGCCCTCGATCAAGCTGGACTGTACCTTATACCTGTGAGTATCAAGGGGGGTACTTATCAGGCCTTGGTGGAATCCGGTTGTAACCAGACCTCTATTCACCAAAGCCTGATTCAGCCTATGGCATTGGGTAACAGCCGTGTGGTTACGGTGAGGTGTGTGCACGGGGAAGTGGTGAACTATCCGTTGGTGCCCGTCTCCATTCAGTTTAGGGGGCAAACGCATAGTGTGGAGGTTGCAGTTAACCCGCACCTCCGGCATCCGCTAATTCTGGGAACCAATTGGCCAGCATTTAACAATTTATTGGGACATTTATGCGCAGATGCTTCTTGGGGAAAACGCTCGGAAAGGAAGTTGGCGGTTGCTCAGATGGGCGGAACCGGGACCTCTGGCGGCGGTTTTAGGGGAAACGAGGGAGCTGGAGACACCGGTGCTCACAGACCGCGAGGACTTTCCCCTGGAACAGTCCCAGGATGACACGCTCAAAAATGCGTTTAGTCAGGTCCGTTCCATCGACGGCCACCTCCTCCATCCTGGACAACCACTCTCCTTTCCGTATTTTGCGATTATAAAAGATAGGTTGTATCGGGTGACCCAAGACACCCAGTCAAAGCAGGATACAACCCAGTTATTAATTCCTAAAAGCCGCCGGGAAATGCTTTTCCAGGCGGCTCATTCTAACCCGATGGCCGGGCATTTAGGGCAGGCAGCTACATTAAACCGTCTCATGGCCCGGTTCTTCTGGCCGGGCATTCACGAGAATGTACGCAAGTGGTGTGCGTCGTGTCGTGAATGTCAGTTGGTGAATCCACCGGCCACCCCAAAAGCACCATTGTGCCCACTTCCACTGATGCAGGTCCCCTTCGAACGAATTGGTATGGACCTCATCGGGCCATTAGAACGGTCAGCACGGGGGCATCGCTTTGCATTAGTCCTAGTGGATTATGCAACGCGATACACGGAAGCAGTTTTCTTTAATCTCCCGGGTGGGAATCCCGAAAGAGATTCTCACCGATCAAGGCACGGCGTTCATGTCACGGACGGTCCGCAAACTTTACGAGTTGTTGGGCATTAAATCCGTTCGCACCAGCGTCTATCACCCAAAAACAGACGGGCTGGTGGAACGTTTTAATCGCACGTTGAAAACCATGATTCGGAAGTTTGTTCACGAGGACGCCAAAAATTGGGATAAGTGGCTAGAACCTCTGTTGTTTGCTGTTTGCGAGGTCCCGCAAGCCTCCATGGGGTTTTCCCCCTTTGAGCTTCTCTATGGGCGCCAGCCTCGGGGGGTGCTGGATGTCCTTAGGGAGACTTGGGAGGACGGACCGTCAGCGAGTAAAAATGAAATTCAGTATGTCCCGGACCTGAGAACAAAACTCCACACTTTGGGACGGCTATCAATGGAGAATTTGTTACAGGCTCAGGACAGACAAAAACAGCTGTACAACAGAGGGGCTAGGTTACGGTCCGGTTCTGTGTGGACTACCGAAAGGTAAACGCGGTGTCGAAGTTTGATGCGTATCCAATGCCAAGGGTTGACGAACTGCTTGATCGGCTAGGGACCGCTCGATTTTACTCGACACTGGACTTAACTAAGGGTTATTGGCAGATCCCCTTGTCTCCAATGACTAAAGAAAAAACCGCCTTCACCACGCCGTTTGGATTGCACCAATTTGTCACCCTTCCTTTCGGCTTGTTCGGGGCTCCCGCCACCTTCAAGGGTCTGATGGACAGAATTCTCCGGCCGCATGCTGCGTATGCCGCTGCCTATCTCGATGACATCATCATCTACAGCGCAGACTGGCAGCGGCATATGCAGCACCTGCGTGCTGTCCTGAAGTCGCTGAGAAGGGCGGGGCTCACGGCCAACCCAAAGAAGTGTGCGGTTGGGCGGGTGGAGGTAAGGTATCTGGGCTTCCACTTAGGTCATGGTCAGGTGCGTCCCCAAATTGATAAGACCGCAGCAGTTGCGACCTGTCCAAGACCTAAGACCAAAAAGGAGGTCAGACAGTTCCTGGGGCTAGGATTTATTATTATAGAAGATTTATTATTATAGATGATATTATAGAAGGTTTGTGCCTAATTATTCGGACCTCGCTAGCCCGCTGACTGATCTGACTAAAAAAGAGGTACCAGATACGGTTCAGTGGACGGAGCGGTGCCAGCAGGCCTTCACCCAGATAAAGGCTGCTCTGTGTGGTGGGCCGCTCCTTCAGGCTCCTAACTTTTCTCTCCCATTTTCTCTGCAGACTGACGCCTCGGACAGGGGGCTGGGCGCGGTCCTGTCCCAGGAGGTGGAGGGTGAAGAGCGGCCGGTGCTGTACATTAGTTGTAAGCTCTCTAAGAGAGAGACTATGTACAGCACCATAGAGAAGGAATGTTTGGCCATCAAGTGGGCCGTTCTCACCCTTCGTTATTACCTCCTGGGACGGGAGTTCACCCTCTGTTCAGCCCTTGCAGTGGCTCCACCGCATGAAGGATACCAACGCACGGATCACCCGTTGGTATCTAGCTTTACAGCCTTTTAAGTTCAAGGTGATCCACAGGCCGGGTGCACAGATGGCGGTGGCTGACTTCCTCTCCATGGGGGCTGCAGGCCGGATGGCTCCCCGGCCTGAGTCGGGTGGTGGGGGTATGTGGCGGAGGGGCCGTGGTTTCGCGAGGTCTGCAGCGGGAGAGAGAGGGCGGAACCGAGCGGTGAGTAAGTAGGTCAAGTGCAGATCACAAACACCTGTGTCTCATTGCAGTAATTGGCGTGGAGAGACCGCATAAAAGCCGCTCCGGGACGAGAGAGAGGGAGAGAGAGACACGCACGACTGGGACTCGAGGGACGACTGCACGCAGAGAGGAACTGCCCAAACCGACGAGTGATACGAAAAAAGAGAGTTTATATTGAAGTTTATGTTGTGCGATGTGCACACTGTTTGTTTATTGAGCAACAAGAATAAAAGAGAGTACTCACGAGTCCCAGTACGCCGACCCCGTCTTCTTCCTTCCTACACCCACAAGAGCTTACACTACAACAATATATAACAATAAATTCAACATATTGAGACAAAATGATAACTGCAAATCCTCGTTTCACTGTTTGCTTTTCTGTAGCTTTTGGCAGGCTGTAAAAATACCTCAGATTTCTTGTCAAATGTGTTTGTACAGTCAACTTCAAAGCTCTTTCCCTTTTTAGATGTGTTTTGTGTGTTTTTCGCCGCATTCACAATGAAAAACAATGCTGCCACTTTTTGCCACTCAGTGGGCATAACCGCAGCGACTCCGGCCGATGGTGACGTCACGTGCATACCCTCTGTTTTAAAATAAAATATTATTTGCAAAATAGTTTAAATTGATTACTTAATGACTACATTTCTTTTAGTTTCTAAAATGTAGTTCTCTTTATTCCCGTAAATCCCCCTTAATCCTTTTATTTAATTCATTTAAATAAAAAGACCAATAACATCTCCCCCTCCCACACACACACACACACAAAAACTTTGGTCCCCCAATGTTCAAGACATGGTTACGGTATTGGTTCCATCAATGTGAGACTTTAGATAAGTCATATTTGGATCTCAAATTCTCATTATATTTACAGAGAAATTCACTAATTTACTACTCAGACAAAATGAGATGTCAGAGGTTTTTAACAAGTCAGAAAACCAGCCTCACGCACACACACTCGCAGAAGCTTCACACTGGAGAATACGGAAGCAGCGCTGAGTCTTGCGGAGTGATTCTGGGTGTACACATACCGGCGCAGCGTTGCTCTGCTGAACGAATGCCGCCTAAACCTCTTTGTGCCTGCAATAGCACCCCAGACTCATTCTTATTCAAACAAGATGAGACTGGAGGCAGGCAACAGAGATTAGCCTGAGATCAAAAGGCGGTGAAGCACTCGTGTTTTGTAGATTCAGACGGGCCCCATCCGACATGTAAGACCCACGGAGAAGCTGAGCGGAGCGCTGCGCCGATGCCACCCTCTCCAAGGGGCAAGGGGTGGATGAGCAAAAAGAGAGAAAGAGAATAAAGAAAGGAGCAACGTCAGAGGGCCAAGACTACAGCTCCAGTGTGAAATATTGGAATTAGATTATGAAAAAGAGAGAGAAGAAAGAAAAAGTAAGCCGTCACTGCGAGCGTTTATAGTAGGACAAAGATTATTCTCCATTTTTTTTCAACGCTATGAGATGAAACTGTTTCCATTTGTTTAATATGACACCGTTTGTTTTAAATATGAAATACTCCTTCAATAGACAGTAATATGGAAGCATGTAACCTAAGAACATGGCATCTGGATCTGCAATATGCAACATAAGGGTGGTAACTACTGCGACGCCTGCGTGCCAACTGTGATTAATATAAATAAATGTGGGGGGTTCATTTCTCAGCACCGTATATGTTTCGTAGTTAATGCACAAACAGATCCGTCTTTGTCGCACCCTTAACGCAGAGTGGCTTCAGTTCTTAGCTAAAGTCAGATCACTTATGTTTTTTAAATGCTCTGATAAATACGAGGAAAAGCAAACAAGGCTGACTGCCATATTTATGTGTAATTTCTGGTTAATTTGGAGATATTATAGATTTAACACGGGAGCCTGCGGGAGCTGGGAGAAGAGGACTAGTGCATGAAAACACACACACAAACAGGCAGACAAACCGAATCCTGACATAGCCACTGGCGAATAGACAGAGAAGGGTTCAAAAAGAAAAGGGTGCCTCCTCTACAAAGTGCACCACCTTTGCTGCGAGAAAACAACGCTCTTTTCCAACCACAATTCAGATCAAAGATGTTTATTTATTTATTTATTTTGGTAGCGAGAAAGTTTTTCAAATGACAAACATGGGAGCTTTGGTAAACTGGGTCAGAGCTGCCTTGCCTGTGTCTCCATGGGGTGGGTTGGTGGGGGGTGAAGAATGTCACACCCTGAACACCCAGGAAGAGAGGGATTAGATGGCAGAAAGCTTGTAAGTGATGCTTTCTTAAAAAAATATGCTGCCTCAGAAATATTGTTCTCAGAATGCAAATAAACTATAGAGGAGGAAGCAGATACCGATTTTATTCTCAAAGGACTAAGCTGATGTCAATCGTATATTGTTGAGTCTTATATATAGTATATAAATACATAAAGTATAAACCTATAATACTTTTTCAACAATACACGTACATTTTATATATGTGTGTCGGTGTGTGTGTGTGTGGGTGTGTGTATATATAAACAGTCTGGTTTACTATCTTTGTGGGGACTCTCCATAGACGTAATGGTTTTTATACTGTATATATATATACACTCTAAAAAATGCTGGGTTAAAAACAACCCCAACTTGGGTTGAAAATGGACTAACCCAGCAATTGTTTTTTTTAACCCAGCGATTGGGTTGTTTTAAGCAAACATTTTACCCAACTGCTGGGTTAAAATGACCCATTCACTGGGTTAAAACAACCCAAATGCTGGTTTAGTCCATTTTCAACCCAACTTGGGTTGTTTTTAACCCAACATTTTTTAAAGAGTGTATATATATATATATATATATATATATATATATATATATATATATATATATATATATATATATATATATATATATATATATATATATATATATATATATATATATATATATATATATATGTATAAAGGATTTAATTGATGTTAAAACTAAAACTAAGCTTATATTGTTGTCTAAAACTGTAATATATGAACGAAAAATATTATTTTTGAAAAAAAAAAAATACATCCATCACATCTTCTCGTCTTTGCAACATATAGTTTTCAAAATAATACAGGCATTCGTTTTTATTATACTGTATGTGATAACATTTTTCTTTACATTTTCTGTATATCTCAGAATTATGAAATATTTATGTTTTCTTTCATTTTAAGCACTTCCCACAGATTTTCATGTGCAAACTTGTCAAACTGTTCAGACCGCTTCTGCTAATGTAAGCTCACCAATTCCCCTGTTATTTAAATCTTAAACTAGCAATGTCAAACTTGTACTAAGGCCAGAGTGATACAAATTGATATTGATTCTGTTGTGGCAGGTAGCTCACAAGTGAGAAGAATCAACACTGTTCTGAGACTAGGAGGTTTCCCCCATGCTTCATTTCAAACCAAGCAAATAGTTGTTGGATTCAATTACTCTGAACAGGAGTAATAATTTAGTCTGACGTTGAGGAATTAGAACAACATAAAAGCACCAAATAATCTCAGGATTAGACAGTCCATGTGGCTGTGATAATTTCAGCTGTAGATTAATTATAGAAATTCGTACAAATTGTTATGTGGATTATTAGTAACTTTTTTCACCTGAGATGTTTCAGACCCCCCCAAACTTCACAGCTCTCACTGTTTGAACTGAAATCCCCTCACAGAAGGACAAATGGAAAAACCTTTCCCTACAACATACTATGCTCGGCCACTGTGCAGTTCTCGATTTTTCCACAGACACATTTTTTCAGCTCATCACAAGAGGGGAAAGAGGAAGGGAAGAGCTTGGAGAGGAAAAACTCACCGGTGCCGATCTTGTGCTTCCCCAGGAAGTCACACCCTGCAGCTCCAGCTGTGGGCCAGGTTAATCAAATGGTTACAAAATTTTTTATAAAATTAATAATAATAATAATAAAAGATTGAACACAAAAGAAATGCCCTGCATTAATAAAGCCAGACCAGCTGGCTTTGAACAGAAACCCTGATGTGGGTTGTGTTGCCCAGCAAACTCTCTTGGATCTGAAAAGGGTGCTATGCATACACACAGAAATTAGACACTTGGTCCCTAAACACACACCCCCATGAAAAAGTGACCCATAAGATTTGTGGCACAAGTATTTGGCAGTGCCTGATCTCCACCTGTTCCCATCTCTCCAGGCTCAGAGGTAAATTTAGGCTTGAGATATCAAATACGCTCAGACCTTTGTCATTGCTGGAATTGCTGTCACAACTGTCATCAACAACATCAAACAAAATGGGACATGCCTTGCCTGTCTGTCTGTCTGTCTGTCTGTCTGATTGTCTGTCTTTCATATCCTATCCTATCCTATCCTATCCTATCCTATCCTATCCTATCCTATCCTATCCTATCCTATCCTATCCTATCCTATCCTATCCTATCCTATCCTATCCTATCCTATCCTATATCCTATCCTATCCTATCCTATCCTATCCTATCCTATCCTATCCTATCCTATCCTATCCTATCCTATTTCCTATATCCTATCCTGTCCTATCCTATCCTGTCCTGTCCTGTCCTGTCCTGTCCTGTCCTGTCCTGTCCTGTCCCGTCCCTTCCCGTCCCTTTCCTTTCCTTTCCTTTCCTTTCCTTTCCTTTCCTTTCCTTTCCTTTCCTTTCCTTTCCTTTCCTTTCCTTTCCTTTCCTTTCCTTTCCTTTCCTTTCCTTTCCTTTCCTTTCCTTTCCTTTCCTTTCCTGTCCTATAATTTCCTATCCTATCCCATCCCATCCCATCCCATCCATCCATCCATCCATCCATCCATCCATCCATCCATCCATCCATCCATCCATCCCATCCCATCTCATCCCATCCCATCCCATATCCTATATCCTATATCCTATCCTATCCTATCCTATCCTATCCTATCCTATCCTATCCTATCCTATCCTATCCTATCCTATCCTATCCTATCCTATCCTATCCTACCCTGTCCTATCCTAATCTGTCCTGTCCTGTTCTGTCCTATAATATCCTATCCTAATCTTTTAAATATAAAAACATCATGAGAGTGTGGAATAAAAGCAGTGATTACGGTCATTGATTGCCATTATTTATCTACAGTTTAAATTCACACGATAAGACATTATACTGACAGTGACACAAATGTGGATTTTCAAGACATATTCATACCAATCCAATTATGAATGGTATTTTAACCTGGAATAGCGCAAGTACAGGGAATACAAGCATTTACCGCTTCAAAAGTGTATTCCCTCGGTTTCACGGAATTCCATTCTCTCAGTGACATCACATTTGTATTGACCCTGTTTACAATATCCTGGGGATATCTGACATTTAACGGGAATGTGTTTTGGTAAGAAGGAATGAGTTCATCGCACATATCTAATGTTACAATAGCATAATGGGGATTTCATTGGAACGGGGCACAAAAATACGACAAAAAGCAGTGCTTACTGTAAAAACACTGCAACAGGATGTAGCCGAGGTCAATTCACAAGGGAGGAGGAAACTGTTAAGGGGGGAAAAATACATAATTATCCCTTACTGTACAGAGCACTCAGTAACAAAAGCATAATTTGTTTGTAATTGCATTTATTATTGGCCCTCCCCACTTATCATAACTTAGTTACAATTCCAAGCTTCATTCAGCATCCAGAGCGACAACCTGGAAAACTGCATTTCTGAGTCAGCACACCTTTCTCGCTTTCTCCTTCTTTGCTGTCTCTCTTCTCTCCACTAAATTACTCACAGACAGTTATTTCCTATATTTAATAAACGAATGGGAATGTCTAACAAGCTGGAATGTCTCTGTCTTTTCTGGCCATGTTAGAGCGCTCAATGCTGGACACAAGCTGTGTGTTCCAGCGGCAGCAACAGCAGCAGCAGCAGCATGCAGGAGTCTGGCTGTCTGTGCGGCTCAAGAGGAAAGAGGACCAGTGTGGCAATGCACAGCAGCAGAGACGCCCCAACCATCAACCACAGGAGCCAGCACGGCTCCCCCCATGAGGCACGCTGACTGGACCCAAGTGTGTGTGTGAGGGAGAAAGAGACAGAGGATAAGAGTAGGATTTGTTCAACTTTTTTTATGTGTATATTTTAGTGTGGGAAGTATGTCTATACTTTGCACTGTGTTTTCTGTTATCTTAAAGGTGACAGTGGACTAACAGGAAGCTCAAAACGGCATCTTTCTTGAGGCAGTGTGCCGTGTTTTCTTTTAGCCTTCAGTGCAATTACAATTTTAGTTTAGTCATTGACAGCACATTAACAGTAATTATCTTGATGGATCTACTGACAGATTTATGTTTATGTGATTTGTTTGTATAGCAGCACAGTTAATGAAAGCAACAAAATAGCAGCAGCATTTAAAAAAAAAAAAAAACTATAATACAAATTACTATATATTTATATTTCAAATATAAAAAAATGTGCATACATTTAAAAGTTATAATAAAATATAAATAATAATTCCAGCATTGACAGCATCCTCATGATGGTCCAAAACTGTATGACTCTCCTTATTCTCTGGAAGATGAAAGAAGACATTTTGAACAATATTTTTTTTCTTCTTTCTTTCTATTCGTTCTGTCCACAGCTGTTTTGTTACCAACACTATTCAAAATCTCTTCTATTGTGTTCTGCAGAAAACAGAAGAGTTTTAGAAGAGGTTGTGTATAATTATATATTTTTATGCTATAAAGTATTTTTAAGTTTGATATTTCATGTAATTTGTATTTTTTGTGTCTTTGATACAAGTATTATGAACAAAGCAAATTTAAAATAATATTTAATTCTTTAAAAAGTTTCAACTGTTTCCAGCTGGATTCGCTCTGTGCTCTCTGGGCTAATTAGTTACAATCTTTAGGCCATTCAATTATTTTGAATATCCCAATCCAAATATGCCATAACATATGTTGCGTACTTCTCCACTAACTCACAGCAACTGTGTTTTTGTGTTGGAAATTCCACCGGTGGTCCCTATATCAACGGTACTGAGTGGCGTGGGCAGGTTCGAGTCAGCCCTCTCCTTAACACAAGGTCGCTCTGTGTGTGTCCTGCCCAGGAGACTGAGGGGAGCCCACGTTTAACACGCATATCCATCCATTCATTTACACTCACACACACACACTCATGTGCAAGGTAAGCACGCTAAGAACATCACATGATTTCATGTTCCATTCTAGAACGTTCTGATGAACTCTGAGTCTGAATAGATCTGATGAAGTACAGAGAAAGAAAGGAGGAGGGATTGGGGGGTTGTAGAAGGCGAGAGCTCTAGACAGAGAGAGGGAGAGAGAGAGGTAGGAGTCTGCACACCTCTTTCCAAAAACAATATTTTGACTGAAAGGTTAGCCATCTGGATCTTCTGAACACAGGATTACGGCTGGTGCCTCAACTTATTTTTCCTCTATTACCACTCTGGTTGCCACAGACACAGCCACTAGCTTGCATGGAGACCCTCTATGATGACAACCACCCTGCTGCTGCATGAACAGCTCTCCAATCTACTAAGGGGAACAATGGGTTATCTGAGTATGCTTTCAAATAGAATACTTTGGATAAGCATGGAAAAGTATTCAAGAACCATTTTACTTCACAGGCTTACATTTATATAAAGAACCTTGCTGGGTTCGACACTGGATCACTAGAAGAATATGCTATACCATATACCAAACTATATTTGTCAACTGCTTCCTTCTGAATATTTATGAAACGAAATGGTGCTCAAATGTGTTGCTCTTAATAATTAGAATTAATTGGACAATTATAGTTCTCTATCAGCTTCACAGTAAAAATATTTCAAACAACAATCGCAAATGCATGAGAAACAATAGTATGTAAAATGTGTTTTGGCAGCTGCGGGTTCTTTGTTATAAGTTAGATTGGTTTTAGGCCCGGTTTACACCTGGTATTAATATGCGTTTTGGTTGATCGGATCACAAATAGATGAGGGAGACACATTCCCGTTTACACCTGGTGTTTTAATCCGTCTCTTTTGTCCATATTCGACCATTTCTGTCCTGATTTCTTCGAGGGGAGGGTCTATGGGCAAGTAAATGTATGGCCTTTTATTCAGATCTTTCAATCTAATGGACGGAATAAGCTCACGTAATTTACATATGAACGCACCGTAGATGACGGAAAAGCACACGGAGACACCTTTCATTTTTGCTCTGACAGCCGCAAGACCATGGAGAACGTGAGTGTGTTTTAGAAATCAGGAATGTTGCGAGAACATTGTACTTGATATGTTTTTCATCTTCAAACCAAATTTGGGTCTTCAGCCGACAAAGTTTAAATCCCGCCTGGCTAGCGCGCTTCCCGTAATGTTTAATGTTATGTCAGTAGGCGGTCTTTTGTGGCTCCTTAAACGCATTCGACCACATGAGCGTCTACACCAGTGTTTCCCAAACATCCTTAACGTCTGTATTAGCACATTAACTGTAATTATGAGCCCGAGCCCGAGCCCGATTTAAACCCAACCATTTTTTAATACGTGGGCGTTCTGACGAGAATGAGCCTGTAATGAGCGAAGCGGACCGGTGTGACGCTCAGCTCAATAATCCGCTCTTTGTCAGTGCGCTCCACTTAGAATCGTCCACCGGTAAAATGACGTTCGCTCAAATCCCGCTCAGACATGACATTTATCTGTACTGTAGCCTACTAAACTTGTTGTAGCCATTAAACAATGTATTTTGTTTCATATTTATGTTTAAATATTATAATGTTATTTTTAAATTTCATCTAGGCTATATTGATTATGAAAAGTGCAAAGATGCAAGTGAGTCAGAAATGATTTTGACCACTTCATTAAGTTTTGTTTTGTAGAAAGCCTTTCTTTAAAACGAATGTCGTTTTGTATAAATTGTATCTTAATTTTAATCATGGCTTCATCAGCCAATTGCCTGGATCTCATGTCTTGCCTCACAGACATGAGAAATATGTGTATAGAAAGCTTGAAATGTATACTTTTAAACGAAAAATTCGAAACAAAATAGTTAAGCAAAGCGCACTGTTCACGCAAGCAAGTCATGACTGGCGTCTCAGAGCGTTTCAGAATGCTGCTCTTCATCACTGCATGTGCTGTGAGTTTAACACGCATTTTTAGACTAATACTGACTTGTGCAACTTTGTACACATTTGTTTCTTAGTTGTAGTATTAGTTCTTACTTTGCTAAAAAAAAAAAAAAAAAAAAAAATATATATATATATATATATATATATATATATATTAGGCCTATTTCTGATTATGGCATAGCTTTCTGCCCACCTAATTAGGCTAATAAAGTAATGATTAAAAAAAAACAAATGCTTGATCAAGGGCCCGGCCCAGCCCAAGGATAGTGGCGGGAAATATCGGCCCGACCCGATAATATTCAGGCTCGGGCTGAGAATCTTAACTCTAGTCTGTATGTGGGTTTACAAATATTTAACCCGTAAAAAAGCATTTAAAAGTGGTTGTGACTAAACCTCATAACTCCACCCCGCCTCCATTTAGAATGTGCCACGCACAATTTGGAGATCTCTGATTGTTTGCAATGCAAGAAAAATAGAAAATATACTGTTATAAATACCCTGTGCATAGAGCGTCATCTTTTGTATCATGAGATTTTGATCATGAGATTTCAGCAACAAGAAAACTGAGCACCCATTTAGATAAACTTTATAACTTTATATCCTGTACATTGATGAAAACAGAATGCAATGCACTTACTGCCTCAGATCCAGTGACAGACAACATATATCTGTCGTTCGCTGGTCAAAAACCTTGTACCTCCATTTGATTTTCATAAAACGTTAATATTATAATGACACGTGCAAGTGTCTGACCATAGCTATATAAAGCCACAATACCAACTTCGATGAGAGTGTTTACTTAAATATGAGGTTTCCGCCTGACAGCAACGATATGTAAACTTCTTGTTTTATCATCACCAACAACAAGCATCATATTATGATCATATTATAAGCTCAAATTTCACATTAAATGTGAGTGCTACTTTTAATATATCTAGCTTTAATATGCCATTTGAAGAAATGTGCAATTTTGTTATATTTTTATATAGCCTAGTGGTGTGCCATGGGATTTTTGACTTTAAAAAAAAAGGACAATAAATAAAGTTGGGAACCATGGGTCTACACTACAAAAACAATCCGGTCGAATGCATTTTCGTCTACCTCTGGAAGTGCTCGAAAGTGGACAAGCACAAAATGTTTTAGACCCAGTTTACACCTGTATTTAACAATCGACCACATTACCATCTTAATACCAGGTGTAAACAGGGCCTTAATTTGACTCTATTGTTTGTATTGCTGTATATATTGTTTATCCTTTTTATTTATCTTACTATACAATCTATGTTGTTTGTTTTGATAAATTTTTTTTATAATGGAAAAATTAAAATCTACACACTTTCAGTATCTAATTTTAATAAAAGCACATGGAAATATGGTCCAATTCCAATTTCTAATTCATTCATTTGAAAATGCCATATATCTTCACATCTCAATCTCCTCAGTGCTTACAGACCTCGAACCTGAAAGCTCTAGCAGGTGTCCATGGCAACCTGAGAGCACACTCAACCCCACTCATTCTCTGTCTCCTTCACTCACTCTCCGAGTTTCTCCGAGCATGCCCTAAGCAATGTGAAAGTGGCAGCTTTTATCTTCTAATTAGATGGAAGGAACTCACCTCAAGGTAAGAGCAAGTGGGGCAAGACCCTGCACGGCCCTTTCATCCAAGTTATCTCTGTACTGTATATCTGTTTCATAATCCGGGATTTATTCTAAAGACTAAATTTAATAAGCCAGCTCCCATAATGGGACTTTATTTGACATAGATTGTTCATATCAAATGAAGAACACCTCAGTTTTCATAACAAAAATGAAACGCGACAAAACAGAACAAAGAATAAACTGATAAACTTTTTTTTTCAGGAGGGTGACGGAAGGACCCCAAGTGTGTTTAGAGGAAGCAAACATATCTAACCCAAGGCGAGCAGCTCAATGAGACCCTTTCATTTGGGCGCCGAATATACAGATTGAGCGCTTACATATGTACATCCTTCTGTTTCCCTCCAGCCCACTGTTTCTTAGCAGCTCTGTCTCCACTCGCTGAAAAGCATGTGACAAGCAGCACAGATGGAGTGTGAGGAGCGAGGTCTTCTCGGGTCCGTTTCATGGTGCATTTGGCTGCGCCTTGCAGCTGATGATTTAGGTGTCATAATGGATGTTCCCATAATAGCTCTTAATCCAACGGACACTTCCAGAGCAGCATCCCTCACAAAGCTCTCTCATTCCATCTAGAGTGAGTCAATCACCAGCCTCAGGCATCCTTTTTAAAGTGACAACTAGTCCAATCAAACAGCCTTCTCAGTATCCCTGATTTAAAGGACTTGTCAAACATATTAGCAGCTAAGTAAAGAGTAAAATTGGCAAACTGTTTGATAACGTGAATCCCGTTCGCTAAAGCTCCTGTGGGTAAATTGAGCTGGAGTTCTCCAATTAATGTCCATGCTTTGAATTTTAACGATTGCCACTTAAAACATCCGTAAAAAATGGGTTTTAACCTGAGGGATGTTTCTGTTGCCACATCTCTGTCCCTGACTAAGTCTTGGTGGCAGATTGTTTGGGGTGAAAGCCAAGGAAAACCTATACAAAGATGAAGTCCAGATCTCCTTTGCACAAATTTAGTTCTTATAATCATGCAATAGTCTCAATGGATATGATGTTGGGTGCAATTTGCGATGGTAGATATATTTAGCATATTTTAAAGTTTGGATCCCTGTTCCACATATATGATTACCCTCAGACAGCCTCGATGATATTCTTCATATTAAAAATGTACAAGTGAGCGAAGGAGCTTATTTAGCATCCAAGACATGATACAACAACAAAAAAAAAAAACAGAGGATTGTCATGCTATACTGTTATCACAGAAATCAGAAAGGCACAATAAAGAACATTCACAAACAAGGAAATTACATATAGTGTATAATTACCATCAAATAGAATTAGATTGCTGATTTTTGCCTTATCTGGTGATATTTCTAAATGAAAGACATTCCAATAACCCCAACTTTCTTGGACAGCATTTCAGGGAAATAAAAAGTAAAGCCTAACATTTAGTGGTATTCAGCAACTTGATTCCATTTGTGTGGCCATGAATACAAATGACACAATTTTGTGAAACAAATCATGCTTTAAAATCTAAAATGTAGTAAGATTTAGATTAAACTTGGTTTTGAAGACTGATATTCCAAGGACTAAATGCAACGTAAATGTAAAAAATAAAATAACGTTTTCAAATGGTGTTGAAAAATGGTGTTATGTTATGAGCACTATTTCTGAGGTCACATATCATAGATTTTTTTTTATGCAGGTAAAATAAGCAAAAGTTGAGTTGTTTGGTGTGATATTACAGCCTTTGACAGGTACAGCATAATTACAAGGGCAAACCATGACATATTTTCAGGGAAAGCAGGTCGGTGATGTCCCAATTAGGGTGAAATGACCAGCAAAGTGACAGCTCGAAAATGTGTCTCATCCTTGGCATACGTCCTCAGAGTGGGCTTCGTTATGTCGCCTATACAAGACAGAATTGAATGGCAATGTCATAAGGCACTCCAAAAAGTCTCTGGCTTGTTAGAATGCAGATAATAATGTTGTTACATGCCTTGTTGCTAAGGGTCATTTTCTGATGCAACTCCAAGACTTCTGCAAATCTAAATATAATGGGACCAGCAGTGGTCCAAATTATGGTACCATTTAAGGTCACATTCTAGGCATCCGACTTGTCACCCTGGTTAAATTGAATGCATGTCAGACGATAATGTTAAAGAGGAGGCCAACATGAGGACACCATCCTCAAGAGGTCCTTCAGGAGACGGCTTAGTAATCAGGGGATTTAATGCTGGTCATTCTTTTGCAAAAAAAAAAAACGTGTGGTTCTCTGTCAGGTCATTATATATATATATATATATATATATATATATATATATATATATATATATATATATATATATATATATATATATATATATATATATATGACTAAAGTAACATTGGATGGGATTTATTTATCTTTTTTTGACTTGAAAGCTAAAGACACAAATTGGGCTAAACTTCACATTTTGGATCGCTACTGCTCATGATAATAATGTGCGCACTTAAATGGGAGGTGCTGCTGGCTGACAGTCATCACTCTTTCTCAAACCTCCAAATGTATTTAAGTACAGCATAACAATGCTTTCGGGAAACAAGCCACAAAGACAAAGCGGCTTAAGTACCACTTACGCTCTGGAAGGCACCATGCCATGTCTTATTTTCCCTAGTACGTTCCTCAAGATGCTTCTTGGAACATTGTGTGGCTTTAATTAGATGTTCATTAGAAGGTGTCTTGTATTTCCTCAATTAGTCCCTGTCATGGCAGCAGCGGCACTGCAGTAATCTCCGTGATTAAACTCTACTCTTGTTTGTCTGGGCGCGACGTGCCAGCTTTCTCCGACGGGCGCTGTCCTGGAGCCCTGTCACAAAGTGTAATGATTCTTTAGCATGCCCCTCCAAGGCTTCCCAACATCCTGCCAGCCTAACAGCACAGAGCACTCATTTTAAATGTCTTCCCCATTCAACCATTTGCCATTTTCAATTATACCTTTCCACCCTTCCATTTGTGTAATTTTCTAATCTCACCATAGCCGGCGTGACGCTGTTTTAGTGGTAGTGCAGAGTGACAAATGAAGCCATCAGGATGAAAGCTCAGAGGTGTAAGACATGTCAAAGGTCATGGCTATGTGGCTGCCGCTTTAAATTGCCTAAACTGATGAATAACAACAATGATTATGTGTCTGTTTATCATAACTTTGCGCATGTTGAAATTACAGGTTTTTTTCTTCTTCTAAATGTTATGCTTTCATGTTGCCATGGCTATAAAAGAAAAGACCTGTGTGTTTTCTTTAGATCAAAAAATGACAAATAGAAAATGACATTGGACTCAAGAAAACAAATTAAAAAGCTAAACTGTCACAATTTGTTAAATTCAAGTTTGAAAAGAAATTTGCTGAAAACATGTTTAATCACCTTTTAAACTTTAAAAGTCCTCTCCAAGACATCAATCATATAAAATAGAACATTAAAAAAAGAAAGGAAAATATTAAAACACTGCAAAAGGCATCATCACATCTCCATTCTGGTGGCAATAAGTCCACTTGCTTAGCTGAAAGAACCACTCTTGTCAAAGCACAGCAGTGGTGAAAGAGGTCAGGGCAGACAGAGATGGGGTGCAATTATGGCCCCTGAGAGCCATAAGCATTAAGGTCTATTAGGTTAAAGTGTCCACCTCTTCGCTACCAAAAAGAGCACAAATAGCTACAAACTCATGTTTCGAGGGTTACCTACTGTTCTGAGAATATGACAGGACAATGACCTGAAAGGCTTAGTGAACATGTTTCGAGTGAAGTTCATGACACACTTTGAACACCAAAGAGTGATAGATTATATTTTCTGCCTAAAAGGCTTCAGCAAAAATATTATTTAGTGACAATTCAGCAAAGAGAATTAGGAAATGGGGAATGTTATTTTTTGGTGTAGACACAGCCCAAACAATATCCAGTTATATTGTGCCATACAGCCGTTCAAGACCTTTTGCATAGTGAATGCTAAGCAGTTAGCTTCTACCACTGCAAATAAATAATGAAGACCTTGTGACCTGTATAAAATGTGGGAAAAAGATGTTCACCCCTCCAGTTCTACTCTCACCGCTCTGAGCGGGATTCAAACCAGCATGGGAGGCATGCATGCTAAGAAGGACGCTAAAGACCATATATACTCAAAACTGTGAGCAAATTTGACAAGGATAGAATTTTCCAGACAGTGAGGGGACCAAATTGAAATAGTGTGTGCCTATTCTCAAATGTGTGAATATTAGTGGTGGGGTAACATATTACAAGTAATGCAAGTTACATAATCAGATTACTTTTTTCAATTAACGAGTAAAGTAATGCAGTTTACATCAAAATATCTGTGCTACTTTTTCAAATAAGTAACGCAAATTACTTAATTGTAATTTACGTTTTGTTTTCCCATGTATTCATTAACAGCTATCTAGTCCCCATGTTGAGAGAAATTCAGGAGTGAAGTGCAGAGTTGTGTGTGCTGTGTAATGATGGTTATTGTAGAATGCTAGCATTCATTTACTCATCTCACTTACACAAAAACAGATGCATTATTCCTCAAAATGAATTTAAAAAAATGCAATACAAACTCAGAATATTACCCAAACCAGCAATAATTAAGTTAAAAATACATATGAACTTCATGCATTTAATCTCACTTTATTAACCAATGTCTTTGTTGTTGACCTTCGATAATCCAATTCAACCATTCTAATAAGAAAAAAAACTTTAGCAACTAAAGTCCGGGACACACTGCACAATTTTAGGCTGTCCCAGACAAAAGATTGCCATTGTGAAACAATCGTGAAAAAAAAAAAAAAGTCCTAAACAGTGGTCCTATGTCGTACAATGAGATTTGTAAGGATCTTATAGGATTGCTTTTTTTGCTGAAGTAAAAGCACAGTTTAAGGGCCCTATTTTAATGAAATAAGCGCATGGTCTGAAGCACATGGCGCATGTGTCTAAATCCTCTTTTGCTAGTTTAGAAAAAACGGTCAGCACACCGGACGCATGGTCCAAAAGGGTTGTACTTAGTCTCTTAATGAGTCATGAGTGTGTTTTGTACGGTGGCCCAGTAGTGCACAACAAAACGAAATTGAAAAAGCATACATAAGTTTACAACACAACGAAATAAAGCCACAACACAATGAAATCAAGCCACAACATAACGAAAAAGCCACAACACAACGGAAACAAGCCACAACACAACGGAAACAAGCCACAACACAACAGAAACAAGCCACAACACAACGGAATCAAGCCCCAACACAACGGAAAAGCCACAACACCACGAAAAGGCCACAACACAACGAAAAAGCCACAACACAACGGAATCAAGCCACAACACAACGGAAACAAGCCGTTGTCTAACAAATATATAAACACTACGATCAGTTTTAAGTGTGCAATTGTATATCGACATTAAATATCAATTCAAAATCACCTACGTGCCTTATAGCTGCATATTTATACTTGAAAATGCTTTGACACGCTACCACGGCAGATGACACGTCTGCCAATTCCTCCAAATGGTTGAAACTTATTAATTTGTATTAATTCAAATTACTTTTAACATTTAAAAACAGACATGTTAAAATTCCATAGCTTGATTGTATTGGTAAAACTGACACAGTAATGCACAACACAACATTGGAATTTGAACATAAAAAAAGTAATTTTAATTCATACAAATTATACGTTTAAACCACTTGGTGAAATTGGCAGAAGTTCCCTTAGGCATCATCCGCCGTGGTAGCATGTTTATTTATTAGTTAAGCTTTAATTATCTGTTAACTTTTTAATTTGTATTTGATTTAATTTATTTATAGTTTTAGTAATTTTAGTATCTCAACTTTTCTTTCAGTTAGTTGCCAAGGAAATACATTTTTTTGTTTAACTTTTCGTCTAATATTGATATTTTATTTCAGCTTTATTTCAGTTAACAAAAGCAAGTTTTAATAGCTTTAGTTTTAGTTAACAACTCTGGCTGGATACAAGACTCCAGTTCCCATCATGTATTGTGGCATATATAAATAATTAAATAATGCAAATAACTAGATGCCACACAGCAAAGTACTTAAACCTGAAATGTAATGCCCTCCATGTAGATGCACATTTGAAAACATCTAATATTGTCAAAATGTATCCTATACTCCCAATACATACAAACACACACATATTTACCATCACAGTCTCACAAATCTTGCATAACGCACACTCAGTTACATGACCGTTCAAAGGTCTGCGTAGGTCTCAGTGATTTTCTCTAAGGTCTCCCTGATTGCAAGGTTGAAGTGCTCTCTGCATCCCGGTAGGATAAAGGAAATGAGACATCAATTGGACTCTGCAGCGTGTACTCAGCACCAATGATTCATTCCCAACATTCAGGAGGCATTAGAAGCACTCATTTCATAGCCCAACTCCCCCCCAGTCCACCACTCCCCCACAGCCCACGCTGCCTTACTGTGATTAGGTAATGCTGCTCGTTATGATTGTGATGCCCCATTTCCACTGGCAAATCAAACAGCTCTGGATCAACGGGCCTTAACTTTCGGATTCATTAGACATCTAAGAGAGGTCTTAAAGCGAAACATCTGCTTTCGGTTTTCGTCCCAAATACCTGTTCCAAGCCATCAGCTCTGCGCACGATAGGCTGCCAGGCCATGCGAGATGAACCCGAGTTTGATGACATCGGCTGAGGTCGCTTCTCCGCGGGTCTAATGAAGGCTTAAATGAGCTGCTACATTGATGGGTAAGGACCGAGAGATGAACTCCACGCATGCAAAGTTCATATCGTTTGGCTTTGGCAAGCGCAATGCTGACCCTCGTATTAACTTAGCAAGAGAGAGATTTGTCCGGGTCTTTTTTTCCTTATTCCGTACCTCTCCCTTCCTGCTACTACTCTGTTCATTTGATTTCATCCCTGCCAGCATATTTGCTATGTGCAGATGTGACAGCTTAATAATGTAAGCTGAGGTCTTTCCCTTCAAAAACATCCTGGGTTTTGTAAGCCATCTGTTAGACATCCTTTAAGCCAACACTTTGTGTTATACTTAACGTCACTCTTCCAGGGCACACTTATAATGGGGTAATAAATAGTGCCGAGATCCGTACCGATGTTGATCTCAGTCCCCGACTTTTTGGGTTTAAAATATTAGTGGCGTGGTATGTTTTACACCACCTGTTTGGAATCTGCTCTCGAGATTCATTAAACAATGGCAGATTGTCAGACAAATTTGCAAATTACAAATAACTTGAGGCTCTTATTAAAAATGAACATTCAAAACTCTGCATGCATGTTAAAAAGTATTATTTAATGGCATCGTTCAGAAGAACCTGACTTGTTTATTATGGTTGGCTCGCATAGCGGCGCGATGCAATAATGAATTGTTCCTCACTTGATAATGAACAGCACTATCAAGCACGGCAGAGTATGTCGTGCTCATGGACACCTTTCAACAAATCAGTCAATTTGCTGTTGCTGTGAGGAGAAGGCCATATGCATACAAACAAAATACTTTACCCTGACAGGTTATTTTTGCATGTAAAAAATAAATAAATATAATTTTAGACTAAAAAAGCAAATCCTTTGTGATATTAAGGCATGTTTATATATGTTGGTGCCGAGAGATTTCCAGAACGGCACTTGCAACAGACCCACAAACAAAAATGCAACACTACCTCATCAGATTCCTCACTGTGTCTGCAAGACTAAGAGGGAGATATTCTGGTCACAAGAGTTATTTTAAGAGTTTCCAAATCAATCTAGTATACGCTCTTGTGCAGCTATTCTGTAGTAGTTCTCTATAGCTGAAATTCACCGTTTCTAATTGATCTTTTTATTTGATTGAAATGTATCTGAATTGTATTTGCATTAAATGTGCTTCAGATAATAGCTCTTATAAAAACAAATAAAGAAATGTTGTCTAACCGTTAAGGGTTCATTACTCATAAACAAATAAATACCATCACACATGATAAAGTGCAATTATACTAAAACAACTGACATAAGTACAAAACACATTAGTTTGCCACAGATAAACAGGAGTGTAGTTATTGATTCAAATTAATTATAAAAAGACTTAGCAGTAAATTAAACAAAGCACCAATATTAAACTGAAAATGTGTTGCTTTTAATGATATATGTAATTAAGTTGAGGAACTGTATAAAAACAAGTATTATTATTATTATTCAAAACATACATTGTATTAGCACTCAATAAACGAAATAGAATTTAGTTGTCTTTATTAATTTGAGTCGAGCAATTGCAATAACTATCAGTAATTTTCTTTTCCCGGAGGATAGAAATTAAGCTGTTTTATTCATCTACAATATGTTGGAATGTAGGTATTAAATGGTGATAAAAATTGCCTGTTTAATTATATATTCTGGTTAATAATTATATATTATATTATATTTGAAGTTGTTCAAATGTTTTCCCTCTAAGCCAGTTCAAAGCTGGCTGAAATCTTAAGTAGAGCAAAACAAAATTCAAAAGGACTTCAATCCCAGTTAACCTAGGTGCAGAAGGTATTTAAGATATCCACCATACTCTCATTAGCCCTTTGTTTTATTAATTTTAATTTCTTCCGACAACCACGGCGTAACATCCTCCACTAATCTCAGAGTATGTAAAGATAATCCTGCAAACACTTGTCTCTGGCAATTTACATGCTCGCCTTTTCTAACTAAAGATAAATGTCAAAAAAGGGAGACAGGGTGGCAGAGAGGGAATAAAAAAAAAAATTATTTTCAATTACCTAATGGTAAGTGGGCTGTTTACTATTTTTGCCAGCTTGTTATCATGTTTGGAAAGTTTGCCGAATCAAAATCGCAGCAGTTTAGACAAGTGCTACATGTTTATGCTCTACTCTGCCTTTATAAAGCACGAGACGACCAGAACAGACCCTAGGAAATCTTTCTCTAGAGCGCTCTAAAAACATCTTTTGTACAACCTTCTCTGATGTATCTTTGACAAAGAAAATCCTGAGGCATCTCTTTACACAGTCACTGAAAGACATTTCTTCTACTGGAGCAACGTGACAAGGTGTAACATTCCATACCACCATGTCAACAAACCGACTGGCTTCCATCATAGCAGTGAGCGCCACTTCCCAAGACAAAACAACCAGCCTAGAGTCTCCAGGGGCAAGTAAGAATCAGCCCAGACATGATATTCCTGTCCCCTGACCATGTCCAACGCTAGCGGGATCAATGACTGACATCTCTGCAGAGGGTTTCACCAGCCTTGAGGTTGAGTGAGTGTAGTATGTCGCTCGAAGGCATGCCATTGGCCATGACCAAGTATTTCAAGTCAGGAAGGCCCACAAGAGACCTTTGTTAAAATGCCAATGAAAAGCTGACAAAACGAGTACATCAGTATGACACAGTCATGCTTGTCACATAGTCACAAGCAAGTTTATATCTTGTGCTAGCAAAACAGGACATTAACGCCTGAAGTCAACAATACATGAAGGGGAGTCAGCTGATATTTGATAATACGTTTCAGGGCATGCACATTTGTACAAACAACACAATCTTAATACACACAACCGTTCAAAAGTTTGGGGACAGTGATATATATGTTTTCGAAATAAGTCTCTTATGCTCACCAAGGCTGTATTTATTTGATAAATGCAGTACAAGCAGTGATATTGTGAAATAGAAGTATTTATTCATATACTGAATAAAAGTATTAATCCCTTAAATTTAAAAATAAATAAATAAAGTAAAATAAACTCTGGTTATGTCGTTTCATTGACTTTTACATTTTCAGGTTTTTACATTATAATCAGTGAACAATTTTGAGTGTAAAACCACTCAGTAACAACATATTGCTACATATTTTTTTAGAAATATTATCTTTTCATTAAGAGTTCAGATCAAATCAACTAATTAAAGGGTGTGTGTGTGTGTGTGTGTGTGTGTGGTGTGTGTGTGTTGGGGTGGAATGCTGTTTCATGCATACTGAGTTTTTTACAATGTTAAAGAATAGGATTCCCATGCTAAACACGGACAAAGTTTCACAAAAAAAAAGTTAGACGTTTTAGGAGTATTTCTGTGCCTAAAATACTCCTTCCGGTTTCTCACAAGTTTCGGAAAGTTTTTTTCGAGTATGGGTATATGTGACGTCAAATGGGGCGGAATTTCCTTGTACAGTCCTAAGTGCACTTCTCCCGGAAGGGCACACGCGCACCCGTAGACCAGAGCAGTACGCCCATCAAATCGCTTTGCTTGGCTGTGCTGCAGTCACAGGACTTCACGAAATCAACAATGTCACCAAAGATGTGTGTTTTTGGTTGTCAAGGCAAGACAACCCTGTACAGCTTCCCAAAGAACCCTGCGTTAATGGGACAGTGGATGGAGTTAGTTTTTTCCGGAGCAGCAACGGAGTTGTGCAAGTGTTTTGTTTGTTCCCTGCATTTCGGCTGCATTTTATAAGCAAGGCCCAGTTCGACGCCGGATTTGTAGCTCGTCTAATGCTGAAAGATGGAGCAGTTCCAGCGATTAAGTAACTCGTGTTTTGGAAGCAGGCGGTGAGTAAAACTGCTTCAAATATCTTTCTGTTGTTAGCTATTGACTCGTTCATTCAAATGCGCTACCATTGTTTTTCTACGTAAACACGCAATAGTCTGACATGCAAAACCGTTACGCTTGCTACTGCTAACATTAAATCACATATAATAGTCCATAAACCAAATTATGTCCTCATAAACCACGAGTAAACACACAAATGTTGTAAAACTCGCGCATGACAAGCCGCTAAGCAAGTATATACAGTTACAGTAACTTACATACCATAGAGACGTCCTGCTGTAGTCGTCGTTGCTGCTTCTCCTGTTCAATTTCAGCCTCTAGATCTGATTTTGGATCATATATGTATGGCTAAATCTGATTGATCTCCATGGTTTATTTAGGATAACGTTTTTTTGCCATGTTCAAGTTGCAATAGCTGCGCGCGCTCGTCGCTGTTTAGCTCCGCCCACACGATACGCCTCCAACTGTTCTGTTTTTATTCCAGAAAGTCTCGGTACAGTGTATCTTTCTTTTATAAATATAATAAAACTATAGAATTTTCGGAGATGAAGGATGCAATACTACTCTATAGGTACTCAAGATTGACATGAGATTGACTGAAACTGAGTGTCCCCCCCCCCCCCCCCCCTTAAGTATCTCAACATGCATGATACAGTATTTTATCTGGACATGTGGCATTTGTTTAATCCCCCTTGCCATCCATTCAAAGCTTGACAACAATATCACCAAAACACAGTTTGTCCAGTATTGTCTTCCTGTCAAAGTTTTTCCTTCTCGGTGCGTTCATAAGGTTTGAGTGAACACTTCCTGCTGTATTTTTGTGCGTTGATAAAGGTAGCAATTAACATGTTGCTTCCCCACACTGCACAGTGGGGCTCGTATTCAGAGCTTTGCCTCACTAATTACAGCCCATGCCTTGATCTCAACCTGTGTCCTTTGCACAGCGTGGTGACCCTCCAATCAACTGCTGCTTCTTCCACCACTCTCCTCATTTTATCTATGTGTCGAGCTTACCTTCATGCGTTGCTAACGTATCCCATGCCACACAAGGCACTCGGAAAGCTTATTGCGCTTTGAGCTTAGATGTTCCTGGACATCTGCAGGAAGAGATGCTGGAAGCTTCACAGAGGTTGAGGAGGAAATCACATCACGGCCCAAGGCAATGCGTGCAGAGCGCACAGAACACTTGCTCCTCGCTCTCCTCAATTCCCCCCCAGAAAGAGTAGCGGTGTGCTGCGGGGTACGGATGGATCTGGAGGAGGGAAAGTGTAAAGAGAGGGCAAAAGCTGTGGAGGCTCGCTTTACTTCTGTTTTTCATTCACCTCCTTTGCCTTGCACTCTTCCCCATCCCGGCTGACCCAACAGAACCTTCTAGCTATGCTGCCATTTCCATGGTTCCACTTGAGTTCTACAACCTGCACTGATTATATTTCCTGCGACTTATGTGAAAGGAAATAAGGTGAAAATGATGAGAGATGTAGCGTTTCTATAACTACTTGCTAATGCGTTCATCATGCTGCCATATGAGATATAAAACAAGTAAAATGAAAAACATCTTTGAGATCCATGACAGGAGGGCTGTTATGTTTGCGCGAATGCGCTCGGCAGACTGATGTGTACACGTGTAATCTATGCCTTGCCGCTAATGAGGACATATTTGTTTTTAATGAGTATGTGGGCACATAGATGGAGACAAGGACAGCAGCTTTTGAATAGCAAAACAACAGGGGATAAAATGGAGCTCGACGTAGACTATAGGCCCAGTGGGATTCGCACATGTGTGTAAACCTACTGACACACACTCTTTGCTCAAAGAAAGAGGGTTTTTGCAACTACACACAGAGGAAAACACAGTGCGAACTTGCCTGCGGATATTCACAAAAGATGCAGTTGTGTTCTCCCACTGCCAAATAAGACCCCACTGGAGTGTCTCAGACACACAGAAACACAAACCCTCGACCTCAGCTATCTCCTGGAAAAAAATGCATTGTTCAGTAACTTATTCTTTGATAAACAAGTCAAAGTGTAACGATTCTTCCTCTCGGAGCCTGTTTGGTGCATCTGAGGCATTGCGATCGCAGGCCGAAGCCTGTTTCCATCAGTCAACATACAGCTGCACCTGGAGGGTTCAAAGACCCCGCTGCTACATCCACGCTCCGGCCTTATGCTAACGCCTTGACTTGCTCCATCTAACGCACCTTTGAGAGCACGCACCTGGCACAGACTGTATTTTACGCTTAAATAATCAGTTCATTTGTACTGATTTAGGGCCGAACTGAGGCCGGATGACCTGATCAAGTTTTTGAGGACATGGTCTCACTTTCTTTAACTCTAGGTGCACTACTTTTTGCTAAATTTGAAATATATAGGACATGCAACTAAAAGAAAGTACATAGCAAAGAGTTCATTTAAACTGCATGTGTGCAATGCATAATATGCAATGCACTTCATCATATTGTGTCTAAAGCCACAATGAGCCATTTGTGAAGAAAAGCAATTATATGTTTGAATTTTGACTGTTATTTGTTTTGCTATTTTTGATAGTTTCATATTTTAAATTTCATTAATTTTATTATGAAATTCAAACAAGAAATGTCTCTTTAATGTAGCTGGACATATCGCTGTAGCTCAAACAGCAGAAAGGAGTATGAGTGAACTGTTCATTCAGTCATTCATTCCTCTTTACTACTAGTTATAGCACACAAAAAACAAAAAGATGCATGTTAAAAGATGCAGCACAATTTAATAAAATATATCATGTGTCATGTAATTACACAAAACAGCTTGTGAACGTCATTTAACATTACACTTACCTCAGTAGAGACAATCAGTGTCTTATCTTGTCAATGTCAATAGCTTGTTAGTTCGCTAGAAAAAACGGCTAACGTTGCGGAAAGTTGCTTTTAAAAGTAATGCATTACATTACAACGTTACTCACAAAAAGTAACTAATCACGTTACATAGTTACTTTTTATGGGGGGGGGGAAAGTTACTTTTTTTTCTCGCCTGGGCTGGGCTTGCTTGTTTTCAAAGCAAAAAAATTATTTCTATTTTTGGCAAATTTAAAGGCATGATTCATAAATGAATAAGCATGTTTACACAGCACACACGTCTCTGCACCTTTCTTCTAATTTCTCTCAACATGGGGACAAGAGTGGTGTCACTCAATAAATGGGAAGGCAACTTGCATTACTTATTTGATAAAAAATTTTTTGAAGATACACTATATTGTTAAAAGTATTGGGACACCCATCCAAATAATTGAATTCAGGTGTTCCAATAACGGCCATGATAAAAAGGTGCATAAAATCAAGCACCTATGCATGCAGACTGCTTCTACAAACATTTGTGAAAGAATGCGTCGCTCTCAGGAGCTCAGTGAATTCAAGCGTGGTACTGTGATAGGTTGCCACCTGTGCAATAAGTCCATTCGTGAAATTTCCTCACTACTAAATATTCCACGGCCAACTGTTAGTGGCTTTATAACAAAGTGGAAGCAATTTGGAACAACAGCAACTCAGCCACGAAGTGGTAGGCCATGTAAAATCAGAGCAGCGGAGACGTGTTCTCTGGAGTGTCGAATCACGCTTCTCTGTCTGGCAATCTGATGAACGAGTCTGGGTTTGGTGGTTGCCAGGAGTACGTTACTTGCCTGACTGCATTGTGCCAAGTGTAAAGTTTGGTGGAGGGGGGATGATGGTGTGGGTTGTTTTTCAGGGGTTGGGCTTGACCCCCTAGTTGTAGTGAATGGAACTCTTAATGTTTCATAATACCAAGACATTTTGGACAATTTCATGCTCCCGACTTTGTGGGAAAAGTTTGGGGATGGCTCCTTCCTGTTCCAACATGACTGCGCACCAGTGTGCAAAGCAAGGTCCATGAAGACATGGATGAGCTGTGATGAAATTTTTTTGGATGAATTAGAGCGGAGACTTCGAGCCAGGCCTTCTCATCCAACATCAGTGCCTGACCTCACAAATGCGCTTCTAGAAGATTGGTCAAAAATTCCCATAAACACACTCCTAAACCTTGTGAAAATCCTTCTGAGAAGAGTTTTTTATTAAACCCTATTAAACCCTATGGATTAAGAATGGGTTGTCATTAAAGTTCATGTGCATGTAAAGGCAAGCGTCCCAAAACTTTTGGCAATACAGTGAATTTTGTAGTAAATTTAAAAGTGATGCGTTCCTCGCAACACTGACGGCTTCTAAATCAGACATGCAAAGAGAAAGTGGTTGAATGCATGTATAAGCATGTCTCGGCATGTAGATTGAAAAGCTCTCCCATAATACCCTTTAAAACCATCTATATTGAGAGTGCATACTGTAAACAGCTATCTATGACATCGTTCTTACTTTTGTCACAGTCAAGGCCATCATATGATTCAAAGTCTTGTTGTGTTACTCATGCTTTATATTGAATCATCAACACATTGGTGACTCTGCAACATCATTATAATCTTAAATGACAGAAAAAAGTCTAGATTTATAGACATTAGACGGAGAACCCAGTTGTTGGGGCCTACAGGAAAAGGTCAAATTAAAAATATTGTGTGGCTATTTGCCAAGACCTTTCCTTGCGGTGAGGGTTTAGATGGCCTCCGTGCCTCTAAGCTAAATTTACACACTGTACAATTAATTATGGCTTGTTTACTTGTGGAAAGAGGAGAGGCTCCGCCACAGAATCTCAGCACATCATTTCAACACGTCCCAAGCTGTGGTGTTTTAGTTTAGTGTATGGATTTAATGGGACTGTGATGTGTATTAGACACTATATTATTATACAGACCATTGGTTCTGACCTTGCTTTGCTTGACAAGCTATATTATGTGTCCAATATGACCTTGCACACAAAGCAATCAAGGCTACGGGTCTAGACTAGGCCATGTAGCAGGTCTCATACACTGTCCAAACAAATGGATGAAACAGAGAGATAAAAGAATGCAGTGGTGACCAAAGATTCAGAAAGAGAGAAAGTTCTCAGTGTAAATCGGGCCAGGAAAAGGGGGGTTTTGGTCTTGGTTGTCATCAAAGCCTTTCACAGTCTTGTCTGAATGTCTCTTGAGGATGCTGAATCTATGGCAGAAGTTCACTCACACTTTATACAGATTTCTTTTCACTGGGTTGGGACTTGAGAGGTTCAGAAAGCATGATTTATACTGCAACTTTATCTGCAATCCAAGAAAGAACATATCAGAGGGAAAGTGCACATATCGCCAAAGAAAGCAAATAGCAGAACTGAATCAGTGTGTTAACTGTGACGTTACTGCCACTGCTACATCCATTATTGAGAACAAAAAATAAATAAAAAGTAGCATAACTGTACTAATTTTACAATATTCAACCCAAAGTGATGAATTAGGGATTTTAAAAATGTTTTTGCAATCTTGAAAGTTGGTCACATAAACTAAGTAAAAAAAACAATTAGTAGTCGAGCAGGATGAATATATTTAGATATTTGTCACGAGTAAAAGATAACGATATTCTCTTTATCTGATCTCCTTTGGCATTGCGTTGACTGAGAGTTTCTTATTGACACATTAAGTTAACAGAACTGGAATAAATTAATAATTGTTTAAGTGAAAACACAATATAAAGTGAAGTAGAATAAATTTGGTTAAAAAAACCCAAACTTTTTTTTTTCCCCTTGTGTCAGCAGGTCACTGGACTTTTTGAAGAACACTACAAATAGCCATTGGGCTCATGTCGTCTCAACGGAATAAGACCAAGAGGATTACACTTTGAAAATAAAGCTAACACTGCATGTTTTGTACTAGTTATCATAGCAGTTTTGATGGATTAAGACGGATTACGTCTTACGTTAGTGATCTAAATACAAAGTAAACCTGCGAACATTGGTGTCTTGTAATACTATATTTGAGTCTGCCATAATAAGATGGGTTCTTTACATCAGAATAACATCAAAGCATCAGATTAATTAATTAATCTACTTAATTTTCAGTTTATCCAGCTGCATATAATCATTAGATAGGATGTCGTTTACATGTATAGGACTGGTGGAGGCAGTGAAAGCAGTGGACTTTTTAGATAGACTATAGCCAGAGAGAGAGGGAGAGACTGCCGGAAGACGAAAAGAGAGGACGAGGAGAGGCAGAGGAGGGTGTGAGGGGAGGCCCGAGGGGGGGAGGGTTGGCGCCATGATCCAAACTCATTTTGAAACATCAGAACTTATTTTCTTAAGTCAGCATTTCAAATCAGAGCGTGTCCGTACTCATTTAATGCACCGTTTTGCAAAGTGATAAATTTACGAATTCGACATACATCCTTTTGGCTCTAGATAGGGAGCGCAGCGCAAGGAAGAGAGAAGCGAGGAGGATTTAAGAGCATTTCGCAGTGTCAAACATCTAAACCCACGGGGATCCACGGCACAATTAGACCAGGGTGAAGGGGGGGTGGGGGGAGAGAAGAGGATCTTAAGAGGAACAGCCTCATTTCTCGTTTACAGTAACGTGGTTATCTGTCGCGGGTGATCCGTTTAAACGGTTCGTTTGCAGGGATAAAAGCCGTATGGAGGAAATAAACTTAGTTCTGGCTTAATCTCCAAATCCTTAGTGGTCATGGAAGATGATCCCAATTTGCTTCTGAGCAGCACTGTCAGATCTCACAATAATAAATAATTTAAGTCTTTAAGCACCAATTATGTTTGATTAATGTTGAAGCATTTGGACTGTGCTCCATAGCTGGCTGATACGCGAGTTCTTGATCAGTTGTTGCACCTGATGAAGTCTGTAGCCCACGCTGAGGGAGATAGACTTTAATCCTTTTCCCCGTTTTCCTGTATCGCTGAACAATCATGACATTAGGTGATTAGTAAATATACCTAATTTTCTTATATTAAAGTTCCCATTCAAATTAGTTTTTTTCTTTTTGTAAAAATGTAGGTCAATGAAATCAAAATTTTTCATGTTAGTTCACCCACAAATGTCTACAAATATCTACCATTTCTCACTTTGCTCCAAAACTGCTTGACTTTTTTTCTTCAACCAAACAGAAACAGAGAAATTTTGAAGACTGTTCTGGTCCTTTATGCAAATGCAGTGCACAAGGACAGAGGCTTTCAAGCTTCAAAATGGACACAGAAGTATCATAAACATGGTTCACATGACTTGTGAACTATATTCAAAGTCTTCTAAAGCCATGTGAAGAACAGACCAAAGCAAATCACTTTTTGGATAAACTAACATTTAAAGTGGTCTTCAATATCTAAAGTGATGTTATTTAAAGATAAAAAATAGTAAGATAACCAATTCTGTTAACACAATAAATTCTATATGAATGCAACAAGTCTAAAATACATACACACAGTCAAACCAAAAATGATTCAGACACCAGATATAATTGTTTTACTAGTTTGTGTAGGACACTATAGTTCATTTATGTAAGTGAGGATAGCAAAATAAAGTAAACTGTGAAATATTATACCCAAAAATGCTACCGGTAAAATTGATAAAAATTTGGGAGCAAAATTATTCAGACACTTGACCTGACCATGTTTTGCTTAAGAGTTTTTTCTTTAATTGCTAATGCGACCGTAAAAAAAATTATTGGTTTTATCTAATTGTGTACTTAAAGTTAACAGCTGATTGGTTGATTGTAATCCATTACATACCTTTCTATCAAAGTTATCTGATATTATCAAGATTAATTTGTTCTGACATAGTTTAACTTTGAGTCATATTTTATAACCATTTTCTAAACTATAGCGAATAAACTGTGATAATGTGAGAAAATGTGTTGAAGGTGTCTGAATAAATTTTGGTTTGACTGTATGTATATTTTTGCTTTGTGTCAAGTCTAAAACCACTGTACGACTATAATCAACAACCTCTCATTGAGTATTGCTTTAGTAACTTGAAACACTAACAACCCAAAACACATTGTGTTTGAAACAATGCTCAGATTTGGCCAGGGTATATGGTGATCTTCTATTTTACAACATGCTATTGGCCATTCTGAGATGTATTCACCTCGTCAAACTCAACAGGTTTTCCCAGGTGACCCCATTATGGCCTGACAAGAGAATAGTCATCCTGTCCCTCATGGGTTTTCTGATTATGTCCTGTGGGGCACTGATATTGTAAAACTGTCACGCCATGGATATTTGCCATCAGTAAGATCTAATCAAAATAATTGGTTGAAGGGCCAATAGCATTTTGGCATCTGTTCTTGTTTGCACATGAACAGATCAGGTAAAGCCTAAACAACAATCACATATGTCTCATACTAAGGTTTTCATCAGCCATCTGAGAATTGTGATGCGTAGAGTGACATATTTGTGCAATCAAGAGCTCTTCACTTATCATTTCATGACATTTTATCCACAGCCCTCTGCTCAGCAGAACAAACAAACAGGAACACATGGAGATAAAGCCGCCCGGCAACAGCACATTGTGGGTTTATTTGTTTTTCCAGCATGTGTTTGTCTTCTCCACAGCCTCGTGTTGATCTTTTGTTTACGTCCAAATGTGCCTCAGATGACCGTGTTGAAGCTATGGTTTTTCTCAATGTCAAGATGAAGTGCACATTTCAGTTGTGCTTATTTCACTGTTTCACCGTTATAATAAATTAAGTAATCCATGGTTAAAAAATAAAAAAAAAAGTCGAATTATTAGCTTTGGCGTTTCTATCTAATCCTGATTGATGGCTTGAAAATGAAGCTTGATTGCTTGCTGATGACTAATTATGTGTACTGTCAAGTGTTTTTGGGGTTGACTTGTTTTTTGGACAAATCTGTTTATATTTAAAGCTAGGAGCTTGAGAAAGACTTTCTGACAGCTCATATTTGACCTAGTTAATCTGGTGTGAGAGTCATTTCAACAAAATGCATGTCTTTTACAATCAGACATCAATGTCGAAGCACAAAGTACAAAATAAATGAAATAAAAATGCTCGACTTCTTTTGGCAGGCAGTAATGTTTACCTTGAAGAGCCCCTGTTGCTCTTAAATGTGCAGTATAATCCAGTACCCACTGGAATTCAGCACTCAATACCTGTATTCAAGCAAGAACACGTCACATGGTACAGCTACGGTTAGTCGTATGCATGCCAGAGCTGCGGGAGACAGCTACTATCTTGTGTTGACTTCTAGAGAGGCCGGGACTCTACATTTAGCATTGCAGTATGACCACTAGCATGTTATTCGTGCACTTAGCTGAACCCTGAACCAATCAGAAATCTGTTTTCCTCTGTGTAATTTATGGCAGGCATCCAGTATAGCATGTGACAATTTGTTGTTTTATTCAATCTGATTAAATAATAAGGGTGTATGGAATTTTAGGTCTACGCAATACGATCTGGATCCCAAAAGTTTAATATTAAATATTTACCTGAAGTGCAGAGGGGAAAATCATTTTGACAATAGGCTGGGAAAGTTTTATTTTTAGCGTACTTTCATTTTCTTTACTGTATAACCTTTTTTTTAATTTAATTTAATCAAAATAAAAAACTGAAAACCTGTGTTTTTTGATTATTTAACTGATTTTGTTACTCTTCAAAGCAAACCTCTGCCGGAATACAGCAATTCCAAGGATGTAAAATGAGCGTATTCTTTCAATCAATGAGCTGAGTCGTCACTTCAAACAAGATAAACCACATGCACATTTTCTAGAGGACAGAAAGAACTAGGGTGTATGAGTCTCCAGAGACGTTTAAGTCACAGTGACTCTCTCAATTCACAGCAGCCAGTCTGAGGAAAGAAAAATGCTCTCCGACGTTTCTCGCCGCCTTAGAGATGTCTCCAAAGTTAACGTAGCATATAATTCTACCACTCCCCTTTTCTCTCTCCCTCTCCCTGCGGCTGTAGGGAGAAAATAAGCATATTATCAAATTCTTCTCTCAAACGGCATAATTTCTTGGTTGCGTGAAATGGCTGTCTCTTCAGGGAATCCTTGGCCTAATGCTGACTGGCAGCCTCTCCAGCTTGGTGGCACAGACGAGACCAAAGCCAATGGGTTGGCAATACGGCGACTGTCATCTGCCTGCTGCCCTCTACAATGTACATCAAACCCAAACGCTGCTAACATTTCCACCGATTAAGGACAGAGGGACAACTTTTCTTACCAAAATGGGCTTTTAGGATAAACACTAGGCCTTTCAAACAGGGATCCCTTTCAGACGTCCTTTGAAGGACACAAGATTCTGTTAAGGCATAGGGGAAATTATAGGGGTTTGTTGTTGGGCTACTTGGCACTTCAGGAACTTCATCAGCTTGTCCAAGAAAGAGAGACAAACTCAAGGGGGAAAGAAAAAAAAGACCCAGAGTACTCTCAATTCCCTTGCAAAAAACTGGCCACTATGCACTACGCTCGAAACACTCCATCCTTTGTACGACGCCATAATACGTCCCTCCTATTTCCTCTCCTGAAACCTCTGACGCGTGTCCCTTCGCATTTCACTTCTTCTAGTCTACTGGATGTACTTATTTGTCATTTCCTCTAATAATTGAGGGAGTCTCAATTCAGTCCTCCTGACAGCAGAGCAAGGGCTAAAATGATCAGGGAGGCAAAGCAAACACATTAACTCACATTTCAGAGGAGGAGGGACCCAGAACAAACTGTCATTGTCCTCCATTACTATATTCAAAATGAGCCCCCGGAGCCCCTTGTAAGTAAAGGGCATTAGCTATATGAGGGGACAATTCATTTTCACTGCAAAAACATAGCTTCTGTTTTTAAATAGCACAATTTTCTGCTGTGTTACGATGGTCCTCCTATTTCTAAGGGCAGCTCGAGCAGGATGTTGTTGCTGCTTTTGGAGGGCTTCTGATCGTTCAAAACACTCTTATTACTTCATAACTGATAAAAACAAGGTTGTTCCAATTGGTTCAAAATCAATTTTCTAAAACCTCACTTTGCTGAAATGAAATGTTTTCCCTAAAACAAACAAGTTGTGTTGTCTATTTTGGTCACCGTTTTATGGGAATGATATTGTTTGAGCTGTGAAAGGCATTGTGGTCGGTCGGAGGCAGCCTCCTCTCCATCATCATCATTAGGGCCGTGGAGCAGGGCCTTTGGATAATGAGAAAGCAGAAGAGGGTGGTGGCAGAGGGTTTGGCGGCCACTGTACGGTAGCTTTGGCATCCACGCTCTGACAGCATTTTTTAGATGGTGGGTTGAGTATAATTTGACGTCCTTGTGTATAAGTACACCATATTGTTTGGGAATTAAGTGCAGCGTCTAGGCCTGTAATTACACGTTCACAATAACTGGTATTCACCGAGGCTAGAAATAACTTAAAGGGTTCCGGTCTGTTCTCCGGTGCCGGCGAACTTCATAGGAACGGGCTGTGTCTCCTCTCAAATGTCAAACAGTTCTTATTTTAGAAACAAAGGGTTGTCTTTTACTGCTTACAGATCTGGCTGGGCAGAAGTTCATTGTTCAGCGGCTTCCTGATTAACAGAGTCACAGTGTTCTATACAGTAGACGGCACAGGAAGAGAGAGGAGATGAATAAGGAGGCCTCGTAATGCAGGGTTATGCAACATTCAGAACTGCAGAATTGGCTCCATTTCACTTCATCAGTGTGAATTTGAACATCCATCCATCCATTCATCCATCGGCCATGCCCCATCCATCTACAACAAATATCTTGCTTGTCTAGTTAAAACAGTTAAAAATGTATTTGTTGAAATTCAGTTCATTTAAATCTGCACTTTTCAAATTGCATGTTTGCTACCTCAATTCGAATCAAATTTAGAAATTGAACTGGAAAATAACATGCATTCTAAATTCTATTCTGAATGGTGCCCAACCCTGCCATAATGTTGCATAAAACAACAACTATAGGTCAAGTTCATTGGTTGCAGAGCCATACTGAACACCAGCAGATAGCAAAGTGATAGAGGGAATGTAGATGCTCAGTGGCCGTGCAGGTGCGTCATCCGTCTGCGTTGTCATTGACTTTGGTGTTTCTAATAGGCTCCCTAGGTGGTACTTTACATGAGACCTAATCAGTCAGTGAGGGCTCTACTTCTTTCAGCCCAACCCAGCTGGAGGGGAGGGTTAGACAGCACCGTCCAGACAAACGGCCTGCTGGGACTCTCCACACAACCCCCTCTCTTTACTAGCCGCCTACGGCTCTCAGTGACTGGCCATATTCAAGGACACAGCAGTGCGCCCAAGCAGCATTTAAATCTCCCAGAACCGTGTTCGGTCTCCATCCATTTTCTTGTTTTTGTCCCATTCTGAGCACATGAAGAATGTGAAAGAAAGAGAAATAGAAATCAACAAAAACTCGACTTACTCCAGAATCACCGACAATGTTCAACCATGTAGTCGGCCGACGATCCCCGCTGTGAGCATGACCAATTGCTCTTTAATGAAAGTTAAAGTACTGGAGCCTGAGAACCCGCTGTGCTAGTCTGGCAGTGTGATTCGATGTAATATTCCTTATATATCTCAACAACGCTTGCATTCTCCTCTATCGCCTCCACCTTGATACAAATTACAGGTGTCCTCCCACACAAGTCTACCTGGTGATGTCAAAATTTCACATTCAAAAAATCAGACCTGTAAATGCAACAAATAATAGCTCTCCCTGTGGAACAATTCAAACAACAATGCCACTAATCAATGCAACAATGCCACGAAACCATATGAAGAAAGTCAAGTAACTGCCATACTTTTGCTGGCTATAAAGAGAGTTTAACAAAGTTTAACATACTTGCCAATGGAAGAACTTGTCAAACAAGGGATTGACAAAGAAAAAACACTAATATATAAGTATCTTAAAGCAGCAGTCATTATTAAAATCTAATTAAAATTCTAAAAACTTGTCTATTTATATATATATATATATATATATATATATATATATATATATATATATAGCATATATATATACCAGGCATATATATATATATATATATATATATATATATATATATATATATATATATATATATATATATATACACGCGGAAAAAACAATTGAAGTGTACGGAATTCTCTGCCCATATTTTAGCCTCTAGGTCTCAATACAAAAAATAATAATAATAGAAAAATACAACAACATGTTACTTATAGTTTGGTAACCTAGATGGGATTTATTTAACAGGCGCACACAACTAAAGTCAACTAAAGTTCTGAAAGAAAACATAAAATTGCTCACCTGAGAGGGAGGTTGGGATATCTAAGAGCACTTGTGGTTTCCTCAGGCAGCAGGAGAAACCATGGAGTATCGATTGGTTGCAGCAAACCTTTTAGCAGGCCTCTCTCCATCCAGGAGATACTTCTGTTTACGCGTTTGCCCTGGAACAATGCAGCATAACTGGAAAGTAAGTAAACCAGGCATTTATAGACACAAAGATGATTTCAGTCGTTACTGCAATAATTTGTTATGTTTGCTGGATAAAGGACAACATCATGTTCTTCAGGGAGGAATCTCGCACTGCTACAAAAAAAAAAGAAGGGGAGGTGGAGTCTGAAGTTAAATATTTATGCCATGAATGACTAAGGACAAACCAGAGCATGGTCCTGTTCATTTGGGTTAGTTTGTCAGGTGACCATATTATGAAAGAGTGAGGTAACAATGGCTGGGAAGACATCATCCTCAGCTTGTTTGGACTAAGCAAGCGGGCCACTTGCCGGAGCCACAAAGTAAAGGAAACTGCTGTAAACGGTTGGGACCATTATTTAGTCTGTTGTCCACTAAGAGGGAGGATGTGGTCTTATGACAACATACAAGAATGAACTTCTTGTTAAATATTTCTTTCCATGCCTTTTGTGACTAAAGGAAAGGGATTCTCTAAAAGAAATTGAGTTTCTACTTAATCAACCATTAACTAAATAAAATGATGCTGTGCTAGCTGAAAATCTACACTCTTGGAAAAAAAGGTTAAATGGAGTTGACTCAATGACTCTTTTAAAGAACCCGTTATGCCAAAAAAGTTTCTAGTTAAGGAGAAATGTCTTAAATGATTGCATTTTTTCATGTTTAACGGGTTATATACTATTCTTTAAATGTATAAAATATGCTTACAAGCTGTTTAATTAATAAAACGTAATTAAAATGAACGATTAACTAAAACAACATTATTATTATTATTATTATTATTATTATTATTATTATTATTATTATTATTATTATTTATAAAAGACAATAATTAATGTTTTCCCATAATTTTTTTTGTAAAATTTGTATAGGGTCCCTAACAACCCGAGGTGTGTAACAGTGTAAGTATATTTTTTTCTGCACAATAATATTTGCATCTTTGATGACTGAATAAGTGCAATTCACCTTTATTCATGAAGTTGGCAATGTCTAATACACAATGATGAAGTGACGTTTCACTCATAGTTACCGCAGGCAGAAAACAAAAGAATACGAATAATCATCAGCAATAAAATGAAATGGCTCAGCGATTTACTGCAGAGCAATGTTAGTGTCACTGTCACTTGATGGTGGATCTGGTGAAGAAACTGTCAGAGATCAGAATATTGATTTTGAAGATAGCTGAAGATTTTGAAAATGATAGTTTTGAAAATATGTTTGAGATTGCGAGTATGAGCCAGATGCTGAATGTACTGGGAAATGAGCTCTGACGAATACAGTGATGATGGTATAAAAAATCTGCTCAAACTGAACCCTTCCAAGCTCCAAAAGGTAACGAAATATGATTAATATTTTATTATTCTGTAATTGTTACTATAATATCAAGAGAGTTTAGTAAAGCGGGTGGAGATGATGGATCCACCCAAATATGTAATAATGATTGGTGAAACATGCACTTGGGTTCAATAAGTGTTAAATCCATAAAGTGATCCCATGATGGGATAAATGCATTTTAAATGCACTTAAAAATTAAATATTAATTTCAATCGCTGTTAATCAAGTCTAAATACGTAATTGAATTCAGTAACTAAATTTGCAAAACTGAAACTGAAACCAAACAACCCAGTCATAAATCATAAATCGAATTGCTTCCAACCAAAAAATTCATTCCTATTACACGTTACACGACACATTTGCAAAGATACAGCAGAACTAATGCAGTTTCTGAAGCATTTGTGTTTATAATGACACTTTTAAATCACAAAGGGCAAGTGTATCCTTTCCGTTGCAGTACTGAGAGAAATCTCTGAGTCTAAGAACCTTCTGGATCACCAGGACTCCCACCTTGGCCTTCACAAACACACGGCTGGCTCGAAGGCAACGCCTGGAGGTGAGCATGCTGAGAACTCAGACGTCGGTGAAAGTTTTACACTAAACCTACTTTTCCAAGCCTATGGAACAGCCATCCTCAAACCTGTTTACAAGAAAACACCACATCACAGAACCTGCTGTGGGGTAATTTTGGAAGCGACCAAAGGCGTGCCATCAGCGCAGCGTTCCCAGACGCTCTGAAACACAGCTGTAATGAGAGGCGAAAAAGTTTTGCAATTCTCCTCCCTGCAGTGTGGCAAAAGCGCAGAGAACTCGGCTTTAGCGTAACGTAGCGAAAAGCCGCATCCTCTCTTCCACTGTGAGAACAGAGGGCACGTAAAACAAACAACACACTAAAAATACTAAGTTTGCCTATACAAACATGCTGCTTAATGAGCCAACGGTTTAGAAGGAGAGACTCACTCGTAGAGCCCTCCGTAGTCTACCACACTGATGTCTGGAGGAGAGACGAGATCAGAGGGAGAAAAAACACAGACGCACAATGAAAGCGTGGAGAAAGAGAGACAGAAGATGACTCAAACAGTGTGCAGGAAGAAGAGCAGGAGAGAGAGAGAGAGAGAGAGAGAGAGAGAGAGAGAGAGAGAGAGAGAGAGAGAGAGAGAGAGAGAGAGAGAGAGAGAGAAAGAGAGAGAGAGAGTATATTCCACACATCTCTGAGGGGGGCCAGCAGGAACTACCTGAGCGAGCACTGAGCAGAGAAACAAGCTCAGATGTTGAGGTGTTTTTACAGGGTTGTACAGGCTTGATAAACTGAGTGTTTGGCACATTGGAGCACATTCTTCTCTGCTTGTACCTTCGGGCCACTGCTTCACTCTTTGGAGCTGTGCTCTTTTTGTGCCGTCGACCAGAAAATGGCTCAGGTAATGCTGTTCAGGGTGATTAGATGGTTAAGGACATGCTTAATACAGCTCAAGCAAGAAATCATTACTAGTGGAATTTTGTTTCACATTTTGCTAAAGTTTATAGTAATTTATCTGTCCTTTGCACAATTTCTCAATTGTCTGGAGGCCAATAGGTCACGGCAATTTTTAGGCACTAAAGAACATATAAAAAGAGCATATACTGGCATTTTTGTTATATTTTCTAATGATGTTGTACTGTTCAAGCTGATGCCAATTTGCATTCACAATTGCTATAGCTATTCCTTGAAAAAATATACAGCGGAAAAAGTATTAGTAATCATTATTTCACAGTTAAATTGAAGGAGGTAAAATTGTCACAGACATAATTTTTTTAATTGCATTAGATTCAATACAAATGTTAGAATGAAATGAAGACAATTGACAATTAAAAAAATTACGATTAAGAAGTCTTTATGTTAAAATTGTATCCTTTGATATAAAGAGAACAAATAAAACCTTTAAAAAAAAAGCTAAAATATTTTATTGTTTTCAACCTGTAACACATTGTGGAAGTGTAAATATTTTACTGATGTTCTCTCTACAGTCTACACAACGCAATTTAACATACAGTTTGTTTTACAGTAAGTACTGTATGAAGTATGAACACATTTTACTAAAGTATTAAACTTTATAAAAAAATTATCCCATTTTCAGATAACTGAAATACCACAATGTGACTTGCCAAATATGAATCTGAGCATTTCCATTCACATTAGTACCAAAAAATCCACGCCGCTAACATATACTTGCAGTGCATTTTGAATTATGCTCATATAAGCTCTGCTGTAACGACTGCCACAGCATGAACAAAAGATTCATTGAGAAAAAACCCCCATCTTTCATTCTGACATAAACAGACAGCAGTGTATAAGCGGCCATATACTGGACACACTCTGCCAGGTCCGCTGGCAAGACAGACCTCACCATATTCCTTAAGAGACTACTAGAGTTGTCTCTGGTACGGAATGTCTAATATTGTGCACCTGGCAAGCAAAAAATAGTTTTATTTTGTAGGTTGCAAAGTGACAATTTTCTCTCTCTCTCTCTTTTCTTTTAAGGTTAGTACTGCCAGATAATTTTGTTGTTTCAGCCTTTTTATCCATGTTTGACTTCTGCTGTGAATTTGTCTGCACCACTATGCATGAAAAGGCTGAGTGTGCAGTGTTTTAAGTCCAAAAACAAACCCAGGAATGTTTAATTTCTTTCATTATAAAACTGTTTGGACATGGTCAGTTGAGCTAGAGATATAATAAGTTTACAGTGGTAGCGGATGGCAGTTTTAATGAGAGTAGGCAGCTGAGGACATGTTCTTAATCAAAGCTGATGAGGCTTTGGGGCACATGCACGCCTTCATAATAGAGAGAAAGAAAGTGGAATCATTTTTACAATAACCTATATGTCCTCTTGTCACAAATCATTAAAAGGAAACGAGCGGATAATGCAGCGACAATTACACCAAGGGGAAAAAAACGGGAAAACTTTCTTCTTTCTTTTATGGATTACGTTTCTGGTTACATCAAAGCAATTGTGAAAAGATAAACAATTAACCATTGGACTGGGAATATGTTCATAAATAATGTATTTATTTTTTCCCTCCCTTTCTCTTAGAAAATAAGTTCTGAAATGAGTAACCTTATATAGATCTAAAAGTTTTCATGCTGTGAGTTGACACACAAGATATTAGCCTTTCCCCTAAAGGCCACCAGAAGAAAAGAAAAAGGAATAGCAATGACATTCGTGCCTACCAAAACAGACAGACAATTACTGCAGAGAGGAGACTGTACACCAAACACTGGAAATGTAAAATCATCAAAATATTGGCAACAGCTTTCAGATATGAAATTAAAGGGAAACTTCAAAAACAAGATCCTAACCACAAATGCTTTTTTATTTTTAGTCTTTAAGTATATAAATTCATTGAAAATAGAAAAGCAAGTCTTTATATATATATATATATATATATATATATATATATATATATATATATATATATATATATATATATATATATATATATATATATAGTATACGAACTAAGGACAATGTACAAAAAACAGACTTACCTGTCATGTTCTATAATAATAATAATAGTTTATTCATTTATTTTTTAGTCTTATGTTTAAGCAGTTTTTAATACTTGTCAAACCACTGTCCCTTTGTTGTGGTGGTCAGTAGTATTCAGAGTGCATAATATTTTCTAGACGCTTGTTATAACTTCATACCTTTAGCCTAACCAATGCAGCAGTCGAGGTGGCTAAAGCAATATTACTTTACAGTAGAGAGATCTGGGTGGTCCATGAGCTTGTATGCAGAGCACTGGTCGGCCTTCTTTGCTCTGGTTCAGCGAGAATGGAGAGCTTTTCTCCATCTCTCTCACTCTCACTCTCTCTGATGAGTCAGCCCATTCTCCCGCTCCTCGGTCGTCCTGTTTGTTTGGGATTTGTGGTCTCGGCCAAAAAAAAAAAAAAAAAATTCAGCTATAGAAGTAATAGAAAAAAAACGCAGAGGGTTAGAAATAAAGAGAAAATGTTGTTAAATATTTGGACGTCTTCTGACTGTCTGCTTAAATATTGCCCCGTGGCTGTCGGGATGGAGTGAGAAACAAGGGTTTCAGTAAGACTGACAATGAGATCTCTGTGGCGACGAGGCAGACTGTTTATCTGTCTGTCTGCTGGTTTATCGGACTGTCAAATTATCCTTCTCTGCAAACATCTTCCCGCTCCGTGAATGTAAATAACATGCCGCGTGAGTCACGTGACTCTCTAACCGTGGGTTAACAGGGTTGCTTAATGAGATGATATGTTTTTGACCGTTTCTTTAAATATCGGAGACAGCATGTGATTCCTTTGCATTATTCATAAAGACGGGAAAATGTGTTTTCTGCACATAGAGACAAGATATATGTAAAAAAAAATATGTATGTGTGAACCGGGTGTAGCGGACGTGTGACATTTCTCTGATTTTACAGAACTGGCGCAGTTGGAAATGTATGAGACGTGGTGACAGAGATATATATTACAATTGAACAGACTTATAACACTAGCACATCAAAGCTCAGAGTGGGGTTTGAACCGCTGCATTTCAAGCAGAGAAAAAATGCCGTTCTGCCAAGACCAACAGGGTGGGCTGCCTTTCAATGCAGTGACTCTATTGAACATGAGGACACAAACTGATTCAAGTTTCAATGTTTGACTGAGGCTACTGTTTATTAACTAATTTACACAGGTTTGGACAGAGAATCACAGGACACTAAATTTCAATTCCATGCAAGTTACACAGCAAATACCTTCCAAAGACATTTACATCAAATGATTCATAAGCTCCTGAAGCATAACCAGAGAGTGTCAAATACAATTTCGGATCATCTACGACATAAACTAGTGTTACAGCATCCACCGCCACCTTGCAAAATAAATCACTGCCTTATATGCGGCACGTAGGAACACATCATAAATATTTCACACAGGCATCTGAAGGAATCTGCAACATAACACATTCTGAAAGGCCTTTACAGTGATTAAAAGATTTGGCGAAAGAGTTTAGCCAGAATAAATTATTTTTATACTCGCCGCAACGAAGTCGTAGTCGGCTTTGTGTGCATTGGGTGGGGGCCAGAGCATAAAATTCCCTCCATTTAGCCACAGAAATGGTTGCTAAGGAGTTGGTGTATTGACCAAACAACTCATTCACTCCCTGCCATTCAGTTACGGACTGTGGGCTCAAATTGTCACAACTGTGTCATTCATTGCCCCTGACACGCTCTGTAAGAATATATAAGTTCAAAACTTGACAAGTGTAAGCAGACACCCTTCGTGCGACCCGTTCCAGTCACTTTAAAGGCAAAAAAAGACTTTCCACTGGGCTCATTTGTCTGCAGTTTCTCTCACTTTGGTTCACGGAGCGTGACGCACAGATGATCTGCTGCGCAACTGCGCGCACGCAAGCTCAACTAACAGGTTCTCTACATTAATGACTGAATCTGCATAAGGCTCTTTGATGTTCTGACTGCTCTTATTAGAATATGAAAGCAGTTTCATATGAGAAACAGCTCTGTTTTGTGTCTGGATTCAGTTCTTTGGTGTGTGTGTGTGTGTGTGTGAATCCTTAAGGGGTGTTTACTTACTGTACGAAACGGCTTTATGGGTGCATAATCAAGACAGTGTTGTAGAGCATTAAAATAACAGCTGGGTAAGAAGGTGGATTCAAACACACTTTTGTAATCTGTTAATGAAGGGTGAAAATCAAGGTTTAATTCTACAGTTGTGCCTTAATAAAACAAGAGGGAAGCCCACTTTGACATGTTCCACAGTAAATTTCCATCCAGGGCCTGTTCAGATGACACATTAGGCTCTAATGTTTAGCTAGGCAGTGTCATGCGAGCTCTGCCTCCACTTTCAGACTATTTTTTCCCTACCTCATCCGAGGAAACAAACAAAGAATTGCCTCAGACAGGAAATTTCCTTCATTTCGACTAAAAGAAAGAAAAAAATCAGTTAGCTTTAAGAAGGAAAGAAGGGGAGGAAAAAGAGCTACAGTGAAATTCATAGCCACCCAGGATTTTGGAAGACTTGCATGGACCGCATGAGGGACCAACATCCGACCACTTCACACAGGCGCTACGGGACGTGTGGACACACCTCTGTGTGGTGTAAATACACTCGTGCCTGATCCCTCATCTGGCACCACTGCCAAAGACAAGAGTTTAAGTCATTCCTGTGCATCTGAGATTGGGCTTTTATCTCAAGATCTTTGACATTACTTTCATTAGCTTACACATTGTTTTTTACTGATATATTAAGTTAGTAAGAATACAGAGAACTCATATACATCTGATTAAAGTTCTTTGAATTTTCATTTCAATTTCTGTAGTTTCAAATGGATTTGGACTGGTGATTCCAGTCAAAATAGCATATTTCAATGAATAATTTCTCCTTTACGCCCATTTCATTTCAAAACCATGCTGCCACTTGACACTCTGCTGGTGACCATGGCTGTTAAGCTCCAAAAAGCACTATAATAGTCCATGCAACTTATGTGCTATAATATACTGTAAGTCCTCTGAAGGAATTAAGTCATTGTTCACTGATCCTGTCCTCCTCGAAACTTTGCATCTAGAGCACATTTGAGTCATTCAATCAGTAGTGCTAGCAACATCAAGGTCATGTGTTTGATTTCCAAGGAATACATAAATGGATAAAATGCATAGATTGAATGCAGTGCTTTAGATAAAGCACTCATGTTCGGTTACTATAAACACTAATGATAATGATGCCGATGTGCCATTTTTGAATGGGGATGTGATCACAGACCAGGCGATCTCTACCGGAGGAAAATATTATCTGTGCCTGTTCAACATTCAAAAACAATGTCCTTTTTCTGGTTGCTAAAAACGGTCCCTGTATGACAAGAGCTGTGTAAACTATTATTAAAATAATTCAACTTATATGTTGCACAGGTATGAAATGACATGAGGGAGAGTAAATAATAATTTCTGAGTGAACTATTCCTTTAAGAAGACTTTATAAAGTCACCTTTCAAACTCGTTTATTCTTTGATTGACTTGAAGTGATAGAATCATTCCTAAAAGCGCATATATGTGTCCGGTGTATATGTGTGTTTTAGGGGAAGCTGGAAATATGAGGAGCTGAAAGCTTGTGCACATAGGTACGTGTGTGTCTATCGTTCCTGTGTTTGGTTGCAGAGATGCAGACCTGCATCTATGTAAAGTCTACGGGTGTGTATGTGTGTGTACGTGTGTTGAAAAGCTACGCGTCCCGAGCGGAGCTCCAGCGCGCCTTTCACATGCCAAAGAAAACTGTGGTCGGAAGAGGCCGCTAATAGAGCATGATGCACGTCACCTGAAACTAAAATCATCGGCAACCGAGAAACCACAGCAGGCAGGCATCTCCCTGGCTCCGCTATTAAAGTCTTCTAGAGCCTCCTGGGATCAGCCCCTTTGCCTAGCCCCAGACCCTCATTTCCCTGCCGCCCCACTGTGAGCCTCCATTAGCCTCCATTGCTTCCGTTCGCGTGTCTGGCCTAGTCACGATGGAGATGGACAATTGAGGTTAGAGCTGGATGAGTTTTAACAAGTCTGTAAACCTTCCTCAAGCCTCTGTCTAATGGTCTTCATCAGTGTAGGTAAATAACTAGCTTAAAGTAACCTCATGTCATTCTAAACCTGTATGACTTTTTCTTCTGTAGGACATAAAAGAAGACATATTGAAGAAAGTTGGAGTCCAAACAACAATGGACCTCACTGCCTTCTATTATCAGTGCTATGTATGGCAGAATAAAGTAATACAGGTTTAGAAGTTGATTAGTTAATGACTAGTGAATTTATTTTTATTTTATATGAAAATGAATGCGTATATTACTAATATACCATTTTAGAAATTTCACTTCAAGAAGTTTGTCAAGCTACAGTTTCAGTGGCTTCCCCATCTCCAATGAGAAGGTCAAAGAAGAGTGCTTGCCAAACACATTAACGCTACATACGCTATTAGACCTGTGAGTCTGAATCACCCAGAGTTTGCTCAAAGTATAAGTGTAACCAAGCTTTGGCCGGATGTAAAAACCCAGTTATTTGTGAGCCAAATGTCCTTTATGGAGCACTTAAAGTCCTCTCAAATAGCTTCATGTGTTCCCCCACTGTCTGCACCTTCTGGGCCATCTCAAAGTCAGGGTCAATGCCCTCATAACATGTGCCACCCAAAAAAACTGGTGCATCATCCAATGAACTGTAGCCCAAAGGTAATACTTTACAATATGGTTCAATTTGTTAATGTTAGTTGATGCATTACGTGATTAACTAAAAATACTTTCAATTTCTACATACACTACTATTCAAAAGTGTGTGATTATTAAGATTTTTATTTTTATTTTTAAAGGAAGTCTCCTATGCTCATCAAGGCTGCATTTATTTAATCAAAAATAAAGTAATATTCTGAAAAGTTATTTCAAATCAAATTAAAATAAATTGCAAAACTGTATTTTCAGCAGCAATAACTCCAGTCTTCAGTGTCACATGATCCTTCAGGAATCATTCTAATATGCTGATTTGGTGCTCAAGAAAGATTTATTACTAACAATGTTGAAAACTGTTTTTCGACATATTTTTGTGGAAAACGTGATACTTTTTCAGGATTCTTTGATTAATAGAAAATTCAGAAGAACAGCATTTATTTGAAATTGAAACCTTTTGTAGCTTTATAAATGTCTTAACATGTACATTTTGATCACTTTAACATCCTTTCTGAAAAAGTATTATTTCTTTAATCAGACAGACAGACAGACAGACAGACAGACAGACAGACAGACAGACAGACAGACAGACAGACAGACAGACAGACAGACAGACAGACAGACAGACAGACAGACAGACAGACAGACAGACAGACAGACAGATAGATAGATAGATAGATAGATAGATAGATAGATAGATAGATAGATAGATAGATAGATAGATAGATAGATAGATAGATAGATAGATAGATAGATAGATAGATAGATAGATAGATAGATAGAATGTTCCTTTGCCAGTGTTTGTGATGTCTGGAACAAAATCCAGAGTTCTTCCCTTCCTCTCTTTCTTTCTCTCTCACGCACACACATCACTTCTGTCTGGTGACAGCTTGTGGGTGGGAGAGGAGACGACTAGTGTCAATAGTGTCTATTAAAAAGGACCACACAGGCCAACGGCCGGCCATGATGGATGATTATCTCAAAGTGTGACAGGTGCCGGGATGGTGGGGGAGCGCAACCTCTCTCTGTCAGCTCCTGTGTGTGTGTGTGTGTGTGTGTGTGTGTGAGAGAGAAAATTTGTCCCTTTTTCTGTCAGCAAACCACTTTTTGAATGTATGCGGCTTTATCCCTCTCTCTTCCACTGTCTGCCAGCTCCTTTCGCAATTGTGTGTGTGTGTGTGTGTGTGTATCGAGTCAAGTCACCTTTATTTATGTAGCGCTTTATACAATACAGATTGATTCAAAGCATCTTTACAGTGATAAAAGGAAAATTATGCAGCTGTTGTTCATCTGAAGTCAGTTCAGTGTTGATTCAGTTCAATTGTAAAGATCATTGATTATTAAATTTGTTCATTTCATATCTATAAAGCAAAATGTCATCGTCCAGCTCAGTTCAGTTCTCATTCAACAGCGTCAATACAACTAAGCAATTCAGAGGGAACAGTAGCAAAAAAAAAACAAAAAAAAACTCTGTCAGGTGTGACAAAAGAGAGGAAAAAAAAACGTGGGAGAAACCAGCTTCAGTCAGGGGAACGAACACGGTGTGATTATGATTCAGGCTGCATTACAAGTCAGAATTCAGATTGGGATCGGTGGCAAATAATCATCCAGTTTCTTTTGCTTGCAGATCGGACTCATCACGTCGGTGTGGATCCGAAGCTGGCTATATGGATCTGTGCCAATGACTGTTATGTCAACGCAGCCTTCACAGTGGATTGTCTAGCAGATACGATCTCTGCAGACTTTCAGGGCAGAGTTTTGGCCGTGTCAATGTGCAGGTCCTCCATCTGATCTGACTATGGACCGGATCCGGCTGACTATGGTAACAATGGATGAGAGAGACAGACTAATATTAGCATAGATACCATTCTTGTTACGATGTAACAAGTACATCGGGTGTTATAGGAAGTTTTCCCAGTTTCGTTTGACCTAATTTATGCAGCCTAACAATCATTTAACTAATTTGAATAATAGAAATTGATAATGTGTTATGTATATGCCAGGTTATAGAGATCTGTTTTAGTCTAGATTTAAACTGACAGACTGTGTCTGCTCCCCAAACAAGAAGACTGTTCCAGAGTTTGGATGCTAAATAGGAAAAGGATCTACCACCTGCAGTTGATTTTGATATTCTAGGTGTTATCAGCTGGCCAGAATTTTGAGATTGCAATAGACATAGGACTATAATGCGTTAAAGGTGCATTGTGTATACAATTGTGCATAAATCTCTCTCTCTTCTTGGCCCCCTTAGCTTCTCTATGTGCTTCGAAAGGGAGGGGTGAGCAGTGGGTGATTGCAATTCACAACCTCGATGCAAGATGCCGTTAAAATTTACACACTGCACCTTTAAGAGCTCATTCAAGTAGGAGCTAAACTATAGTGCTTTGTAAAATGTATGGAATGTTTAATTGGGAGCCAATGCAGTGTGAGCCAGGCTAATATGCATTTTGGACCAACTGGAGTTTGTTTATTAGGCATGCAGGGCAACCATCCAGTAGAGCATTACAATAATCTAGCTTTGAGTTCACGAGGGCATGAACTAACTGTTCAGCATTTGTCATTGAGACGATGTGTTGTAATCTACGTAGATATATTTTTAAGATGGAAGAATGCAGTTTTACATATGATAGAAATGTGTCTTTCAAATGAAAGTTTGGTATCGAGAACACCCAGGTTTCTAACTAATGACGAAGACTTGATAGAGCAGCCATCTAGTGCTATACAGTATTCTAGGTTATTATGTGCAGAGGTTTTTGGTCCAGTAATTAGAATATCTGTTTTTTTGTGTGTGTGTGTGTGTGTGTGTCTGTGTGTGTGTGTGTGTGTGTGTGTGGGGGGGGGTCAGAATTAAGTAGTAGGAAATTACTTGTCATCCAATTTTTTATGACAACTATGTATACCAATAATTTTGTGAAATGGTACGTTTCGTCAGGGCACGAAGAAATATGGAGTTGAGTATTATCAGTGTGAGAGTAAAAACCAACGCCATGCTTCCTTATGATATCTCCCAAGGGAAGCATGTGGTATTCCATATTGAACTTAACGATATGACACATCTTCATTTACTGATACAAATTGGTAACAGTCAGACAAGTATGATTTGAACCATGCCAATGCAATTCCACTAATGGCAACGTCATTTTTGAGTCTGTTCAAAATAATGTTGCAGATCCAGTATTAAGATCCGGCAACACTACTGTAGTAGACAGTTGCATGGTTGTCATTTTCACTATAATAGTATCAATCAAGTAAAGAAATTCACAGTCATTCCTTCTGCGCTGTTTGGAAACGTCTGAAGTTGAAGCTTTATATCTAATCAATTTAGCACCTGTATCAAATAAATACTTAGTGTTGTGTTTGTTCTCTTCTAAGAAAGTTGAAAAGTAAGCAGATCTAGCAGATTTAAGGCCTTTCCTTTTTTGGTATGTAATAACACTTTCCTTCCACAAAATGCGAAATACCTCCAGTTTTGTTTTCTTCCAGCTGCGCTCTATTTTTCTGGCTGGTCTCTTGAGGGCCTGAGTGTGCTCATTATACCAAAGCGTCGGACTATTTGCCTTAATCTTCTTTAAGCACAAAGGAGCAATCTTGTCTAAAGTGCTGGAAAAGAGAGTCAATCTTTTTTTGGTTGCAGCATCGAGTTCTTCGAGCTATCTGGTATGCCAAGGAGTAGAAACTCATCAGGAAGATTATTTATAAACCAATATTTAGTGGTAGAAGTGATAGCTCTATAATATTTGTTACAGGGAGTTTTTTTGCAGCCTTGGCCAAATGGAGCCTAAACGAGACTAGATAATGTTCTGAGATGTCATCATTGCTACAGATTTTTTTTTTAACACCATCAACATTGCTTCCATGTGACAATATTAGAACTAAAGTATGATTACGGCAATAAGTGAGTCCTGACACATGTTGTCTAAATCTAATAGAGTTTAGAATATCTGTTAATTCCAATACCAATGCTTCTTTTTCATTATCTACATGTATATTAAAATCACCAACATTTAAGACTTTGTCTACAGCCAGTACTAATTCCAATAGAAAATCAGCAAATTCTTTGATAAAGTCTGCATGGTGACCTGGTGGCCTGTATACAGTAGCCAGTACAAATGTCAAGGGGAATTTATCTCTTACACTAGATAAGGTTACATAAAGCACAATCACTTAAAAATAATTATACTTGAAACTAGACCTCTAAGTAATAATGGGCATATTACTATCAATTAAAGCAACACCTCCCCCTTTGCCTCTCCGACAAGGCTCATAACAGTAATATTTGGGGGTGGACTCATTTCAAGTTATGCAATCGTCTGGTTTAGCCAGGTGTCTGTCAAACACAGCATATCTAGGTTATGATCGGTGATCATATAATTTACAATAATTGCTTTTGTATAACGGGATCTAATATTTAGCAAACCAAGCTTTATAATTTGTTCATCTGTATTATATGTGTTTTTTATTTGTTGAACATCAATAAAATTGACTGGAATGTGACTTGCTGTGTGTGTGTGTGTGTGTGTGTGTGTGTGTGTGTGTGTGTGTGTGTGTGTGTGTGTGTGTGTGTGTGTGTGTGTGTGTGTGTGTGTGTGTGTGTGTGTGTGTGTGTGTGTGTGTGTGTGTGTGAGCGTGTGAGTGAAAGAGAGATTGTCTGCTACTCCCCTCTTTCCATCCACACCAACATTTCTCCATGCTTTCTGTCGCAAGCTCCTTCTTTTCTATCACCTGCTTTCTTCCTTTAAGGTTTCGGTCATCCTGTTTCTCTTAGTCAAGATCCCCCGGCCCCCTCCCTGTTGTCCTGCTATCTCTCTGCTGCGCTCTCTGTATTGACACTTGGGAGATAACTCTACATGGCTAATAAGGCTGTGTAAGGGTCTTTCTGCCTGCACTCTGTCTCCTAACTGTCCAATCTCCCTGTCACCGTGGGTGAGAGTGGCCTATCTGAACCATTACAAGCCATCCTGGATATCTATCTACTTCTGCGTCACCACACACACACACACACACACACACACACACACACACACACACACACACACACACACACACACACACACACACACACACACACACACACACACACACACACACATATTCACACACATATACATAGACAAAAATGCACACATGCCCAGCCTCCATAAACAACTGCACATTAAGTTTTTCTCTCTGTGTGTCTTAGGATGTTTTCACACTTTTTTAAAAGGAAGTCAGACCCCTTTAATGCACCTTTTCACTTACATAATGAAAAGTAAAATTTTAAGAACAACAACTCAATCCAATAAGACTGCAAAACAAACTAGATAATTACCATGATAATGAAAGTTATTTACACCCAAAGTGGTAATGCAATGTTTATTTAAGCCTGTCAATTATTCCATTGACAGACATCATGTTTCTACAGACAGTGTATTCATGTTTCTACATACAGTTTATCAAATTACTTTGTTAAGTGTGTGTGTGCAGTGGGCGGAGCTAAAGAGTCACTCACAAGCGCACACACACACCTTTGACGCACACACACACACACACACACACACACACACACACACACACACACACACACACACACACACACACACACACACACACAACACAATACAATACATCATTGCATTATCCCTGGATAACTTTCGACAATTGATGCAGTTCCACTCACCGCTTGTGGTTTCGACTCATGACCGGGAAAACAAACAAACGCACTGGCAGAGCTCCAGTGGAAAAAAACCTTTCTGAAACTTGTTTGAATCCTGAAGGAGAGTGTTTGGAACAGAAATACTCTGTCATACTTCCAACATATTTTTTTGAAATTTTGACCCAGAATCCAACTCTTTAGCAGTGTAAATCAAAATGCATGAAATAGCATTAGACACCTTTAAAAACAAAACAAAAAACGGTTTGCAGTAACGATATAAGCAGAGCAATATATCTCAATAGCAGTAAGTAATTGTTGTAATTGTAAATAAAAAAAACAATATAATGAAAACAAGGGACACTGCAACATTGTAACATTTACTCTTTCCCCGCCGAACACAGAATTGTCCATTATTTGTGAGAAAACGCTTCCCCACCAAACACAGAATTTTCCAGGTTTCCGTGTTTTCACTGTTATACGCTAGGGAGGGCACTATTACGCATCTTCAAAATGAGTACTGAATCTCCTGATCAAAACACAGACGAAGAAGATGCAAAAAAAACAAGTAATCGTATGTAAGCAGATGCATATGTAAAATAACGTGATCATCAACATTAAACATCATATAATCAAAACTATCTAATGTTAGTGAATTAAATGTGGACACAGGATGAGCTATAGGACTGTGCAAGCATTAGGGGTGTTGATGGACTCTATCTACTCCATCTGTGTTTGATCATCATTCTGAATCTGATCTGGATGTAGTCTTTGACAAAAACATGAATTTCTCATCTTTTTGTTCAAAATGTTGCTTTTTGATGAAACTTACCCATATTTAAGTGTTGATAAAAAAGGAACACTTTTTAATTTTTTTCTGGGACAATTTTTTGGGATTTCCGCCTGGATCTGGCCTACCAAAATTGAAAAGCTTTTTGTCTGTATCATGTTGTATGCAAGATTTATATAAATGGATGTGAAGGGAGGAATATTGCATTTTTATGTATATTCCGCCTTCCCCAGGAAATGGTCCCAAAGTAATTTAGTGTAAATAAGTTACTTTGTGTAAAACAAATGCCAAAGTGATGCAGAAAGTATACATTCTAAGCTTTTAAATGGTACCACATATGAGGTCAGAGCTCCTCCACAGACATTTAAAATTTAAAGTATATACTTGATGATGTCATTCCAGAGTTTAAGACGTTAAAAGCAGAGGGTCTGTTCTTTCTTTTGATATATTTCATGCTCAGATACACAATATATTTTGTGTTAGTTTAGTACAGTCTTTTTCTTTTTTTCCCAACTGCTCTTTTTTGTTCTGCTTTGAAACTGAATTGTTATTCACCCTGACTGCTTGATGCCACAATGATGACTTCTGAAATTGGTTGCTTGATTTCAAGTCCAAAATTAAAACATGCTGAACAAACCACTCTAACTGCTGTGCAAGCACATCCATGCAGCGTAAACCTCAATACTGTCACAAGTTCTGTGCAGTTCCCGAAACACCTTTAATCTGGCGTTGTGCAACCAAACTGTTATGGTCAGGCCAAAGACCACATAACCTCACTTCTCACACTGAACTTCCTCATGGCCCTTTTAAAACGTGATTGATAGTCAGTAGTCACCTGCTACCCATTCTCTGCTCTTATTGGTTAACCACGTCAAAAAGTATATGGCAATACCATATTTTTAGTTCTTTGTTACGGTACGAAACTTCATTCCAGGTTGAGTGACCACATGAACTCAGGCTTGTTTAAGTGTTTTCATAATCTGTGGAGTCATTTGTTGCTAACAGGTCTATCAGCATGGTCTTCTGCCGCCCACAGCCGTGTTCATAATCCTCTAATAGAGCCAGCTGTCAAAGATGTGATTGCACTGGGGTGGTCTATGAGGAAAAGCACACTGCATATCATTCTTTCAGCTAAAAAATGCAAGTGTGACAATAACTGTGACAAAAAAGGCGAGTATTTAAGTCGTTATGGTCTTTACTTTCACCTTACGTCGTTTAATTGTGTGCAAGGCACTGCATGTATGACATCGTCAATCTGGATATAAACCCTGACATTTTATTCTGTTTTCCCTTCTTACTGTACTTTGGCAGATTTAATATGGCTGTAAGAATGGCATTATGTTTCTTTCCTCAGCGCTGGCAGAGTTATTATATGCTGGTAAGATCGAATGAGGACAGCGTGAAGAAATGCAGAGAAAGCATTCTGGAATGAACGCCGAGCGAATGAGGGAGGAATGAGGCGCTCAGTCACGTAACCGTACCTATGGAATGTTGCTCGGGAAATTCATAGAAAAAGTCCTTCAGTGAAACATAAGACTGACCTATTTTAAAATATGTCCAATTTACACGAGGAGAGATCAAAATAAAGCTAAAATCTAATATATTTATTAAATAATGCAGAAAAATTGCTCTTAAGGAAAAGAAAATATAATCCCTGCACAATACAAACCTTCAGATTACTTTATTAAATATGGTTTTGGCATATTCTAATAAGATGCCTTAGTCATAGCAATAGAAAAAAAAGATAAAAAAACCCCCAATTAAAATAGAATGGCATTGCCATTTAAGTGTTTTCAATTATATAAAATAAAGAAAAGAAAAGAAAAGAAAAATCAAGGAGATTTTTCAATAAAAGAAAATCCAAAATAGGTTTCTCACACCCAAACTTGCTCATCCTCTATATAAAGCTCCTTAAAATCAATTTCTGAATAAATTTGAAGGAGAATGCATTGTCCTAGACTGTTTATGTGCCTCAGTATAGCAACTCTCTGATCATGCCCTGATTTAAAAAAAACTTTAACTATGTCATGGACATAAAGTTGATTAAATTACGTCAATACTTTATCTTTGAAATTATGATTCCGTGCCTCTTCTTCTCTTATGCCTAGATTTTGTTTTTCTGTTCATGCTCTGACACTAGTTTGGGGTCATATCTCAGGCTATGAACGTTCAAAAGAAGAGAAGGAAGTGTTACTCAAAATGTGCTTTACTGGCACAAGCCATCTTTTCCTCACCACCCTGCTTTGTTACACATTCTGCATAGCCCATCATTTTAATCTGTCATTAAAGCTAAACCATGAAGACAGAATGTAAAATGACTAGTCCACCCCTCCCCCATGGGCAGATGGTATCTCCCTGACCATATCATCTCTCCCAAAGGAAACTCATATCCAGGCACTATGAAATGACTCCAAAAGCATAACAAATGAAGGAAGATAAAGGGTTGGAAAAATTGAGAATAAATTACTGTAAAGGGGAAGCTTCACACCCTGTCCTCCACTGAGAACATCGGCCAAAGTGAAAATCAACCTAAATTGATAAAACCATTTTCCTCATTATTTTAAGAGAACAGATTTGAGGCAGAGAAATTGATTAATTGTATGGCCTCTTTTCAACTTCAAAGAGCACAAAAGAACTCGTGAAAGACAAAATATAGTCTCACAATAAAAATCTGGTTAAAGAACAAATTAGCTAAACAAAATTATATTATGAAATATTTATTGTATGCTGCCCAACAAAGTATAATGCATTGTACCAAAGCGATGAGATTATATGTGACCCTGCCCCGAAAACCAGTCATAAGGGTACATTTTTGAAATTGAGATTAATACATCATCTGAAAGCTATATAAATAAGCTTTCTATTGATGTATGATTGTTAGGATAGGACAATGTTTAGCCGAGGTAAAACTATTTGAAAATCGAAACATTGAGAAAATCGCCTTTGAAGTTGTTCAAATGAAGTCCTTAGCAATGCATATTACTTGATACTTTGATATATTTACTTTAGGAAATCTACAAAGTATCTTCATGGAACATGATCTTTACTTAACATGCTAATGATTTTTGGCATTACTGCGGGTACTGTACTCTGGGGTACTGCGGGTCAAAAATGACCCGAAGCGTTTTATAATTTTTTTTTACATTTAAAAAAAAAATCGTAGACATCAAGAGTGCAAAACAGACAAAAAAACTGACACACACAAACACACACAAAAACACAATTAGCGTGTGTTTTTTTGTGTATAAGTGTGTGTGTGTGTGTGAGTTTTTTTGTCTGTTTTGCACTCTTGATGTTTTAGAGATTCACCCCTTCACTGTTGAGTCCTTTTTTACTGCATCCTGGCTGATTTGTAGATTGTTTGCTCAAAAAAACGTCTCGGTTACGTATGTAACACTCGTTCCCTGAGGAGGGAACGGAGACGTACGTTTGTGACTAACGAATGGGGGTTTCGCCTAGAAGCCAATTACCTTCGAGGTGTTTAACAGCGCCCAATGGTGTGCCAATGCCATGGGCATGCGGAATTTGCATGCGTAACTGCGCCCCACCGTGTTGGTATGTAAGGAAGTACGCTGGCAACATCGCATTATGTATCTGCTGCGGAGCCAAGACCTGAACTCCACGTTCCAGCAGCACAGCTGACGTGGCAGAGGAACGTACGTCTCCGTGCCCTCCTCAGGGAACGAGGGTTACATACGTAACCGAGACGTTCCCTTTCGTTCAGTCACTACGACGTACGTTAGTGACTAACGAATGGGGGTTCCAATATAACCGCGCCACTCAGCTGTCATCCAGTGCCCTGCGTAAGTGTGAGATCCCGCCACTTAAGGCCGTAGGACTCCCACTTATCACAGGATTACCAAGGTACACTGGGAAGCATATCCCAGTGAGGGAATGCCAATGATGCCAACCCGTGGGGAGGACTTAGAGAGTACACATATGACCCGCTGTGGGCTGCATATGGGAAACTCTAGGGTACCAGCCGAAGGTGGATTTTTAACCCTAGGGGTGGCAGGGGCTTGCCAAGGGAAAGACACCTGCTCACTGAGGAGGCTTACGGTGGAAATACTCGTGTGGGGGTCGCCGGAGGGGAACCATGCACACGGGGCACCTGGCCGGACATGAGGGTCTGGGCTCGAAAGGGCAGACTGAACTGATGTCGGCATCGACAGTGCTGGAGGAACTCAGGGCTCTCGTGGAGCTCACCTAAGGAGAATTACCGGCCCCTCGGGGGGCAGAGTACATAGTCGGACACTGGCTCCACTCAGAGATTGTTGAATCTGGAGAATGTGTTAGGTGTCGCCCAGCCTGCAGCTCTGCAGATGTCTGTTAGCGAGGCGCCATGCGCTAGAGCCCAAGAGGAGGCCACACTCCGGGTGGAGTGTGCCCTCACACCAAGGGGACATGGTCTACCTTGCTGCTGGTAAGCCAAAACAATGGTGTCCACTATCCAGTGAGACAACCTCTGCTTTGAGAGAGCTCTTCCCTTCCGCTCTCCACCATAACAGACAAAGAGCTGGTTTGAGGTCCTGAAACACTGCGTCATGTCTACGGAAGCGCGGAGAGCGCGTACTGGACAGAGCAATGCCAAGGCTGGGTCTGCCTCCTCCAAAGGCAGCGCTTGCAGGTTCACTACCTGATCTCTGAAGGGAGTGGTAGGAACCTTGGGCACATATCCAGGCCGGGGTCTCAGGATCACGTGAGAGTTAGCCGGCCCGAATTCTAGGCACGCTTCGTCAACCGAAAATGCCTGCAGGTCCCCGACCCTCTTAAGAGAGGCCAATGCGGTCAGCAGAGCCGTCTTCATCGAAAGAAACTTAATATCAACCGACCGCAAAGGCTCAAAGGGAGGCCTCTGCAGAGCACTCAAGACTACTGAGAGGTCCCAAGAGGGAACGAGAGGAGAGCGAGGAGGATTCAGTCTCCTTGCCCCACTCAGGAACCTGATGATCAGGTCGTGCTGACTTTTTGTCTCCCAAGAGGTGTGATGGGCAGATATTGCGGCCACATACACATTCAGGGTGGAGGGAGACAGCCTTCGCTCCAGCCCCTCTTGGAGAAAGCAGGGACCCGATCGGGCATTTCCAGGGGTCTTCTTGGCGGGAAGAGCACCAGGTGACGAAGAGGTTCCACTTCAACGCATAGAGGTGTCGTGTAGACTCTGCCCTAGCGGAAGTGATGGTGGCGACCACCGTAGGTCCCGTCCCGTCCAGAAGCCACACTTGGAGCTTCCAGAGCGCTGGACGCGGGTGCCAAAGAGTGTCCCGTCTATGAGAGACGAGGTCCGGTCTCAGAGGGATAGGCCAGGGAGGGGCTGTCGCAAGGAGTAGCAGTTCTGAGAACCAGGTCTGGCCGTGCCAATAGGGGGCGACCAACATGACCTGCTCCTTGTCCTCCCTGATCTTGCACAGTACTCGTGCGAGAAGGCTCACTGGAGTACACGCATATAAGCGCAGGCCCTGGGGCCAGCTGTGCGCCAGTGCATCCGTGCCGAGCGTGCCCTCGGTCAGGGAAAGTACAGGCTGCAGTGGGAAGAGTCGTGGGAGGCAAACAGATCTACCTGTGCGTCGCCGAACTGTTCCCAAATCAGCTGGACCGTCTGGGGATGGAGTCTCCATTCTCCAGGAAGTGGCTGAATCCGTGAGAGCTCGTCGGCTGCACGGTTCAGTTCTCCCGGGATGTGGATAGCACGAAGGGACCTCAGGTGCTTCTGACTCCATAAAACGAGATGGCGGGCGAGTTGAGACATACAGTGGGAGCGTAGACCGCCCTGGTGGTTGATGTACGCTACAGTGGCCGTGTTGTCTGTCCAGACAATTACGTGTTGACCCCTCAGCAACGCTCGGAAGCGGAGCAGGGCGAACCGTACTGCCAGGAGACCGCGGCTGCTTGTCCATTGCACATGGCACCCCAGCCCGTGGTGGAGGCATCTGTTGATACAACAATATGCCTGGAAACTTGTTCTAAGGACACACCGGTCCGTAGAAAGCTGAGGTTCGACCACGGAGTGAGTGTCTGTAAGCAGGCCCGGGTTAATTGGACCCGGAGCGTGCCAGACCGCCATGCCCATCTCGGGACTCGATCGCGTAGCCAGTGCTGAAGCGGTCTCATATGTAGCAATCCGAGCGGCGTCACCGCGGCTGCAGATGCCATATGCCCCAGGAGCCTCTGAAAGTGTTTCAGTGGAACCGCACTCTTGCTCTCGATTTGATGGCGGCAAGTCAGCAGAGACTGCGCGCGCTCGCTCGCAAGCTGCGCGCACATGGCGACCGAGTCGATCTCCATACCGAGAAAAGAGATCCTCTGCACGGTGCAAAGTTTGCTCTTTTCCCAGTTGACCCAAAGGCCCAGACGGGCTAAGTGGTGGAGAACCAGATCTCTGTGTCCGCAAACCTGCTCTCGAGAGTGACTCATTATGAGCCAGTCGTCGAGGAATTCAGGAAGCGAACCCAGTGCTGCCGGAGGGGCGCAAGGGCTGCCTCGACAATCTTCGTAAAGACGCGAGGGGACAGAGATAGCCCGAATGGGAGGACCGCGTACTGACATGCCCGCCCCTCGAAAGCAAACCGTAGGAACAGTCTGTGTCGAGGTAGGATGGAGACATGGAAGTAGGCGTCCTTCAGGTCGACCGCTGCAACCAATCGACCGGACGAACGCATTCGAAAAGGCGTTTCGCTGTCAACATCTTGAACGGAAGCCTGTGTAGGTAACGGTTCAAGATGCGCAGGTCCTGGATTGGTCTTAACCCACCAGTCTTTTTGGGTACAATGAAGTAGGGGCTGTAGAACCCGGACTTCATCTCGGCTGGAGGGACAGGCTCGATCGCACCCTTCGCCAGTAGGGTGGCAACCTCCGCTCGCATGACAGGGGCATTAGCCCCGACCATAGTAAAGCAGACTCCCCGGAAGCAGGGAGGAGCCTGCGCGAACTGAATCGCGTAGCCGCGCCTGATTGTCTTCGCGACCCAGCGGGACAGCCCTGGAATCTGAAGCCAGGCTCCCTGGAACTGCACCAGCGGGGTCATTCGGACTACAGACGTACCGATGCAGCGTTACCGGCCCGGACAAGGGAGGCTGTTGGGCGTCCCAGTGTGGCGGCACGGTTAACGGCTGCGTCCTGACAGAGGAGACCAGGGAAGGACGCGCGTTCCACTGGGGTCTGCTCTGCCAGGGGGCTGGCGACAGAGAGGGATGCGAGTGGCGGGACCCGTGGGTGGCGCGCACCGTCATCACCGGTCTCTGGGTCCTCAGAGACAGGGACATGAGTTCTTCCCAAGCGCTGCTAGCCCGGGGGCCAGCAGCGGAAGGATTTTCCCCCAGCCCTCCACCGGGGGAAGGAGAGGCCCTGCTACCATCCCCTGGGAAGAACTGGAACCCATCTCTGAGTTGTCCACCACCAGCCTGGCGTTTAACCAGGCTGTAGAGCGGACTGGGCGTCATCCTGCAACCACCTCTACGGCGCGGCCCAGGTGAACGCTACTGCTGGGCAGGGCGGGAGGGGGGAGAGCGCCCTCGGCGGTAAGCGGGCTGAGGCGACTGAGTCGGCGGCTGGTGCAGCAGCTGGCCGCCGGGGCAGTAAGATCGGATCAGGCAGCGCTGACACACCCGTAGGCGGAGCACAGCCTAATCGTCATCCCCAAAGGACTCCAGCCCACCTTGGGATGCGGCGATCGACATCTCACTGCTATCTGGAGAGTGAATAAAACGAACGAGGCGTCAGAGACGGGCCGCTGTTTCAGTCCAACACTCGCGGGAAGCGATGTGCGAGAGGGGGACGTGGCCCGAGGAATGATCGTCGGGGTTCTTAATACCACGGCACTGCCCTCAGGTCACCCTGGCCACCAGCCAAAGTACCACCTCTCTCGGAGACGGTAGATTGGGGTGTGGCAGAGGGGACTCTCTCTCCTCACGGAGATCACTGAGTCTCGACATTGACATTGCGATGGTCACGTTCCCGCAGTGGGAACATGACACATCCACAAACACTGCCCGAACGTGCTGAAGCCCAAACACATCGAGCAGTGAATGTGCCCATAGCAACGGAGATCGATCGCACCCGGAAGTGCACGGGCGAACCGTCTTGAAAAAGACGTGCCACGCGCAAGCTCTTTTTGTGAGAGGAAAGCTCTGCAGAGTGCCGAAGCGCCCAGGGAAACACACACACACACAGCTGTTGCAGATCACTGCACAGATCAGCAGGCAGGCAGCATGAGATCGCTGGAAACGCGCCGTCACACCAACACCCTGGAGAACCGCTCGTCTCGAAGACTGAAGAGAGGACTTCAGAAATCAGGCTTGTAGGAGTGAAGAGATGATCTTGGCTCCAAAGCAGAAACATAATGCGATGTTGCCAGCGTACTTCCTTATATACCAACACGGTGGGGCGGAGTTACGCATGCAAATTCCGCATGCCCGTGGCATTGGCACGCCATTGGGCGCTGTTAAACACCTCGAAGGTAATTGGCTTCTAGGCGAAACCCCCATTCGTTAGTCACTAACGTATGTCGTAGTGACTGAACGAAAGGGAACTCTGTATTTTCATATTTTTGCCAATTTCCCATTCATTTCCTATGGGGGTCATTTTTGACCCGAAGGTCCTGAGTGTGACAATTTTTTTTAACGACCACTTATACTTTTCACCTTTTGGGGTGTTCATATACCAAGTACCAATAAAGTCACCAAGTTTCGGACCATTCCGATGAAGCTACGATTTTATATATTTTTTTAAAAGATCCACTATAGTGGTAAAAATGTGCTATTGCGTGGTAAAAATGCTGCATGTGTCCCCCGGATGGCACCGATCTCATTTAAAAAATTGCTTTCATGAGGCCTAGGCTTGACTCTAAACTGAAATACAGCTAAAAAAAAAATCCAATTATATATATATACACTGTAAAAAAATGTTTGGAAAAAATTGTGACAATTGATCATTACATATTGGCCCAATAAATGACTTCCAAATAATTATCCCCATGCAAAAAGATGCATTGTGCTAATCATAGCTTAAGGTCTTAACTCAAAATTAAAATTGTATATTCACCGAACATATTTAATTGTGCTCAGTCAATCTATGAAGTCGAAGTGAAAAATCCATGTTGGCTGAACAAGTCCTACGTCTGAAAAACGGTATACGTATGTGCAAATTGCACTTGAAAAAAAAAACTTTCCTGTGGCAATTTCAAATGCGGAGCCGCGGGACCGTATATATCGGCAGTGCGAGCGGAGCCGAACCAGCAGGTGCTGAAGACCGAAACAGACATTCCCAAGAGAATAGAGATATTCATCTCACAAAGACTTTGGTGAGTATTTAGCACTGAAATTATTCTCCAGAGTTTTGCTTTATGACCCGGTATGAAGTTTAAAAGACATTTTGTAGAATCACGAGTTCATGCATTCATTGGTTTCATGCTTGTGTTCTCGTTTACTCTAAGGGTAGCCAATAGTTTTATTTTCCTCATGTCTTATATGTCTAAAATGATAGGTAATAAGTAAATTAAGTCATTTGTGTGATATATGCGGCATGCGGCCGTTGAACACGGTGCCGGAGATTGCATTTGGCGTCGACCTCTTTCAGGGCTGAAGTTATTGCCTTTTAATATCAAACACGTCAAGCTCGATTTTCTTATTCATCCATTCATTCGTCTCATCCTCATTATATAATGAAGTAACTTCTGTTCTGTTCTTTGCCAGATGTGATGCAGGGAAACTTTGCCATTAATGTTATTTTTTATTTATTTATTTTTTAGCTTGCAGTGCCGTGTTTTCTTCACCTCATTAAGACATCCTGTTATGCAGAAGACTTCTTGAATGTATTCAGAGTTTTTCCTTTTTGAAAATAAGGTATTTTCACCAAATATCCTGTGTTGGAATTTACTTGTTAATAAAGTATTGTGATAAAATATCAACCCTGTTGTCTGTGTTCTGTATTTTGCTTAATATATTTATGTTTTCAGTCATTTTTGTCTTTTGGGACAGTGAGAAATAAACAATTGTTACTACAATTTAAAATATTTAATTGGACCAACCTCACAGTTTCACTGTAAAACATTTCTCCAATTCAAAATTTTCTAGTGAGCGATCACATCTAAATTTTTTAGTTGGCCAAATTGAAAAATTTAGATGTGATCGGTCACTAGAAAATTTTAAATTGGAGAGGCCTGAAATTTTTTACAGTATTGGTAAATTAAATTTTTCCATTGGCTCAACATATTATTTCTAATTGAGCCCACGTTAACAGGCTGTTGCCACAATTAATAAAATTACATTAACAGAATTTCACTTGGGCATATTGAAAATTTTAGATGTGACCAGTCACTAGAAAATTTTGAGTTGGGAAGATTATACATTTTTTACAGTATATATATATATATATATATATATATATATATATATATATATATATATATATATATATATATATATATATATATATATATATATATATATATATATATATATATATATATATATATATATATATATATATATATAATTTTTTTATTACATTCAATGGGATAAATTTGGGTCATAATTATTGCATAAATATTCATTATAAATCATAAAATTATCTCAAAACACCAAAAAAGAAAAGAAAAAAATATTATTCAACAAAAATATATTTCATTGATTTTACTCAAATCTTTTTTATCTTAATCCCGCCCTCCGGGTCATTTTTGACCCGAAGGTCCTGAGTGTGACCCATAAATGTAGTACCCCAGAGGGTTAAAGAAAAATCGATCATTTTAACCCATACAAAGTTTTGTTGGCTATTGCCACAAATATATCCGTGCGACTTATGACTGGTTTTGTGATCCAGGGTCACATATATATTCGGTTTTTACAACATAATTAAGAATGATTTCATATGTAACACCATTCAAAATTCTCAAACCCATTCAGGAGTTCTTCAATGTTAAGCTTTAAAGCAAACAAAGAGCGCAGAGCCCTTATTTTAGAGTGGCCCTTTCCCAGTATATGTAATGCATGGCGAAAATCCATTATGTCAAAACTCATTTCCTGCCTAGCAAAACAAATAGCTCTTTTCAAAAGAGGGAGGGGAAAATGGCAAATTTATTTCTTTACTCATTTTAGAAAAAAAGGCTTAGCAAAAAAAAGCTTCCTAGCAAGACCACCTGGGAGAAATGTAATATTGAGAGCGAGGGTGGGTTTGGAAGGGGAAGTAGATTATATTATTGATTATATGAAATGTTTGTATTATCCTCAGCAGGTACACATCTGTTATTGTATTCTTATTACCTCTTAAAGGGTTATTATCTACTTACAGTATGAAAGAAAGGTACTCACGCACAAATACCTGCATATATTTGTATGGCAAGATAAATCAAAATCTCTGGCTCTTAATTTATCCCTTGCATAATGAGAACAAGCATCACTGCTGTTGAGCTTGTATGTTCCAGGAATATAACAATAGAATTCAGCACTGCGGTCACAACAAGGGCACTGTTCTTGTTTACGCCGAACATAAATCTTACCATCCTCAAATAAACTTTTTGATAGTTCACCAAATAGAACTAATGACCTTGAAAGAGGAGCAAATTAGCAAACATACAGAACCATCTGTGTGCCCTGCAGGCAGTCAAATTATTTCATCTTTGCCAAGGTACTCTAATGAATCTCCTACATTTTACATGTAAATCTCTGTCTAATCTCGCTCCTCGCTTCTGCCAAACGTCTGAAGCAAATAAATATATAAAACCCAATTATGATTTAATTAATAGAAATCTCATGTACTATGGAATTTGTACCTTGGCTGGGCAACTCTAAGCTCTGATGCAGACTCACATCGGAGCTTTATCAGCCCCTGCTGTTTAAACAAGCCCTCAGGGTCTGAGTGGAGATTCACCAACCTCAATCCTTACAGTAGCTTTTTTCCCCCAAGAATCTACTGAGCTACCTCACTGCCCACTGTTTATCTAGGCAGCTGCCTTAAAAGACAGATTTGGAGCATTCTTCTTATGGTGTATTCAAGTCAATATTTGTATTTTATGAGATGAATGCACACACCACCACAATGTCGTAATTATGAGTGGTGAAACTCTTTTCTAATTTAGGGGTGTGTCAGAGAGGAAAAGGACACAATGGATGCAGCATCTGTAGGTCTTTGGTCTCGATGCTATGGGGAACACCATCAGTGTGGTCGGTTTCTGAGTACATGATGTTAACAAACGGCAAAAATCAATGGCAGGTGGCAGTCTATGAAGTCACGCACAGAGTGCCCGAGAATATAAAAGGGCTGAGTTACACGTGATCAACTCTTTTGTCTGAAGGAGATGTGCAGGCATGCCCTGAAGCATGACAACGACAAGCAACATCTCATTCCTTCTCAGGGAACTGGGTTGCATTTGCAACCAGAGACATTCCCTTTCTAAGTAAAACTTCAATGCTGCGTCTTTGGTGTTGACAACGCTATGGGGAACGCAATAGCCACTATGCCATGCTGAAGATCTTATGGACTTAGTGACGTAGGGAATAACCCCCATAGCTTCTGACTTCAGATAAAGTTCCTATAGATCCTTACATGGAGGAACACACTTTTTGCAACTCTTGTCGCTGATCTCAATTGTTCACCACTCTCTTGCAAACAAACAGCTCCTGAAGACAAAAAAAATACCATGACATGTAACTCAGGCGTCCTTTTATGTCCTTGGGCACTTCACGTGTGAAGCCATAGGCTGTGTTCACACTGCAGGGCTTAATGCTCAATTCCGATTTTTTGAAAAAATGCGATTTTTTTGCAAGGCCGTTCACATTTCCAATTAAATGCAACCTTTTGTGATCTCCTGTGTGAACGTGAAATGACCCAGAAGTGACCCGCATGCGCAGAAGAGTACTCAACGGTCAACGACGTCACTTGTTGTTTAAGGAAGTAGCCAAATATGGGTGTCAGCATTGGAGTTCGTTTAGCTTTATTAAAGTTATTTTCGCAACGGAGCCAGCACCATTACAACCTTCTCATGTTAAGAAGAAAATTAAAAAAGAGGAGGAGAGCAAGGTTTTTGGCCATGGCGTTTTGTGGAGCAGTAGCAACGTCGGTACAGAGAAACGTGTGTGTGCGGAGTCGCAGCCAGGAGTGGTGGGATACTGATGTGAGTGGCTTTACTGATACCGAATTTGTCAGTAACTTCAGAATGACCAGATCCACCTTCAATTATGTTTGCGAGCGCCTTCAACTAACTTTGTCACGGGAAGAGACACGTCTGCGGCGGCCCATAACAGTGCAGAAACGCGTTGGAGTTGGAGTGTATTGGCTAGCAACAGGTGCGTACTTCTTCTTTTATTGGCGGTTAGCAACTATTTCTTGTGCATTACCGCCACCACTGGACTGGAGTAAGGAACGGGAGTTACAATGATGACGTTTGTCGCGTATCAACGACGTGCGGGTCGGATACATGTGACCTGGCAGTTCAGACTGAAGACGCATTTCAAAAGTTCGGATATGTATCGGATTTGGACCACATACCCAAGTGGCCTGGGTCGCATTTGAAAAGATCGGATCTGTGTCGTTCAGACTGTCATGAAAAGATCAGAAACAGGTCGCATAAGGGCAAAAAAATCTGAATTGGGTCGTTTCAGCCTGCAGTGTGAACGCAGCCATAGACTGCCGCCTGCCAATGATTATTGGTGTTTGTTTATTGATGTTTTTGTAACACTTGATAGGCATTCTTTATTTATAATTTTGTAGAAGAAGAGTTAAAAAAAGCCTTGCTGTATTTTTGGTAGAAAAGGTCAATCTTTCTCAGACCACAGTGAGTTTAATGCACCAGACGTCAAAATTACAATTTCCCAAATCATAAATACAGACTTCCCAGTAGGACTTGACAGCAACACACAAAAACATAACACATAACACTATATGTGTTTTCTTTTTTTCTTTTTTTGACAGAGGAGACTTAACTTGCAAATGAGTTAATGAGCTAATGCCACACTATTTTAGTAAGCAATACAAATATGCAGCCACAAATACTCGATATAATAATCAATTTTTAATTAAATGAAAGAGGCTAATGTATTAAAACTTTCCAGCATGAAATGAAATATAAATGTATAGGGTTTATAGGGCTAATCAATGTAAATAGTTATTTAAAAATTATAAAATAATTAGTTCATACTATAATTATTCATAACATGAAGAATTCAGATGCAAAAACCTCCAAAAAAGTCCATCTGACATGTTTTCTTTTCTTTTTTTTATCATTTTAAGAAGTTTCTGCCAACAAACTGATATTTCTGAATGGGCTGATGCTGGGATTTAACAGTATAGGCCTACTATGGGCGGAGAGCATTCGCTCAATATCCTTATTTATAAATAAATAATAAGAATATAAAAGTTAAATATTGTCATATTAAGTAAATATTTTTACATTGTTTTTCACTAATCTCAATCTTCAAATAAAAACTAAAAATGGAAAATTTCTGCATACGCAAATGATCGGACCAACATGCAACTCCATTACATTGGAAATGGATGACTTCTGGACTGTGGTTTGGCGAAGATAGTGAAAAGGTGGCATTAGAATGCAAAATAATTTCATAGACTACCTGTTGGAACAACCCTCATGTTGGGAGCACCTATGATGTTTTTAAATGCTTTGAAACAGAGAAACCGTATGTGTCTGTGTTGTAACGGGGTACTTCTCATCATGAGAGAAAACGTGTCATAACTGTGTCATTTCTCATGGTCACAAAATGGAGTCTGATTGGGTATGTGTGTGCGCAAATATGGGGGTGGGTGGGGGAAGTAATACAGAGAGAGAGAGAGAGAGAGAGAGAGAGAGAGAGAGAGAGAGAGAGAGAGAGAGAGAGAGGCTGTCACCGTGCCAGTCTGGAGACTGGGGACAGACATGCATCATTAGGTTCACAATGACAAGGTGTTATTACAGTATTTTTCATGTCCTCACACTGTCAGTTGAAACCTACACACACGAAGACCTGAACCCAGCTCACTCAGCATTACTTTCAAACAAATCTACTCAGACTTCCAAACAGATTTTGACCGAGAGTGAAACTAATATTTCACTCACTCCATGTCTGTCATGACAAAAATTAGACTTGAAAAAACAAACAAACACACAATCAAACTCACAACTCTCCTCTCTTTTAAAGTCCTCCACCTCCAGATTGAACCTGTACAATAACTTTTATTTAAATTATTTGTACTGGTGGAACAGTTCAAATGACTTACGGTTCGGTTTGTATCACGGTTTTGGTATGTTCTATGTTCAGGGTGATTAGGACATTTGTCAAATAAAAATAAACAAAATAAGAACAAATAAATAAAACTACAAGCAACAGCACAAATACATACAATAGGTTTTCCAGGTACAGAAATTGAATAAAGTAATCAAATATAAAATAACATTGCATATTATGATCTTCACTGTATGAATTAATTAAAGATTAATCATTATTGAAGTTACAAAAGCCATTCAGTCAAGAGCAGAAAGTGATTTCTTAGTCGTTTGTTGTTTGATTAACACTTAAAAAAACAGACAGCAGAAATAGGCTTCTTTCCTTTAAGAAATGCACATCAGTTCATACTGTACACATGATGAACACATCTTTATCAACGGTTTACGTTTTACTTATGACATAACCTACTATGTTTGCTAGGATTACTCACCAAGTGTTACAAACAGAGGGGACACGGAGAACAGATGGAGGAGGTAAACAGAGTTTATTTGTAGAACCAGGAAGTGAGCGGATAAGGTGAGTGTCAGAAGTGCAAGTCCAGCAGAATGTCAATGACGATGGGTGATACTGTACTCTTGATTGCAGGTTGTGTCGGCGATCCGGACGATGGAGCGATGGAGACGAAGGAGCGAGGAGACAAGACGAGGGAACACTCAGGAGACTGGGAGATACGAGGGAACAGGTAGGTAATGCAGGTGAGTCCGTAGAAGAGAGCAGTAGCGTGAGCATGTGCAAACGAGACCGGACAGTGACTGAGTGAATGCGTGCAGGCAGTGATTGCAGTGATGATGATGTGCAGGTGCGTGTGATCAGTACTCTGGTGAAGGTGCACGTTGTGACTGGGAGAGGGTGGAGCTTGGCGTGCTTGTGACACCAAGACGGGCATGTTGACATTTTTGTGTAAATTTCTCAGTTGAAAAAGACTTGAAAAAGAACTCAATTATTCATGTGCTATCTGCGACGCTTCATGTGCACACTTTAGATGAGTGCACACTGCGCGCACTCACACACAAATCTCTTCTCATTGTGCGCAAGTTCTCTTTTGCATCTTTTTCTTGAATGTATAAAAGTGGCAAGGCTTAAATTAGTTTAGTTTAAACACAATGTGTGCTATTCAGATCTCACCTGCCCTCTCATGCTATCAAAACCTGTGTGAGTCACACTCGAGCATACAGCACGTTTTGTCCAAGCTTTTTGATCATCGCTGTTGTAATGTATTGGGAAGCCAGAATGTGTATCTGTCATGGGTGAAGAATTGGGAACGGGGAGGAACTTGAAATGGAGCCTGAGTTTCCGCGGGGAGCGCTTCCGGCGGGGGACCGAGGAGGCTGCCGGTTCCGGGTGTATGGGCAAATGACGGGATTGATGACTGGAATTACAATCAGGTGCGGGAGCAAGAAGAACAGAGCGCCGGGGTCGGCCCAGTGGGACGCCTGAGTTACGTGAATGGGCTTACTCGGATGGGAGTCGGGAGCCCGGACGTCGTCCAGCTCCAGGTACAGCAAAAGGGGGTCGTCATTGTTCGAGACCATTACCTTATGTGGGTTGCCGTGAAACACGAGTGTTGGATTGAATTACAGAAGGCATTGGTGGTTCTAGCGAAAACCCAAATTTTTCTCTGTTTGCATCCCGTTGCATAAGACGCTAAAAGCTGTGAAAGCCCGTTGATGTGGTTGAAAACTTTCATCTCTCTTTCTGTTTGCATCCAGTTGCATCCAGTTGCTGAAAACGCTAAAAGCTGTGAAAGACCGTTGATGTGGTTGAAAATATGAATCTTTCTCTCTGTTTGAGCCCAGTTACAGGAAACGCTAAAAGCTGTGAAAGCCCGTTGATGTCGTTGAAAATATCAATCTTTCTCTCTGTTTGAGCCCAGCTACAGGAAACTCTAAAAGCTGTGGAAGCCTGTTGATGTAGTTGAAAACACTCATCTTTCTCTCTGTTTGAACCCAGTTACAGGAAACGCTAAAAGCTGTGAAAGCCCGTTGATGTGGGTGAAAATACTCATCTCTCTCTGTTTGCATCCAGTTGCTGAAAACGCTAAAAGCTGTGAAAGCCCGTTGATGTGGTTGAAAATACTCATCTCTATCTCTGTTTGAACCCAGTTGCAGGAAACGCTAAAAGCTGTGAAAGCCCGTTGATGTGGTTGAAAATACTCATCTTTTTCTCTGTTTGAACCCATTTGCAGGAAACGCTAAAAGCTGTGAAAGCCCGTTGATGTGGTTGAAAATACTCATCTCTATCTCTGTTTGAACCCAGTTGCAGGAAACGCTAAAAGCTGTGAAAGCCCGTTGATGTGGTTGAAAATACTCATCTTTTTCTCTGTTTGAACCCAGTTGCAGGAAACGCTAAAAGCTGTGAAAGCCCGTTGATGTGGTTGAAAACATTCATCTCTCTCTCTGTTTTGCATCCAGTTGCAACTTTCTTTGCAACGAAGAAGAAACTTCGAATCAGCAGGGTACGTAGAAGGGCGGATGTAGCCTTGTTGTAAAGCCTCTTCAATATACTCCTCCATGGCCCTCTGTTCCAGTAGTGAAAGGGGAAAGGGGTTTTCAAATCACTGAGTGGATCTGGTAGTCAGTCTGTCGTCGCGATGTGAAGGTGGCGGCAAAGGCTTCCAGAGATGAAGTTCCCGGGTGACCCAGAGTCGATGAGGGCATGGATTGGAATAGACATACCAGAGGCAGTAAGCACGACTATGGTGGTAAATGGCCGCAGGTTGGCTACTGGAGCCTGGAGAACACTCACCATAGGACATGCGGGTCAAATGGGACACATGGAGATAACATGTCCACCAATGCCACAGTAGAGAGTCCTTGGGTCAGCCGCCTCTGCCGCTCAACGGGGTTCAGTCTGGTTCAGTCTAACTGCATGGGTTCGGACCCAGGTCCTGGAGTGCTGTCAAGCTCTGGCTGGCTGAGGAATGAAGGAGATGGATGACCTTGGTGTTCATCAAGGCATGATCACACATGGGTGGCAATTCTTATGGACCGCTGAATGAATCACTCCAAACCGAGGGAATCGCATATGCCGCGAGATGCAGCCGCACTCTGGGTTCCCTGTCAATAGGTTGTAAGGAGCGAGTGCTCATTCCAATCACTAGCAGCCGCGAGAGTTCTGAATTTCAGGGCATACTCAGAGGCAGACATTTTTTTCCTTGACGGATATTATACAGTTCTTCACTCACAGAGGCATCTGCCACAGGCTTGCCAGATACTTCTCGGAAATGGTTGATAAAGTTATTGGATTGAGTCACTGTACCAGCCTGGGTCCAGATGGTTTCTGCCTATTGAAGCACTCGCCCCGTCAGCAGAGAAATTATGTAAGCAAACCTTGCCCGGTGGTGGTGTAGTGATGCGGCTGCATCTCCAAGGCCAACGAACACTGGAGCAGAAATCCATTGCATTCCCCCGCCAGGCCAGAGAAGGACGCTGGTTTGGCCATGGGACTGGCAACAATGGTCGGTGAAGGAGTGAAGGTGGTTGTGACGGATGAGCGAGGAAAAAGGACGCACACACCTCGGTGGACTTCTATGAAGCGAAGATACTCAGGGAAACACACAGGAGGCTTGGAGAAGGGAATTCGCTGGAGGTAAACGTTGGAGATCGTCTGGAGAGTAAGGTGAGCATCACTTCACACAAACGAGACCGGACAAATGACTGAGGTGAGGTGTGTGCTTAAATAGCGATGTTGATGAGAGCGTTATTTATAATAAATTAATGTTAATTAATACAGCCTCGACTTTTTATGATGCAATAATGTTAAATAATTTTAAATATTTTTTTCTGATTTTAGGTCATAACTTGCATTTCTCAAAATCTTAAAACTTTTGTTTATTTCCAGGTTTTACAAAAAATGTAGATTTTCACTGTGGTCTCAGACTTTTGGACATCACTGTCTACACATGATATAACACCTCAGTAGCAGTCTGCAAATCTGCCATAGACTCTTGTCCACAGGTCTTCCTTTGTATTTTCTGAAGCCTTTTGGACAGGCGATCCCAGGAGAGCTCTTGTCAGAAGTAATATAGCAAGAAAGAGAGATGGATAGTGAGAGACAGATACAAGTTGAGGAAAGACCACATGCTCTCGACTGTCCCTTTCTCCTTGCAGTCTGCTAGTCAAGGATCAGATGACTGATAAAGACACATATCCCACAGCAGAAGGTGGAGACAATCACTGCCGACTAACAGACCCTGTCAATTAGCCTCATGCCAGCGCGATAAGAGCCCCGTAATGAGCCTTTCATATCAGCGGTGAGACTGGACCTGTTCCCTGTGTGACAGAGAGACTTCCACTCCAATGCCTCCATTTGATAACAAAGGTTTCCCCTGTCAAATGATACATTACAGAGCTCAGTCTATATGCTCTTATTTTTGGACATAGTTCACAGAGACGCCACCGGCCTTTTACTCGCTCTGATCTGGTTGTGAATGATTGCAGTAATACAACCAGCTTTTTCTGTCTCTTCTCCTGTTAACAAGCCAATATAGCTGTCACATTTGAGATAATGTGTTGACCATTGAGAAACATAAGTAACAAGCTCTCTAGGTGACATTAAGGCAGGCTGTCTTTCTTGACATTGAAAGCACAGTAAAATGCCTCATTAAGTGCTTCTTTTAAATACATTTAATATTAATTTATGTGTAATAACATATATTAAAAACATTCCAACACAATATGTGGATATTTGTGTGTAAGAAATAAGCATAATTTCTTGAATGTTGTACAAAAAAGTATCTGGTTCCATTGGCAAAACATTTTGTAATATTTTCTAATTAAACTCTTTTAAGTATTATAATTTTTCTCCTGTACCACAGAGGCAGATACTTAGCCTCTGAAAAAAAAAAAAAAAAAAACCCTTCCACCCACTCCAAGTGTTCCCACTTTGTGGCAGTTATTAGGAGCTAATAGAATTGCGATGTTGCAATATGCTGATCCAATTACAGGATCTACATTAGCAATTAACTTCCAGCTAAAAATAACAATAATGCCAATTACATGCATAAATAATCATATAATCAGCATATTCTGTCACCAGACAATTATTGTGATTACCCCTCAGTTTATGGAATTCTTTGCCAGAGGGATGTGTACACAAAGCCATTCTCATTTCCCCTTGCTTTCTTATAAATTACCAATTTCATTTCGCGCAAGGAGCTCGCAAATGAAAAATCAACACTTAAATATCCTCTAAAATGAACATGCGTGGCTATAAGTACTGCTAATGGAATAGGACATTTACTGTACAATTTACAATTTCAGGAAAGCTTAAGCATAGGACTTAACGACAGCTCTAATCGTATTTTTCTTTGTCTCTTGAAAGTTGGACAGGGGCAACCTCTTTTATTTTTTTTGATCATTCGGATGAAAAAAAAAACTGTCTTATTGCAGTGGAGGAAATGGACTTTTAATGTCCTTCAGTTTTATGTTGCCGTCTGGGTCTAGAGTGCTAGTTTTTGTTCAATGTCCAGTTCCCTAGGGTTGAGAGAAGGTCTCTGAATTCTTCTGCTGGCAGAGAAGCAGAGCACAGCTTGCAGTGAAAGCCCGGTGTTGGTGGTCCGAGGCGGAATCTCGGAGTGAATGACTTATTCTGTATGTTAGGCTGACATGCAGGGTGAGGACAGGGCCACTGTTGGCCGCAGGGAAGCCTGATTAGACTGATCTGGCAGAACAACTTTTTTTTACACTTGGTCTGAAAAGATACACTTATATAGAACTGATATTCTGACATAGCTATATATACCTGCGTTATACGAGATGACAATCTCTTCATCTTTTAAACGTGTGTTTATCTACTCGTTTCCATAGAAGCAAATGTGGTAACCAGTTTCCTTTGTTAGATAAAATCCCAAGATTTAGTCATTTAAAATTATTACACCCTAAGCACTCTGTAATGCTCTGCAATGATCCAAATAGCACAATATTTTCAATGAGTAGCATGTGAAACCAAGGTTACCAAGCCTGTGGCTTCAGTGCAACTGCACTTTTCCAACACGTTCTTCATCATTCATCAGTCAAGCTTCCAGTATTTCCCTACAGTAGAGGGCGCTACACTGTCTGTCTCTGTTATAACAACAACCACACATGATTATGCTGACATAAAATAAACTTAAGCGAAAATTATAAATGCTGCACTGAAAACTAACTGAAATAAATAAAAACTAAAAGTGAAATTAAACTAAAGAAGAATAAAAAGAAAAAAAAATAAGTAAGGAATAACTGACGACGGGTGTGTATTATTTTTCAAACGACCCGGAGTCAATTATTCGGTTGCCACAACCTCATTTTTCAGATGATGTATTTCAAGAAATTTATCAGGTTATCAGAGTTATCAAGCGTGAATGAATTACCTAAGTCTGTGCGTCATCAACAATATTCGGCAGCAGCATCTTCACTAATAGAGAAACTGTACGTTTATTTGCTCCAAGAGCAGGGTCGTTATTACCTAGTTAGTGAGAAATTCATGTAGCTTTTAAGTTGGTAAACTATTTTACTGACAAAATTTTCAGAGCAGCGCTGACGACATGTGCGAGTGTGTCCGTACTGTATGTGTGTGCATTTGAGTGGGAGAAAGAGAGTAGCCTGTGTGCTTTCCATTCCCAATAAAACATAATTTTGTGGCAAAAAAACACGTAAATAATTTGTCGTTTGTCATTGTTTTCCATTGGCAGTGAGCATTTTACGTACTGTTTATGTGTCCCGTGCTTCTTGCGTTTTTAGCCACCTGATGCGCCTTGCATTTTTGTAGGAGCGCTCTGAGTGCCTGAAGTTAAAAAGAAAACAACTCAAAAAGAAAAGCACCCAACGTCATTCACGTTTTTTTTTTTCCATTGTCCAATTGAATGAATGGAGAGGCGGAACGGAAGCCCTTCCGTTGTGGTGACTATGTGGTCTCAGAACATCCGTCAACCAATCAGATTCAAGCATTCAAAAGCCCTGTAGTTTAAAAAAGTTATGAAAGTGACAAAAGACCATAACAAAACTAAAAGGTGTGAAACCCTAGAATATATAAAACAACTAATTTAAAATATTAATAAAAACTTCTATAGTATAATATAGTATATAGTATAGTAATATAATATGAAAACACTGCAAACAAAGTAGCACTTGCATTGTGCACTTGAAAGAGTATTTAGATTTGATTTGATTTGATTTAAATGTTCATTTAGAATATATTTTTTAAAGGAAATAAAATAGTCAGGATAACAAATGTTACAAGTGTTAGGTGTAATAAATAAATAATAACTAACTAACTAAATAAATAAAGTTACTTGCTCCCTAGCAAACCAAAGTAAGTCTCAAGTCTCACAAAAACAACAAAAAACATTATTTTGCCTTAGAAGTAGGCCACATGTGGCTGCCATTGGACAGAATGTCACTCAGTTTCAGTGGAGGTCTTGAACTGAGCCTTAAACATGAGGATTTGTGTGAGATGGGTGTGTGTGTGTGTGTGTGTGTGTGTGTGTGTGTGTGTGTGTGTGTGTGTGTGTGTGTGTGTGTGTGTGTGTGTGTGTGTGTGTGTGTGTGTGTGTGTGTGTGTGTGTGTGTGTGTGTGTGTGTGTGTGTGTGTGTGTGTGTGTGTGTGTGTGTGTGTGTGTGTGTGTGTGGCAGATTTGGGTGAGAGCGGTCTGAGCCAGATCCACTGGGCAGCAACAGAGCAAATTGCAGCCGGCTTCTGGGAACACTTTCCATATAGCAGCTAAAGCTCAGGGCTCGTGTGTACTGCCTCTGTAAATAGTGTTAAAGTGAAAGGAGAGGCTAGCGGCCATTTTTGGCCTGGCATCTCTCAGCTTCTCACTGGCATATGCTGTCTGCTTAGGACATACTATTAGTCACAAGGGGGAAAGTTATAAATATGTCCCAGAACAAACAGTTGAGGTCTAAAAGTTTCTGAAGACTGCAGGCCAGGGTCAGGTTGCATAATGGGATAATAACAGGTATAGGTAGACCTCTTTATTTATCCATAATAATATTAGCCTGGCTAAAGTCTAATGAGGTCCTGCTGTCCATCTAAGTGAGTGACAACAGAGACAGCTGTAATATATCTATCCGTTGGTACAGGAGCTGACATGCATATTTGATTTATGTCTATTGTTTTATAAAAGGAACGGAGCGGGACGGCTGCTCTTTGCAATGCATCAGTAAAGTGGGCCACAAGTTTCATCAGTTCAAAGGAATACATTATTTGCTTTAGTGTTCCAACAATGACAAAAAGTCTCTTCGATGTCTGCAGGACATTTCTTGTGACCAACGAGATGAAGATCACTTCATTCTCTTTATATGCAGCCAATTACAATGCACCAGTCCTGCTCAGCTGCCACAAGTGCTTTTTATAAAAACTAAGCCTTCAGAAGTGGCCACAAGAATTGAAGGAATTTACCATCCACACAAAACCCGTAGATTTGTTGCAGTTCATATAATTTTGGTTTTGGCTCTGGAATAATTTGCAAGCGTGCACTTCAAATGAGATGCTTTCGTGCAAAGTGCAGCATGTTGTGTGCTGTGGACGGCAGTCTGGAGTAATTGAGGTCATTTGATATGCACCATTTGGGGGTCCAGCCCTCACATATAATGTGCTGTTTTGACATGAGTCGAATGAACCCTTGCCATGCCACCTTTATTGCCCTTAAATATACTGTACACTTGAATCAGTGGCTGAATATCATCTCAAGCCAGCCTGATCTCATTGGTATTCATAAATAACCTTTACATCTATTTTTTTTTTACATTTGGAGATGTACGCAAATATACAAAACATACTGACAGCATCTAATATACAGTTGCAAGAAAAAGTATGTGAACCCTTTGCAGAATGTGTGAAAATTATGAGTAGTTTTAACAAAATAATAATAAAAAAAAACATATATATATATATATATATAAAATATATTATATATATAATTTTTTTTCCTACTGTCCTGAATAAGATATTTTTCATACTTTGTTTTTTTACATATAGCGCACAAGACAAAAAAAAATGGCTGAATTTATAAAAATGACCCCATTCAAATGTTTATGAACCATTGATTCTTAATTTCAATTTTTGTTTGTTTGTTTTTTTGTGATGGTTGCTCTTGAGTCCCTTGTTTGTCCTGAGCAGTTAAACTGTCCAATGTTCTTCAGAAAGATCTTTCAGGTCCTGCAAATTATTCAGTTTTCCAGCGTCTTTTGCATATTTGAACCCTTTCCATCAGTGACTGATGGAATGATGATTTTGATGATTTTGAGATCCATATTTTCACACTGAGGACAACTGAAGGACTCAAACACAACTATTAAAAAAGGTTCAAACAGTCACTGATGCTCCAGAAGGAAATTAAGAGCTGGGGGTGAAAACTTATTGAATTTGTAGATCAAGGTAAATTGTATTTAATTTGTCTTCCGGGAAACATGCAAGTATCTTCTGTTGCTTCCGAAGAGCAGTACTAAATTAACAAAGAAAATAGGAAAATAAGAAAAATACGGGTAAAGTTAGGAACAGGTTTGGTGGTATAGTTAGGTTTAAGGGTGGGGGAAGGGTCAACAGTGTAATTATAGATGTAATGACCAAGTAATTACAGAAGTAATTACATACAGGTATTTTTGTTAAATATATGTACAATAGAAAAACACTTAAATACACAATAAGTGCATTGTATCAAATGCTTAATTTAAATGTTGGTACATAGTATAAGGCCACCTAATATAAAGTGGGACCAATAATACATTTATATTATAAATATATAGTTACATTTTACATACAAATGCCTATGAGATCCTGTTGTCCCAATTTATTTCTAACTTACAAGCATGACACTCTCTTTTTGTCAACATCCACAATATGTTTCAGGATTAAATTACAGGTTGCATACACACATACCCATCTAAGAGGGTAACACTTTTTTTTAAAGAGCTTACAATCACTATTAAAGGAACCATTAAATGCAGACACAAAGGTCCTCAAATTACCACAAATGCACAAACTCAGTCTTATTATCTTGAGCAAAAACATCAAGATCTTTCTGACAGTAGACAACTAGAACAACTACCTTCTCAACACCACAGGACTGCACCCAGTCTGAAAACCAGTAAGTCCTAGAGGAACATCCACAATTTACTGGTTCCCAGACCATAGAAACCCAGGGGAAAGGCACTCCACCCAGGCATAGTCGTCATGCCTCTGGGTTCCTGCATGTCCTTTGTGAAGATGGTGGCAAACAGCCAGAATCCCGCTCCAAAGAGAAGCGCGTAAGGCGTGCTTTGGCACAAGTTGTGCTGGACACAGAATGTTCCCCCTGAATGCTATTTATGTTTGCTCAGTCATATATGTCTGTAGATATACTCAGAGAGAGATGAATGTTCAGACTCGGACCACGGCTTAGAAAATCAATTGTCTGCAGATGAATTATTGCCTGACATATTTGATAATCTATTTGGTTACATAAGGACTACATTTCATGGAGCGTCAAATACAGAAATGAGTCTTCTTCAGGTCGGCCTCAGTTCAACCTCTGAGGTCTAAGGTCTTGGTTCATTAAATGAGGCAACAAAATGTCAGGGGTGGTCAAACAATGTGATTAATGTGCCTGAAGAAGAAAATTGGTTGCAAATGAACAAAATATGTCATTTCCGACCTCGGAGCGAGAACACATAATAAGGCACGGCTAATTACTGTGCTGAGGTGAGGACCTCAACTCAAGCCCTTATCTTAGTTTTGAATCCAAACCAGGCAAAGAGCTTGCCATTTGTCAGATTAGACAGCGTCAACATTCTTTGAATTCTGCGCAAATGAATCGGAAAACAAAGCATTAAAAGTGGTTTGATAATCAGAGTGTCCTGAACACACTCTGACCATAAAGGTTAGAAACCCTGTTGTAGTAAAAGCCTGCATAAAAGTACAATTTTGCTAAAAATCTGATATGATGCCACAAGCAGGATTTTGTTGAATGGGGTTATATAGACAGTTGACAGTTGCAATAAACTGTAGTAACCTGGCACCACAACAAAAAAAAGCTGGTCTGCAAAGATTGGGGTGGGATGGGGTGGCGTGAGGGTCTGGCGCAAGCTGGCAGCACCGTCAACGTCTGCCCACAGCTATGCCTCTCTTTAGTTGACTGCTTTTATGTGGCAGCCCTGTAGTCGCCCACATTCCATAGTGTCCAAACACATTAACCACACATGAATCACCAATCTGATGCCACCACCCAATCCAATAAAAAAAAAAATATAGTTTCACTTGCTGCCACACCAGCCACCTGTGCAGACAGCAGCATGAGATTTCCAGATATATCAACACATTCTCACACCCAACTCGTCACATATTGAAGCTTGGTCAGGACCCCTCAGCATCACTTTTTAACGTTCTTTCAACATGCCGGCTACTCCATTGATTTCAGGTGTTTGCCCTATGCGCCAGATCGATATGCATTTATTTTTTTCCATTTGTAAAAAGAGACATTATTTTATAAATATTTATAGGCTACTTTTATATTTTGGAGCAACTAACCCCAATCCTACCATAAAACTACCCACTTCTAAACAATATAAAACATGTAACAAGCTAATAAAATTACAGTCACTGGTATTTATTGCAAAAACTGACCAAAAACAGTATAAAAGTTAACCCAGGTTGTGACATGAGGGTGAGTAATTAATGACAATTTTATTTTTGGGTGAACTAATCCTATAATGTTTTAAGTGCTGAAATGATCCCACCGCTCTATGAACACCCGCAGTCATATCTCATTCAAAAGATACTACTTTTTAGCAGAGCCGGCCCAAGCCTTTATGGGGCCCTAAGCAGAATTTTATTTGGGGGCCCCTCTGTGCCACCAATACGATTGACTATTGTCATCATCAACTTTATTAGTTGTAACTGTGTTGTTTACATAATTTCTGCCTTTCATGTTTTTATCCATATAAGGTTTTTAATTGTAACAGTAGCAAACCCACAAGAGTGCTCAGGTGTTAATTTGCACTTTAATATTCAAAGTCTTACAGTACTACAGTTCAGACTGGGATATGTACAATTGTACAATGTACAATTTGTATGCTGAATATGCTCACAAAGTCCTCTCTGGACTCTGGACGAAAGACAAAATCCTATCTGGACTCTGGACAGGGACGGATGTACTCTCTGGCCTAGGGACCGGGGCGGAAGTCCTCTCTGGACTCTGGGCAAGGGCTGGAGTCCCCTCTGGATGCTGGTCGGGAGACGAAGCTGATGTGTGTGCAGCCCACACACAAAAAATGGCTGTTGCCATTATAGTCAGTGTTTCATTGACAGGAAAAGACACAGGTTCAGGTTCAGGAACTTCTCTCTCAGGGAGAGGCTCTAGCGTGGTGGTGGGAATCTTGGCAGAGGGCTCTGGCATGGCAGCGGCCATCTTGGCAGAGGGCACAGGCTCGGCGGCCATCTTGTCCGAAGACACAGAAACGGCAGCCATGTTGTCCAAAGACACAGGTTCCCAAAAATGTTTAGGGGTAACATCCTCCTCGACCTCCCCTACTGTGAAAGGGGAACCAGCAAGCAGAAGAGCACACTCCAAAAATTCCACAAATGACCCTCAAGGACCATAACGGACAAGTTTATCTTAAAGTGGTTTGTTTAGTCCATAACAGAAGAAATAAATTAGTGCACAATCTGGTAGGTCAGTTAAATAAGCAATGTCCAAAAAATCTTGGATGTGGTCCTCGAGGGAGTGATTACCTAGCCGTAAATAGACTAATCTCACTGCTGGATCCATTGTTAGGTCTTGCGTTCTGTAACGGTGCTACTGCAGACAAGAGGCACTGGATTCAAGTGCAGTAAGAATTTATTGAAACAGGATAAAACGGAAATAACTCTAGACAAGGAACAAAATAAACCAAGGTCCATGAACATGACGCTACAACAAATGCACACGATACAACCATGTATAGGTAACGGAAGACTAAGAACAAGAGAAGCACTTGGGTATACTTGTATATACACAAAGGGAAACAAGGTTAACAAGATAACAAGGGGGAGTGGCTAAAAGGCAACACCTGGGGAAAACTAATCCATAAAGACTACAAAGAACTACAAAACATGACACAAGACAGGAAATAACAAAAGTGCTCACACAAGACAGGGGAACACAGGCTGGGATCATGACAAGAAGGTTAAAAAGAACAGCATTTATCTGAAATAGAAAGCTTTAAAAAATATATTTTCAACACTAATAATCATAAATGTTTGTTAAGCATCACATCATCATATTAGAATGATTTCTGAAGGATCATGTGACACTGAAGACTGCAGTAATGATGCTGAAAAGTCAGCTTTGATCACAGGAATAAATTACACTTTACTATATATTCACATAGAAAACAGCTATTTTAAATTGCAATAATATTTCAATGTTTTACTGTATTTTTGATCAAATAAATGCAGCCTTGGGGAGCAGAAGAGACTTCTTTTAAAAACAAGAAATGTTGATGGATTTTCTTTCAAACGTTAAACAGAGCTTTTTATTTTGCCGGAAACACGCAGGGAGACCATAGTGCTTCTTTTTGTTAAAAACAACAACAGATTTATAAATTATTCTCATTACGAATTTGTGAAGATGTTTGCTGCATGTTGCATTCCCAAATGATAATTTTGAGCAACTCAAACATATAGCACTTACTTACTAAAAGTATTTACTGTGAACAGAAACTGAAAGCTATGCTGTACTCCGTCCAAAACATGCAGCACCTTAGATAAGATATTTGCACTTAACCATATCACATTTTTCTCGCACTTTGCATTTTGAACCTTGGCTAACAAGCTAATAGTGTCCAGCCGATAGTGCCACGAGCTCGTGCAGCGCTGTCAGAATCAATCCGTGCATATATTAGAAAACTTTTTGACATGTTGTAGTTTATTTAGTAATTGTTTAAGGCCATTTCCCGATTTCAATCATCAAAAAGTAACATGCAGCAACAAGTCATTTCATTTGCTCTTGGGGGCCAAGGGGCTCTAAGCAGCCACTTAGTTTGGTTATGCCTTGGGCCGTCTCTGATCTTTTGCAGGGCGTAATCGGTCACGAGACACGCGAGACCCAATGATATTTTACAATCAAAGCTGACGTAATGGCACAATTGGTCATGAGCCATCCGAGAGCCAATGCAATTTCAATATCAAAGCTGATGTAATGTTTCTTCAAGCAGCAATTTTTGAATGTGTGCATGATCTATGGCAGATGGAGACGCTAGTGGCTTTTCTTCACACATATTAATAATTTGGCCTCGGAACACTTGGAATATTTGTATATTTGGAAAAAAAATTGTGCCTGTAGTCGTATCTGCCTGTTATATCCTGTGTTTTATATCATATAATACTCAAATGGGTAGGTTTAGGGGTGGGATTGGGTTATGTGTTCAAACGTGTCTAAATAGCGTAAATAAAATAAATAAAATAAATGTAAATAAAATTATGCTGGCTGATTAAATTGAGGTCTTCAACATTTCATAATGGAAAAACCATAACCCTACATATAATTTCCTCATGACGATAACATTCCCATGCCCAACACGTTTGTCTATGAAGCCAAAGGTTTATCATTGAAATCAATGGAGTACCGTGTGAGTTAAAAAGTGACACTAAAGGGTTCTGACCAACATGTTTACCATATACATGCTACATAAACCCAAGCTTTTTAAGTTGCTGAGATTGCAGAGCAGGAACTTTCAGACTTTTCTTGTGTTATTGTTAATATACTTTGATGAGCATAATTTCTAATAAGTTATAGAGTTCCTTATTTTGACTCTTGAAGCATTTTCACACATTTTTTTTTCACCCTTAATTAAGGGTATAACCAATGATGGCCACGGACAGGACCTGCTGGGTACTTAGGAAGGAGCCTAATTGAATCTGACAATAATTTTCACATCACTCCCATGCTCTGTCTCCAATGCTATTAGTGACATTACTGCACTAATGGTTGCCATGGCAGCATGAGCAATGCTCATTAATGACCTCAGCAGTAGTAATATTCAGTTTAATCTTTTCTTTTTCTTGCTGCTTCTTTTTATCTAACTTCTGATTTGAAGATGTAGGAGCACTTATGAGATGTAGCCCAGTAATGGACTGCTCTCAAGACAGGTTGGTAGAAGTTGTGATGTTTCCGGTTGTAATTAGCATTTGAAAACACAGGGCATGAAAAAAAAATATTAGACAATTTTTAGTATTAAAGGTTTTTCTTTTGCATGATTTTAACAGAAAAAAAAATCTAATTCTAATTTCACTGTGGATGCTTTTGCTTCTCACAGTCTGAGTTCTGCTTTAATCACACTCTAAAATATAATTAGTAGATCAGGTAAATAATCTGAATAAAAATATTTACTTGATAATTGCATTTTTTTTATTGTGCTAACATTCTGTCAATTATAGCAAGTGTACAGTTTTATTTATGCACTGCTGTTGTCTGTTTTACTGTAGAATAAAAGTTGATTTGCTTTCCATGACATGTACATACTTGTGTACAAATGCATGTACATACACACACACACACCCTCCAAATCATTGAATTCAGCTGTTCCATACACTTCCGTGGCCAAAGGTGTATAAAATCAAACACCTAGGCATGCAGACTACTTGCTTCTACAAATATTTGTGAAAGAATGGGTCGCTCTCGGGAGCTCAGTGAATTCAAGCATGGTACCGTGATAGATTGCCACCTGTGCAATAAATCCATTTTTGAAATTTCTTCACTACTAATTATTCCATGGTCAACTGTTTGTGGTATTAAAACAAAGTGGAAGCAATTGGGAACAACAGCAACTCAGCCACGAAGTGGTAGGCCACGTAAAATAACAGAGTGGGGTCAGCGCACGCTGAGGCACACAGTGAGCAGAAGTCACCAACTTTCTGCAGAGTCAATAGCTACAGACCTCCAAACTTTGTGTGGCCTTCAGATTAGCTCAAGAACAGTGTGTAGAGAGCTTCATGGAATAGGATTTCAAGGCCGAGCAGCCGCATCCAAGTGCAATGCAAAGCGTTGGAGGCAGTGGTGTAAATCACGCCGCCACTGAACTCTAGAGCAGTGGAGACGTGTTCTCTGAAGTGACAAATCACACTTCTCTGTCATGCAATACGATGAACGAGACTGGGTTTGGCGGTTGCCAGGAGAACAGTACTCTTCTGTCTGCATTGTGCCAAGTGTAAAGTTTGGTGCAGGGGAGATTATGGTGAGGGGTTGTTTTTCAGGGGTTGGACTTGGCCCCTTAGTTCCACTGAAAATAACTCTTAATGCTTCAGCATACCAAGACATTTTGGACAATTTCATTCTCCCAACTTTGTGGGAACATTGTGAGGATGACCCCTTCCAACAAGCAAAGTCCATAAAGACATGGATGAGTGATTTTGGTGTGGAGGAATATGACTGGCCTGCACAGTCTTGACCTTAACCCGATAGAACACCTTTGGGATGAATTAGAGTGGAGACAGCGAGCCAGGCCTTTTCGTCCAACATCAGTGCCTAACCTCACAAATGTGCTTCTAGGAGAATGGTGAAAAAAAATCCCATAAACACACTCCTAAACCTTTTGGGAAGCTTTTGAAGCTGTTATAGCTGCAAAGGGTGGGCCAACTCCATATGAAACCCTACAGATTAAGAATGGGTTGGGATGTAATGGCTGGCATCCCAAAACTTTTGGCAATATATATATATATATATATATATATATATATATATATATATATATATATATATATATATATATATATATATATATATATATATATATATATATATATATATATATATATATATATATATATATATATATATATATACTATTTGTTTTGGACATGTTGGCTGTGGATTGTATTCTGTAATCTCTCCAAGCTGTCTGGGGTGGGGTGTTGTGTGTGTGTGTGTGTGTGTGTGTGTGTGTGTGTGTGTGTGTGTGTGTGTGTGTGTGTGTGTGTGTGTGTGTGTGTGTGTGTGTGTGTGTGTGTGTGTGTGTGTGTGTGTGTGTGTGTGTGTGTGTGTGTGTGTGTGTGGTAGTGTAATTGTTATAATGATAGCAGATTTTTTGAAACTTGTAATTTATTTGAAATGATTAAGAATTGAAGGCAAAAGAAACCATGCAAATTGTTGCAGTCTATGAACATCTCTTTTTCTACAGTGCACTGAACAATTCTCTACACAGCAAAGATCCTCAAATGAACAGCTGCTCTTTTAAGAAGCCTATTCTTACCAGCTAGTTTGGCACAACTGTGTAAAAATAATGGGACAAACAAGCGTCTGTTGTGGAGAGGCAGTGTTCTGAATGTGGTCAAGCTTTGTTTAACGAGATTCCTGTGAAGCTCATTTTTCTCGGGATAGAACACTCCTGGATTTGTAACAAATAACATTTCAATCGCCTGTAAACAACAGGGTGCGTGGCCAGATTCACATCTGATTCATGGAGCACTTCCCGGCATGTCAGCCAAGAGGACGGCCGTGCGGTGGCTCTAGTTGGGTCGAGCGCTGAGCAGCTGGACCGTGGCAGATCTTTTCACACACCCACACAACACACAACAGCCACCAGCTAAAACACACAAACCCCACCCCAGACAGCTTGGAGAGATTACAAAATACAGTCCACATGGCCAAAACAAATGGTGCAGTTCCATCACAGTAGCCCATGTAACTGATACGGATTGTCTGAGAGCAATAACTAAATCCTACATCTGAGGCTGGATCAAGAAACGTGCACATCTTGTTTTTCTTCATACTTTGTCTCACAAAACGACTGTACAACACCTGGAGGATAAATTAACGATGATGTAGAAGAACAAATTGACTGTTTCAATGATGTGACTGCTTTTCACTGATTCAAAGAGATTTTAAACCTATTCATAGTCACAATTCATAAAACAAAATCAGTGATCCTTACCTGAGGTCATGAAAGAGAAACATCATTTATCTATTCGTTAATAAATGAAGGCACTAAATGTGACATGTTTTATGTAATGATTAAAGTTTGTTCAAATTAAAAGTTAAAATTGGCCATGTTCTGTAATTGATGTAAATAAAACTAGATTTAATTATTCTGCATGGAACCAATCTTACTGATATAGATATTATACCGCAAAGTGATGATATCAATGATCACTACCTTGTAACTACCGTTATCGACCAGGTAGAACAATTATCCCAACCACAAAAGATTGATTCATACATAACCTGCCTGATCTGTCTCAGCTGCTCAGTGTACCCAAATGAACTTGATGAAATGCTCTTGCACACATGAAATAAAAAAAAGGTAAGATAGAAAAGTACTGCACCATGGTAAAACAGTATTACTCATGCTCTCAATAGAGAAACTCATAACCTAGAGTGCAAATTAAAACAAACTCATTTAGAGGTTTTAATAATCGTGTGTTTAAAAAGGCTCTAAAAGCAGCCAGGGCCGAACATCTCTGCAAACTCATAGAAAATAGCCAAAACAATCCAAGGTTTTTATTTAGTACAGTGGTTAGATTAACAAATAAACAGATGCCACCTGAACAGAATATTCCAACGCTGTTTAGTAGTAATGCCTTTATGAATTTCTTCACTGAGAAAATCAAAGCATCAGAAATACAATTGTAAATGTACATCCTTGGGCACATTTTATGATTCAACCTCAATTATCACCCCTCAAGGACAATTGCTGTGCTTTACAACTATGGGACTAAATAAACCTCGAAACCAAAAACATGTTTATTAGATACAATACCCACCAAACTAAAGAGTTGTTACCTGTAGCAGAAGAGCCTCTTCTCAATATTATTAACTTGTTTCTTCTCTTGCTCATGTCCCAAGACCCTTCAAGCTAGCCGTTATTAAGCCTCTCATTAAGAAACCACAACTAGATTAAAATAAATAGTCAAATTACAGACGCATTTCAAAACTTCTAAAATAGAGTGTTGTGTCTGCTCAATTGTGCTGTTCCTTTCAACAACAAAAAAAGGAAGATATGTATGAATAATTTCAGTCATGATTCAGGCACCATCATAGCACAGAAACTGAGCTTGTTAAAATGACAAATTACTTACTTCTTGTCACACCTAGCCTGTATGTGTCGTCTTAGTTTCACTTTCACAGATTTTTTGTTATATTCATTGATTCCTGTGTTCTATTCCCACCACTCGTTTGTCGGCTTGGTTACTAATATGATTTGTCATTCTGTTCAGCTGTGTTCACCTTATCATCATCAGTATATTAGTTCCTGTGTTTTCAGTGTTATTTGTCCATTAATGCCTGTGTTGTGTTTGTTTGGCTGCCTTTATTTGAGTTGACTTGTGCGGATTATTAAAGATTTTCTGAACATATTCTTCTTCATCATTGTGTGTTTTGCAACCGAGCATTATGCTTCTAGCTTTTTACCAAGGCTGCATCTCAATACTAGTTTTACTTGATCTTAGTGCTGCGTTCAGCACTATATCATGACATAGTCTTAGGTCAATTACAAAATTAAACTGGTATTCAGGGACAGGCATTAAAATGGTTTAGATTGTACCAATCTGACCATTACCATTTTGTTTATTTAAATGGGGAATTATCTAAGTTAACGTCAGTAAATTATGGAATGCCACAAGGGTCTGTTTTAGGCCCTCTGCTATTTTCAATATACTGTACATGCTGCCCCTTGGTAATATTATTAGACAACATGGAATTCGTTTCCACTGTTACGCTGATGAAACTCACTTAGTAAATTCCATCACGTTGAGATGAAATCTCTAAATTATCGAAATGTACAGAGTGTGTTAATGATATAAATATTAGATGATGAGTAATTTCTATTAAAGGGGTCATGAATTGAGAAATAAACTTTTCATTCAGCCTTTGATATGTAAAAGTTAATTGTGATATAAGAATATCCTGTACGTTTTGGAGCTGAAAACTTCCTTGTTAGTCAAAGAAAAGTTTTTATTGACACCAGGCCCAGCAAACGCTCGATCTCAGTATATGCCAGGCTGTGACGTCTGAGTGTGGTGGAGCACTGCCTCTGCAGAAGAAGATCAACGCCTACTTCATCACTGCCTGTTAAGCCCCGCCCGCCAATTCGTGCATGTAATATAGGCCTGTTAAACCAGATCGAGCTACCAAGCAATAAACATGCCTTTGAGGATTACAAAATATTGTGCAGTGCCTGGGCTCGACAGTAATGCAACATGAAAGTAAATGTGTTCATTCTAATGCCTGATCTGAAATGTAATGACTAATGTAGTCAGATGTTCTTTGTCTGTGTGTCAGTTAATCAAACCAGTGACTAAATGTCAACTTGTGTTGTTTCTCTTAGTAGGATGAAAATAATCTGTTATTTACTTAACGGTGATTCAATTCTTTCTTTAAAATCTGTAAAGAAAGCTCCCTTTTCAATCATTGGAGCAGCGCGCGCTGAACCTGTTAATCAAACCGCGAGAGTTTATCAGTGACGCGTTTATCAGTGACTCCCGTTTTATTCAACGAATCTCTTAACTATATCACGTTTGCACTGTTAGTGAAAATGAAAGCATTCGTTAGAGTACAGAAACTGAGTTGCAATGATGAGATCGCTGCTTTCATGCGCTCAACATGCGTGTGATCGGCTACAATGATCACCACTGCAACCTTTCATGCCACGATCTGAATAATGCCTAGAAAATGTCTTTTATTTGTAAATTATGACAATTTTGATGTAAAAAGCATTCTAACATTATAAGTGCACCCCAGGAAACATCATAAAACAATAAACCAACACAGTTCATGACCCCTTTAAGTAATTTCTATTAAATTCAGATAAGACTGAGGTATTACTTTTTGGACCAAAAACGTGCACACAGAATATATTTGAATACAATTTTCATCAATAAGGATGTACTGTTACTTCATCCTCTACAGTTAAAGACCTGGGATTTATATTAGACAGCAACTTCGAAATTTCAAAAATCATATTTCATATGTTACAAAAACAGCCCTCTTCCACCTCAGAAACATTGCTAAACTACGGAACATGCTATCTGTATCTAAAAGCTAGTTCATGCATTCATGACCTGTAGACTGGATTACTGTAATGCGCTACTAGGTTGTTGTCCTGCATCCTTAATAAACTGGCAACAGTTAGTCCAAAAGGCAGCTGCTTCTTACCAGGTCAAGGAAAAATTAACAGGTATAACTCCAATTGTATCATCTCTAAACTGGTTACCTATTAAGTTTCATATTGATTACAAAGTATTGCTACTAACCTATAAGGCCCTAAATGGTTTAGCTCCTGTGTATTTAACCGATCTTACCACACTACAATTCATCATGCTCTTTAAGGTCACAAAACTCTGGACTTTTGGAAGCACAGGATATTTGGCTCCTAAACTCTGGAATAGCCTTCCTGATAATGTTCGGTGCTCAGACACACTCTCCCAATTTAAATTGAGAACAAAGACACATCTCTTTAGCCAAGCATTCACATAATGCACCTCATAACCTTGTAGTTATATCATATCAAATGCACGTCATTATCTATTGCTTGAAATAATATCAAAAGCAGCTATGCTAATTATTTTCCATTTGTTTTCTGTTTCTACCTCGGGATGCCCATCTAACTAACTAAAGATTATACAAGCTCCAGTTTGGATCAATCCTCTTTGAAAATTTCAGATAACCCAACACCTAACTATATGATTTGTATTGTCTTAGAACTGTACATTTCTGACATGGACATTACTTGGACACTGTCACCTCTAGAGATTACTCTAAATTGTAATGTAGAAACATGCATTTTCTGTAAAGCTGCATTGAAACAATGTATTTTGAAAAGCGCTATACAAATAAATGTGAATTGAATTGAAATGTTAATAAATTATAAAGACAAATGGAAGTCTGGTAAATTTGCAGTTTAGGCCTTGTGGCATATGCATGCACTTATTAACATAGCTGTGTGTGTCAAGTTTAAGTAAAAAAAAAAACATACATATACACTACTTATGAAGTACTTCATTGCTTTGAAGAAACCATGACTGAATCTGAACCTAATATAGTTAATCACAGGACGCAGTATTATTCATTAGTTACATAATTGCTCAATTGTTTACCCAACAGATATTACAGTTATTTTTTTATATTTATGTTTCAAGAAAATATTGATATTCTTGTAGATATATGTGTAGTATATGTTTAAACCAAATAGTGCTTCATTTTGTTCAATGTGAATTAATTTCATTTCTGTTACCAAGTGTGATGGAAGAATGACAGTTGGCTTATTGCTGAATTTGGTAAAACATCTCTATGCTTTGTCTGAATTTATTGAGGTTGGAAAGCTGTTCGGTTGCCCAGAGATGGGAAGCTGCCAGTAATGGACAGTTGCAGATGCCAAATTGAGGAAGTGAAAGTTTTGGCACCCCCTCCTCTCTCGTTTTTCTCAACCATTACACTAAAGGCCTAAGAGCCACAAACCCTCACACTGAATGTATATGAACATACACTCACACCTTTGTGTGGCTTAATATTTATGTTTTTTTTTTTTACATTTCTTCATACTTTTAGTAGATATTATACATATTATGTGTAGTGATGCCGGTTCCCAGAACCACAATTTAACTGTTATACTGCATATGTACACAAAATAATCATAATCAAACTTCATGGACGATGCTGGAAATAGGTATGGAAATGTCAATTTTTCATATAGGCTACAAATATCTCTAATAAAAGTCAAATACATCCATACACATCTGGACAAGACCTCAGCTAGGACTGAAAACCAAATTAATTATTTAATATGCATGCAGCATCTCATCTTATTTACACTTGATCTATTTTATGCTCATTCTCACTGTGTTTTCTTTTTATTATTATTATTAAAGTGGGTGAAAGCGGGTTATTCTATATGTGTTCTCTTCATCTTTATTTGCTTCTGCACCTAACATGCACATACCTATTAACCTATTAAACTAGCAGGCTGTTTTCCCCAGGCAGTGTAATCATGTGAAGGCTATATTGTTGCTGAGGTTACAGCTGTCTTTCATGTTTACGTGTCTTAAAAACACATTGATGTGAATTTCTGCATCGTCAATACATTTTTGCTTGCATATCTCATGATATAATATAGGCTTGTGCACTGATTTGTCATACAATTAGAGGGAAAGTTCACCCACGACATTACATTCCAAACCTGTATGACTGACTCTATTCTCTGGAAAACCAAAATGATTGAATTTTTTGTCCACAATGAAAATTCGTTCAGTTCAGTGTTCTTTGGACAGAATCGCTCTTCAAAATATTTTCCACGTAAGAAAGTCATACAGGTTTGAAACAACATGAGGGTAAGTAAATGAGGGGGGGAGGGGGGGGGGGGGGGGTTGAATTATCATTTTAAGTACAGCATAAATGAGAAAATAGAGCCTAATGATACAATCTGCACGTTTCTATGTCGACTCATTTAGAGACTCTTTCTCTTTAGGGGAAGTGAGACAGGAAGTCTGAATCCTGAGGAGGTGGCACTGAATGAGTGAATGTCTTTATGTCCTGCATGAGTTGGCTTTCAAATGTCTGTAGGGTAGGGAAAAAATACAACAAAACAAATTATACAAAAAAGTCCTGTGTTGTCATAGATGATGATGCCAATAAATCCTGCATATGCACACTCGTAAGAAATACAGGGAAGTGTATTGCAAAATCTTTTGACCGCTGGGCACTGCATCCAAGGGGATTTCCATTAGAGCTTCTGCAAATATTACAGAACACTATTTTTAGAAATGTAACAATTATTCTGAGAACAGAAATATGCTTCTATGGTATTCCTTGCCTTAATATTCTATTCTGAGAACCTGACATGAATCCCCCCCCCAGACATACATATACGAGCCACATTGACAAATAACTCCTACACTGAAAGAGAACTTTATCTCGACACAAATTGACCTAATGCTGTATTTTGTATTACTCTAGTTACAGAGTAAACAGTAACCCGTCTCTCTCCTTCAGAATAAAACGCTGGGTGTGAACTTTCCCTGACAGAATGAGGGCATGGAGACATCCAGGGAATTAAGGTGTTGCTCAAGCACAATTATATAATTATACATTTCCTTTGTTGTTGCCATATTAGACAAAATTTACCAACAATTGCTGTAAATGAGGCCTTTCTTTGAAGTTATCAGACAATTACACACACAACATAAAAGTTGGATTTCAAGATCTCGGAGACTGAAGCCTTTGTATAAAGATTACATCTTGTCACTACAGAAGCAGAGATTTGACTGAGCCGAACAAATGCGTGTTCCTTTCTCTCCAGCATGATATAAACATCAGAGCTGTGAAAGTTCTGCTGGAATTCATTTAGTCAGAAATAGGTTTGATGAACTACGCGCCGTCACAATGCCAATAGATTCTTATCTAAAATAAAGCTGTAGAGGAGTGGAGGGAAAACTTGCACTGAAACGGTACTTAAAGACTCATTTTGTTAAGACATGCACCAATAAACTTCCAGTGTGGCATGAACATGTTGCAAAGTGTGGAAAAAATCGTGTGTAATTGCAAGGCAAAGCAACCCCCTTCAATTCACAACTTTGAAAAATTAGTGTTTAATGCCAGCTGTACCTCATATTCATTGGACCATACAGACATAGAAAGTGTTTTTTTGTTTGTTTGTTTTTCACACACAAACACTGAATGTAAGGATGTGAGTGGGTGTCTATCGGCATAAAGGCAGCCATTACTGAAACATATGGACATTCTTTCATTATTGTTCCTGAAACAATATTGTGATGTGGAATATTAAGTGAATATTGCAGATTCAATAAAAGATGAGTTCAACTGACAGCAGGTGTGGCACAAATGTTGATAATCACAAAAAATAAATATAAATAATAGCTTCCTAACCTCTTCTGTTTGAAGTAAAATCAAATTTTACAACTGTAAAAAATGTAACAATTATGATTTAAACAGCTCTACACCTCAAATAATACATGATTTAACTGCAAGCACTTTTATAAAATAAGCTTCACATTTCTACATTTTAAATCCTTAAATGGCCCCATGTACTTCCATTGTAAGTTCCTTAAAACGAATAATCTTTTAACTATATTTTAAAGCTGCTGTCCGTAACTTTTTTTGTGTTCAAGATTTACAAAAATTATATAATGAGAATGTACAAAATGAATTCATTTTCCAAACCGTGTTTTTGTCTTACCCTGAATCATTATGTGACATATATATTGGAACTATTTCAGACCGGACTGGTAGGAACCGCTGCTGAGGAGCACAGTCCCTGCGTGACTCGCCATAGACATAAACAGAGAGAAGTAGCTCCGGCTGCAATGTTCTTCCGCAAGATGCATGCAGTTTCTGTTTATTAACCGCTAGAGCGCAAAAAGTTACGGACTGCAGCTTTACATAAAATATCATTCTCGTATTGAGGGAATTAAATAGGCCTGAGTGCAAACCACAGGGAAAATCCTTTGCAAATATTCAATTATGTCTATGAAGGTTTCATTTAACTTTTGGGGTATTTATTAGACCTTAAATGTATTTCTCAACCATCCAAATGACCTATTGATTGATACAGCCACTTAATATGTGTGCTGAAAAGCCCTCAATTGACTCAAGTAGCTAATTTCTACCTCACAAATACTTGAATACTGTGTGTGTGTGTGTGTGTGTGTGTGTGTGTGTGTGTGTGTGTGTGTGTGTGTGTGTGTGTGTGTGTGTGTGTGTGTGTGTGTGTGTGTGTGTGTGTGTGTGTGTGTGTGTGTGTGTGTGTGTGTGTGTGTGTGTGTGTGTGTGTGTGTGTGTGTGTGTGGGCATGTTTTTGTGAAATATCAGGACACAAATGTGTATAATGACATGGGTATGACATAGGTATTACAAGGAGAGGGTGAAATATGAGGACGTTAGCCATGTCCTCATTTTTCAAAAGGCTTATAAATCATACAGAATGAGGTTTTTTTTTCACAGAAAGTAAACTGTGCAGTTTTTCTGTAATGGGCAGGTTTAGGGGTAGGGGCAGTGTAGGGAGATAGAAAATACGGTTTGTACAGTATAAAAACCATTACGCCTTTGGAATGTCCCCATATTTCACAAAATAAAACCCTGTGTGTGTTTGTATGAGTACCGTAATCTGTCCTGAAAAAAGTCCTGAAAATCCTACCTGAGTCTGCAAATCTAGGGTCCTTATATCAAACAAACTCTTTTTGTCTCCAAGGAACCTCACAAGGAAGCTATCTGCAACCCACAGTGTGCAGGTCTTATTATTTCGGTTTCATTATAGTGAGCAAATTAAATATCAGGGCCAGAAACAGGAGTCGTGTACTCTTTTAATTATGTCTAATAAATCTAACTCCCTAATTGCCCCTGGGGAAAAGAAGGACTGCTGGGTAATGGAGGGGCCTGGAATGGCACTTTGCTATTTGTTATTCTACCTTCCTAGATTAAGCAGACAGACAAAAAGTGGGTGATTGTCAAGGCGTGCACCGTGTTTGTTTACGTCCTTGTAGCTGGAGGGGACTACCATTCTAATGAACATCGAGAAAACGCATGCTAATTGGATGTGTTTACTTAATATTGAAGCGTGATGATATTGCCGTCTATTGTGCAGTTGAGAGGTTTTTACTGTTTGAAAATAAGTTAGTAACTCTTCATTAAGGGCATTGCATATCCCCATCTGCTCTATTAATGTGGGAGCTGCTGATAATAGTTCCTGATGTTCACATGGGTATTAAAAGACAAAGACACTGAGTCGAGATAATTATGTTGTGGTAAAGATTATGTCGGCTTCAATATGTGTCACTATGTAGTGAATAATCATTTGTTTATTGAGTGACTTCTGCGCTCCTGTTTAGAACAAGTCAGATGAAGTCCTCAGTGTTTTTAACTGAAGCGGACACACGTTCAACTTATTTAAAAGTAAAAAGGCCAACTAGGCACCTATTCTTATAATGTGACACACAAGAACGTAAAGACAATGTCAAAAAAAATCCTGCCAAGTATATATCAAAAAGAAAGATTGGCAGGATCGAGGGGATATTGAACTTCCTTTCCATTATTTCGCAGACCACAAATTAGTCAAACTGAGTTCCTTGTCTCAGAGTCTGTCTGAAAGATGTCACCATGTACTCCATGTATTGACTCACAGGGCCATTGGTCTATGTGTGTGCTTGTCTACGTACATATCAGTGTGGTACAGTCAGACACGAAAGACCTGAGGCCTTCGCTGGTGGCTAGAGAGGGGGCCTGTTACTCACAGGTGTCAATGAATCACAATGACTATACGTGGTGTGGTTTTTAAGTTGGAAAAGAGGAATGGTTTTGGCAAATGAATTTGAACAGGGTGTCCTTGAGGTGCCTGCTTACAGAGACCTGCCTTAAGTTTTCTGGCTTTTGGTCACTGTCTGCTAGTTTTGAAATCATGCAAGTGTACCTAGCTGTTTTCTTTTCCTGAAAAGATAACATACATTTTCCTTCTTTTTTTCTGCGACAAGAAGAAGCTCTATTTCCCAACTTCCTGTTTCAATAAGAAATACATCAAAAATAGAAATAAAACTGATTGATAAGTTACTTCATGGGGTTTTCAATGACTATATATAAAACATCTCTGAATAGATAATATTTTGTGTATTCGTTTTACACACTACAAATGATTCATGAAAGTTTGCAAAAAGATGTTTCCTACTTTCCAACACCACATGGGTTCAACTTATTATGAGACCGTTAAAGTTTGTAGTCAAGAGCAAATCATGTTTCTGAGAAAGTGAACGCAATGGACTAATTATTTCCTCCGGAGCTAATTTCCTTTCAGGTTTCCCTAAAGCCATAAACAATTTTTTTATATATTAATTTCCTCCAAAAATCATGGGTCTTCCGGGCCTATTAACCAACCCTGTGGAGTCCAATGAGTGAAAATCTTTTCATGAAAACTGCAAACCTCTTATGGTCTAGCTTCTCAAATACCTCAGAGACTCTACAATAGATACATGAAACAAAGAAAGGAAGATAAAAATTTGGAAAAGGTCCGCAGGGTCACCTTTTCAAAAATTGAATAGACAGTAAACAGCACATTTCATTTTGTGTTTGGAGGAAGGCAAATTTCTAACGGTCGACAATTACTCAAAGGAATTTAAAAAAACAACAACTATTTTATAAACATGTCAGCACTTTTTATTGCATTAGTTCACTTCTTAGAAAGTTGTTTTGCTTGCATAATGCTAGGAAGACAGTGTTGAGAGTGTGTCGTAACTAAATGTTTTCTTTATTTTGAGGCCTTTACACAACACAAAGGAAAACTGTTCATGCGTTTTGGCAGTTCATTTACACGACAGCGCCGTTTTGGGAACCTGACTTTTAAAAACCAATTTTCAAATTGCAAGTTTCTTAACACGAACCGTCATGGGGGAAAACTAACCTATGGCTGTTTTTCAAATGTACGTAACAAATTTTCAATAAAATATCCAAGTCTCCCAGTCTTTGACTTTTACAAAAATGTTGTTATTTACAATCCCCTGTTTTTAAAAATAATTTAGATAAAACCTCATTAAAAAATGGGGCATTTATACATAAAAACCACCAGCAGCTTTATTTTCACGCTGTGTTTGAGCAACGTGTAGGCTTACTGTAAACAGTCACGCAACGCATGTTCAAATTAAGATGTTTTAGCCTATTCATAAATGTTTAAACTTTGGATTAATTATTCATTTGTTTTTTGCCATTTTTATTGTGCATTGTTTGCTACTGTGTTGGTATTATTTAAGTCTGCCTGTTTCCTGAAAAAAGAATATTTCCAATCTATGATGTAATGAATAAAACAATTTTCATGATTACGTTCAAGTTTTTTGGTGTTGTTCTCTTATTCAAATTATAAATGAAATAACTAAATTAATTAATAATTAATTAGGTGAAATTAATTCGGTTTAAATTTGGTAGTTTAGGTAGATTGGTAGATTACCATCACACATTTAGATAACCCATGTTATTTAACATTTAGCATAAATCAACAGAACAAAAATATAGTTGATGACAAAAAAAGTATCATTTCATGACTCTAGACATTACTTAGTGAAGACAGTGGCATAATACAGTGACATAATATGTTTTTTAGCCATATCAAAACAGTAATCATGTGCATGGGTACATTTTTAGGTATACAAGGTACAAACATCTCCATGTAAACTACAAAAACGTAAATTTGTGAAAACGGTGACGTCATGCGCATGCATATTACGTGTTTAGTCTATACTAGACGTGTAGTGTCTTTACAAAGTGACATCGCCAACTGCAGGCCTGGCAGCATAATAAAGCAGTGTAAGTCGTTTTTGCCAATACAATGGTTTTGGCAATGTTGTCATCTATACGTGAAAAAACAAAACAAAAGGGAACATTTTTCAGTTTTAGCATATTGTCAGTCTTTATCATTTGTACAGATATGCATATTTGTTACATGAAAACTATGAAGGGAACAGAATTCCATTTAAAATCGGCTTCTCGTGTAATTTCACAAACTTCCAGTTAAAGCCCTGCCCAATACAGATACAATTTGAGATTGTTACAGATACAGATACAGATACAGATACAGATACAGATTGGCTCCGCTGCACAACTCTAATATCCAGTATATTATTTGAACAGGTAAATGAATCATTCAGAAGCAATCAGACAAGGGTCTCTTATGAACAAGAAGAGGCTGTACATGTATTATTTAAAATAATACATAGAGTAGCCACTTCTTTCTCATTCATATGAAAATCTATGTTTTGATCATGATATAATAGCTTATATAACTGATTAATTCCAAACAAAACTCTGTTGTTGTGTTGGTCATGTGAAAAGGATGTATAAATACAATGGTTGCACAAGATGAAGATGACAGGTGTCCCATTTGAGCCAATTAGACAGGTCCTCTCCATAGTCTAATGGTAACCTAACAAAGGTTTGGAATTAATATTGGTTGTACTATATCCCTACCGGGATCTACAGGTTAAATAGTTACACTATGACCCTGTGTAACTGTTTTATCATATTTCTGTTGCTCCGTATGTATTTCTGTCTTCTGTGAAGCACCAACGGAAATGCTAGGCAGATAATTCATGGAACTGTTTTCCATACAGTGAAAGTGAATGGTGACCAAGGCCTGTCAAGCTCCAAAAATGGCAAAAAGCAACATTATATAACTTGTTTACTGCAATCCAAGTCTTGTGAAGCCATAGGATACATTTGTGTGAGTATAAGACCCATTCACTGTAAGATTCTCATAAACTATCATAATGAATTAAATATATAGCAGAAGATCTTCCGTGAATAACAATTCAATTTTGGCCTGTTCCTCACACAAACCAACTGTATGGCTTCAAAAGACTTTGACGTTAGTCAATGAGAACTTTTGCTTAATTGGTAGGTTGGTCAAAGAAAAAAATCCTCAAGAAGTGTCAAAGTTGTCCATGTGGTAATTGTGTCAGGCAGGTCATTTTGAGATGGTAAAGGATGACCTCAAAAAGGTGATGTGCAAACTCTGCTGGCAAAAGTTTGCAATTTATTGACCTCAAACATGTCTTATCATTTGAAACGTGAGTAGTAGTCTAACTTTACATTACCACTCACTCTAACATTAATTTTAAAGGCACAATATGTAATTTTCGCCATTAGAGGTTGCTTATTCAAAACAAAGGTGTAGTTTGATGACGCCTTGATTTCACTAAATCATCAGAGTTGTCGTCTTCGCCTCTACTGCCGTTGGAAAATAATCCGACAGGACTCGGGCAGAAATCATTTTCATGGATGAGCTAATGTATAAAATATTTATTTGTAATACATTACGGTAGTATGAAGCAGGATGGAGCTGAAAGCCTTTGCAGTGGAACAAGGCCACTGGAGCGATTGATAATGAGAGACAAGTGCGACACACGGCTCGAGAGCTGTGGAGCTTTTATTATGCCACAGACGAATGCTTCTTCCGGTCATGCGTATGTGGGATAACGCAGCGCTGTTTTACCATATTGGTTACATTTGAGTGTGAAAGTTGTTATAAAACTGAGCGTTCGCTCGGTGGCTACTGTGAGACACGTGTTGCACACTACAGTAAGCTAGATCGATATTAGGCATGGTCAGTGTTGGGCACGTTACTTTAAAAAAGTAATTAGTTATAGTTACTAGTTACTTCTTACAAATAGTAACTGAGTTAGTAACTGAGTTACATCATTATAAAAGTAACTAATTACCAGGGAAAGTAATTACTGCGTTACTTTTTTTTCCCCAAATGTTCAAATATGTCAAATAACTTGGATGCCCCCAATATTAGATATGTTACATGAATGAATTGGACACTAAATAGAATAAATTATTATTATAAAACATTGTATATTAATGTACACTATTGTAATGTTGCCGTGGGACAATGTGAGAGACACCTATCAAATTCAATGCATTATTGTAAATATTATCAGTAGGCCTACTATAGTGTAAATATTGTGTAAATATTATCAGTACTATACTTTCCTTTGGTAGTGGAGCTCACGTTATCACCTGGGTTTTTAGCCACTATTTTTGTGGCATATGATGATGTGAGGCGCTTCAGAATCATTTGCCACCGGCGTGGAGAGACTATTTCTTCCTGGGCATAAGTTGCACGTTACATAAATATTCTTAACTTTCACCTCAACGAGGGAAAAGTAGCGCTTATACTTCCAGTTTGCGAAAGCTACCTTTGAAGTCGTTGGACCATCGCTAAATTTGCATATGCGTGTGCGTCATAGGTGTGTGTGTGTGTGTGTGTGTGTGTGTGTGTGGGCATGTTTTTGTGAAATATCAGGACACAAATCTGTATAATGACATGGGTATGACATAGGTATTACAAAAAGAGGGTGAAATATGAGGACGTTCCCCATGTCCTCACTTTTCAAAATGCTTATAAATCATACAGGATGAGTTTTTTTTCACAGAAAGTAAACTGCACAGTCTCCTGTGAGGGTTAGGTTTAGGGGCAGGGGCAGTGTAAGGGGATAGAAAATACGGTTTGTACGGTATAAAAACCATTACGCCTATGGAATGTCCTCACATTTCACAAAAACAAACATGTGTGTGTGTGTGTGTGTGTGTGTGTGTGTGTGTGTGTGTGTGTGTGTGTGTGTGTGTGTGTGTGTGTGTGTGTGTGTGTGTGTGTGTGTGTGTGTGTGTGTGTGTGTGTGTGTGTGTGTGTGTGTGTGTGTGTGTGTGTGTGTGCGTGTGCGCGCGCACCAGTCATGCGTGCTGGGGGTGGGTGGGGTGGTACACATAACTGATGATGATTGGTGGTTGGGAGACAAGGTTGAAGTTGATAGGTTGAGTTCACACCTATTTTTTTCACGGTCTATGGTTCACACACACACACACACACACACACACACACACACAAACACACGTTGCAGGTCCGACTGACAGAGAGCCTGTTCGGATGAAAAGCGCTTCAGTGAGCTCAATTATAGTAACGCGACTAACGCCGCATTTTTTTCCTCAGTAATGCTAATGGCGTTGTAACGGGAGAAACAGTAATTCGTTTGATTACTCGTTACTGAAAAAAATAATTCCGTTAGTAACGCCGTTTATCTGTAACGCCGTTATTCCCATCACTGGGCATGGTAAAAATGGTACTTGTGGTAAATAAAGAAAACGAGATTTAAACAATAAGACTAAACGTGTTGAGCTATCTAACAATGATTTGTTTTCTGTCGATGAATGTATCCAAACAGATGCTCACCTGTCTAATAAAACACATAATAAATTAAAGCAACTTTGGTGTTTCCCTGGTTTCTACAAAAAAAAACTGGAAATCGAGGGTACCACGGGTATGTGGAAGCTAAGTTAGTACTTTGCTTACCGCATGACATGTTTAAATTAACACGGATTTCTCTCTATACACTGTAAAACCTAACAGTTGTATGTACTAAATAAAAATGAGTTCACTGCACTCAAATATTACCGAATGTTGTGTGAACACAATGACTGAAACAGAACTCAAACTGAATGAGTTCTAGAACATTTCTAGTTCCCAGCATGATAATTGGATAATAATTGTATTGTTCAGTGATTAAATAAGTGATAATTGCGTATTGGTGGTGACACCTGATGATGGTAATGAGCAGAATCACTGAAGGAAAGAGAAACACAAGAACTACAACTGACTTCAGCCACAGCTTTAGATGAAATCAACTGAAGGATAAAATAAGACATTAAATCTCTGTAGATCTCAGCAGAGGAGGATTAAACAACTCCACAAACAGCATTTCCAGATTCACACATTACTAACCAGACTAACTTTATTTCTGTAATTTCTGTTATATTGAAAATAATAGTTTTGTTTGAATTCACCATGGTGGTGTTCAGTGTTTGCTTTTGTTGGGATCTTGACCCTTGACAAAACACGTCTTGCTCTGGCTGCTTTAACTGTGTTTACGAAGAACATTTGTTATGGTAAAAAAAGCCACGAGAAAATGTGATCAGCTGGTTTTGGTTGTTTTTTGTTGATGATATTATCGTCATGTAGTGACTGAATCACTGATCTCATTCAGAGTCTAATGTTTTGGTTATAGAGGTTTTGTGTTATTATTTTTTTGTATTATTCATAATAGAACCTATGTGATTCTACAGCACAAGATCCAGGATGGTTGTGGTAATCGAACAATATGCAGGATTTAAATGAATAAAATTAATGCACAAAAGGTTTTAATCTACAACATTACTCGGACACACACAGACATCAAGAATCAGAGTATGAATCTCAACAATGGTGACAATCAAAAAAAATATTCAGATAAACAGATCAACTTTGAACATAAAACAAGCTACAAAAACATCACAACAAACACAGCAAAAGTAAAAGCAAATAGTAAGAATCAAAGAAAATTAGTCACAATTCAGATGCATAATTTATTCATGCCACAATGCATGCTGGGACCCATGAGGGAGTTTTGATCGGTGGTACCCAGCATGCACTGCAGCAATGAAGCTTTTCATTGATTGTCACCATTGTTGAGAATCATACGCAGATTCTTGATGTCTGTGTGTGTCTAAGTAATGCCATAGATTAAAACCTTTTGAGCACTACATGATTTTAAAATCTTGCATATTATTCAATTACCACAACACTGCTGGATCTCGTACTATTGAATCATGTAGCCACTATTATGAATAATACAAAAATTAACAACACAATACCGCTATAACCAGAGCATAAGACTGAGTGAGATCAGTGACTTAAGCCACTACATGATGATTGTACCAACATCATTGTATAGCCAACATCACCTAATCACATTTTCTCTTGGCATTCCTTACAAAAACAAATGTGCTTTCTATACACACACTTAAAGCAGCCAGAGAAAAAGCTAATGTTAAAGATTTAAGGGTCAAGAGCCCAACTAAAGCAAACACTCATCTCCATCAATTAAACTATTATTTTCATTAAAACAGAAATGACAGAAATAAAGTCAGTCTGGTTAGTAATGTGTGAAGCTGGTCATGCTCTTTGTGGAGTTGTTTAATCCTCCTCTGCTGAGATCTTTTATCTTTATATTCTCCTTTTAATCTTCTGTTATTTCATCTAAAGCTGTGGCTTAAGTCAGTTGTAGTTCTTGTGTTTCTCTTTCCTTCTGTGATTCTGCTCATTATCATCAGGTGTTCATCACTAATGCCCAATCATCACTTAATGAATCATTTAATTTCTTGATTGCAATGAGTGTCTTGTTTTAGTGAACTCATTTGAAATAAGTTCAAAGTACTCATAACTATTGTTTTCTAAAATTAAAAGAATTAAGGTAATCAGTGTCCTCAAATTTAATGAGTTAGCTTAACTTACTAGATTTGACTTTGTGTGTGCTATTGTGAGCTAGCAGTAACTGCAAGCACTCTGAGTTCATTTAAAGTTTGTAATTGCAGCTGTTTTACTCAATATAGGGAAGGTTCAGCTATATCAAGTATTTTAATGCAGTGTAAAGTTTAATTGTATATTAAGAAATATCCTTTTTTAGTGGACTTGATTAAAATAAGTGCATAGTACTCATAACTATTGTTTTTTATAAACTTAAATGGTTTGAGGTAATCTGTGTCCTCAAATGAAATGAGTTAGCTGAACTTGTTGGGTTTTACAGTGTAGGCGCATCCACTATACTGTATGTGGGGGTGACAAGTCAGCGTCATCAACTTCATCTTTGCAGCAAACACGGACTCATAAAACACTTGTTATTATTAAATTACTAAAATGTTTAGACAGTCTCCTTGTGTTCCGACACATTTGTGGTCACAACTTTTGCCGGTGTCACTGCTGCTCGCTTTATGTGTGCGCTTGAGCATTATTATAGTTAAGTATATCTCTACAATGTAGAACAATGTTAACAATGTTAAATATAACATTCTTTCTGAGTCGTGAAACTGAAACCATTCTCTGATCCGTAGTTCTGACTAGTCGACTAATCGCTACAATGAATGACTACCAGTTGATTAAAATCTTTAGTCAGGGCAGCCCTACAAAACTCATATGGACTGTGTTCATGCTTTTTGGCATTTTATGGAGCTGGACAGTTCTCATTCATTTTATGGAAAAGTGTGCACAGTGTGAACATCCTACCTAAGATCTCCTCTTGTTTTTGGCATACGTATATAGATGTTCCTTGAACAGCAAATCAGCATATTAAAATGATTTCTGAAGGATCATGTGACATTGCCTTTGCCATCACATGAATAAATTACACTTTAAAATATATTACAATATAAAGTCATTTTGAATTGTAATAATATTTCACATTATTACAGATTTTACTCTATGAATGCATTTAAATGCAGCCTTGGTGAGCATAACAGACTTCTTTAAAAAAAAAAAAAAAAAAATTCCTTTACACAAACTACTTTTGAATGTAGTGTTAACAGGTTTCAAACAGCATAAGGGAGAGTAAATGATTACATAATTTATTTTAATCTTAGGGCGAACTATCCTTTTACAGCACACATACAGGGGGGTTGTCAAACCTCACTTTGACCCTGTAGTGGTATCCAGATGGCTGCTGCTCATTTGCAGGTCGGTCCCAGGATCCCCCTGTACCTGTTAAAACAAACCGGGCCTCTACTCTACAGGCCTTTCAGCGTCCAGAGCTCTGCGAACATTAAAAACATTCAGAGTCACCAACCGTGGCCCCGGCCACACTCTTTAAACACTTGTTAAACGTACACTTTTTTTCTGCAAAGTCAACAGCTTCCAATCACCCTGCAGAGAAGGTTCATACTGCTCCGCAACACTGCAGAGAGATGAAAGAGGAAAACATGGCCAGAATAGAAGCTGTCCCCCTGCTTGCTCTCCTCTCATGAAGGGCCTGATTGAGAGACGGATGACAAACCCATCCAAGCGTGCCAACCACCATGCCCCCGTGTGAGTCCAAAAGCCCCAAACTAGACAGCAGAGACCAAGGATCACGGTTACATTCATATTACCTGTGAAGTTTTGGCAGCACCATGCACTCCAAATGGAAACACTGGGCAAATAAAACAGGCCAAAGCTGTCTGCACTCTCTCCCCGCAGATGGATGGTGAAAGGCAACTCAAGCAGGGCTTAGACAACCGTGGCCTCCAACCTTCTCTGGAAAGTGTGGTCTGAGGAGTTTCCATTGTTTTAGTGATGGGGGAAAAGGAAGACCACCGGTGGAGGTGTCCATATGGATTATCATGAAAGCCCTTAGCCTGTGAGCTTCTGCAGGCGCCACGGCAAGGAATGGAATAACTCTCTATGTTGGCAGTGGTGGTCGAGAGCCTGGACGGAGAAGAGCCAAACTGGACTTCCCAGGAATGATTGCATTGCCATTTCATTGCATCACAGAAACCCCCTTTCCAGCTTAATTCCCCCACAATGCTCTGTAATGTGCTAGAAGAACATACCAGCTGTACTTAACTTAAAAACATTACTGACCAATTCCACTTCCATTTTTTCACTTTTCTCATCACTTTTCTAATGTAAGTCTATGACCTAGGTGTTTGTATAATTTAAAATTACACTAATAGCATTGATAAGGCACAATAGTGACACAAAGTGCTTAAAGAGCACCTATCATGGAATTTTGAAATGTACCTTTCATGTAGTGTGTAACATAGATCTAAGTGAACAAAAATATCCTGCAAAGTTTTGAAATATGACAGTACACCGTATATATAGTTATTTTCTTTCAAAATTAAGACTCGACTCTGAGTCATTTTTCAGAATCGTTAGAAGACCGAAGCTTTTTCTCTGACTAGATGACGTCAACTTGTCAAGTTATTTGAATACGATACGCCCACATATTGCGCTCCAAGACGCCAGTGAAAACTAGAAAACATCATGGCGACGAGACGCTGTGTTCTGAAGTGCGACTCAAAAGCAAACATTTTTCATCTGCCCAAGGATGAGCATTTGAAGACTAAGTGGCTTGAAGACAAACCATACATTGTCGCGATTGTGTGTTTATTTAATCGTCAAATGTCTCTATTTGCATGTTTCGCGATCTCAGGAAGCTTTTATTATGGACTTCTATTATGGCACATGGTTCTTCTTTGTCTGTCTGTACCATATGGACTACATGTGCACAGAGCGCCCTCCGGCTGCCAGGATGAATTGAAAACAACACATAAGAGACTCAATCGCTCATGATTAGGCTTTATCTGCGCATTTTGAGGAAGTATTGAATAAAAAATACTCCTCTGTTTAGAAATTTGACAGAGACATATGAGAATCTATCAATATGTCTCCTCATCTGCACACTTTTGAACTAAAAGCCCTGAGGGATGTTGATTTGTCGCGAGTCTTCGTGAGGAGAATAGAGGAGTTTTTTTATGAATGAGATCAGCTGAGGCTCATATTACAATCAAACGGTTCCGACGCGGTTTTCATATTCATAACTCCTGACACATATTAACAAATTACTGTCACTATAAGACTTTGATGGGCGTTCCGTTTCCGAAAATATCTGCACAGACTATACCAATCACAACTGACTGGGTCATCGGACCAATCACCGCAGATTAGCATCACGTAAAGGCGGGGTTTTGAAAAGTGAATCACTAAAGGAATCATTTGAGAATCGCTGTCAAAACAGGTAAAAATAAATGCATATTATAAGAAAACTAAAGTCTTTTTTGTCATTGCATGCATGCAAAACTGTTGTTGGGGACTTCTAAAACAATATTTGGAACATTTTAAATGCCATGATAGGTGCTCTTTAAAGATGATACAGTCAGACTTGAGAAGTTCCTGCTGTGGATTAATCTATGGCTATATTCAACATTTCCCCCTATTTAGGGCATTATTTGAGGGAACAGCCATTTGTAGTGGTGTCCGAAACCATAGTGGACGTTATCAAGTGCACTCATGCAGTCCCATAATAATGAGTGTACAACCAATGTAAGGTTCAACGGCTAGAGAATACCCACAATGCACAGTGAGGGTTGCGCCGAATGAATTCCAGCATCTCGCCAGAAGATTGCGCCCGCAGCTGAATCATCTATCCATCCATTTTTCCAAACCGCTGCTCCAATGTGGGTACAGCATATCAGCATAAATTCCTTAATTGATTATTGAATTGTTTAGTTAAGGTTTATATGTGCTAGTATCCATGGCAGAGTTCAATATAAATATTTTCATTATTACTGGATCTGCCAGTTTGCCAAGATTCAAATGATTACTAAACAGCAAGCACAAGCTATGCAAAAGCGGCAGCCCTTCCGACGTCTAAATTCAGACGCTCATTTTCAATGACTCCTTCAAGTGGACTATATTAGTGTAGAGTAATGTAGGGAATAGTGAATGAGGGAATAGGGGGCGATATGTCAGCCTTCATTCCCATATGAACATATATAACATTAGTAATAACATTTATATTTGCTCCAGTGTCAATTAATGGAACAAACGTATTGTTAATGTGTTTGTGTACCAATTCAGGGAATAGTATAGGCTGTAGTAGCTGACAAATTCACAGTACCATTAAATGTGTTTTTAAAATTAAAAGTTCTGTTCATTTAATGTTATCAGTTGTTATCACCATAAAACTAGGTTTTTCTCTTTCAGTTGGATTTGATATCACTCTAAAAAAAAAAGGTTCTATATGGCACCAAAAATAGTTCTTGGCTCGTAATCATAGGGGAACCTTTTTTAGTGCTATATAGCACCATTTTTGGTGCTTCAGTGGTTCTTCAGCGGTTCTTCAGAGGTTCTTCAGCGGTTCTTCAGAGGTTCTTCAGAGGTTCTTCACCGGTTCTTTGACTAAGGTGCTATATAGCACCTCTGAAGAACCGCTGAAGAACCACTGAAGCACCAAAATTGGTGCTATATAGCACTAAAAAAGGTTCCCCTATGATTACGAGCCTTTTTTTTTAGAGTGTGCATCTCAATCTTGACTCTAAATGCGTTCATCCGTAAATGAATAATTAAAAAAGACAACATAAAATCTGCTTTGTGATGTCAAATGTATACATTGGGAAATACGAATATCCAATAATTTGTACCACTTTATGTGCACATTACACTGCAAACTGCAATGTTCATAATTTGTTTAAATTAATTATTATCAGTTAATGATTAATTTATGTTAATGTCTAATTAATTAATATTTAATTAATATTAATGTAATGTCTAAATATGCAACATTAACTGCAAAAATTTGCAAAAAGTCAAATGACAAATAAATAATATAATAAAATATGGAATTATATTAAATAATAATAATATTAATAAAAAAGTGAAAAGTGACTATTTTAATTAAAAATAATACACATAATACAATAAATAATTAAAAAATGACAATAACAAAAAGTAAAGAAGAAGAAAAATAAGAAACTTACATAAAACCTCCCAAGCAACTGCACTTTACAGTCTATGCAATTATATTAACTATTAGAAGAGGAATTGCATCTTGTGCCACAATTCGAAGTAGCCTCAACTGAAGTAAAATGACAGAATCTCTTTTGCCGAAGAAGAGAGAGGAGGCCCTCCACTTACATAAACAACCGTCAAATTGACTTTGCCCCTTTTTTTCCAGCCTTTAATGATGTTTTTCGCCCTCCCTGGCATTACCAGAGATGAGAGTAATTCATTCCAGGACCTGCAATAATAAGGTGTTCCTAGCGTATCTCCCCATTTCTGTGAATCACGGCGGAAATAAGAGAAATGATTGTGGGGGGACAGGAGGAGCGAACTTAATAGAGGAAACCGTTTAGACATTACAGTCATTTTAATGTACTTATATCCGCCTAAAATCACCCCTTGAGCAGCACACGGCTACAAGTCACAGAGTATTAGTCCTGTCAGCAGAGGCTTTGAGAGTTATTGACTGCAAAGATAGCATAATGTTCTAGCTCAAGGAAAAAGTGAATCGCGAGTGAAAAGAACTCAAGTGTTTGATAGGAATTATAACATGTCACGAAAACGAACGTCCTAATTATGTCAGTAAAATCAACAGCTCTCGGGTGCAAGACCCACTTAACTGTGATTTTTTTGTAAGGTTTTACCTCGATAGCAAAGTGACATAATTTAGACCTTGCAGTTGTGATTTCTGGTGGTCTTAGACATTATACATAATGTCGCAAGCTTGGCAGTAATGACAAATGGCAAAGACGCGGATTCAGACGCTATTGTAAGTCACCATAAACAGGTCGGAGCTTGTTTTCCGGTTCGTCTCAGCTCGTCTCAGCCTTTTAATGCCTATTCAGCACCACATATTCATTTTATTTGTCAATTATGGGTTCAGGGGCAGTGAAATGAAGCGCTTAGACGGCCTTATAAGCTTACTCGCCGCCCAAATTTGGCTTTGTTTCAACACAACCTTTGCCAATAACAAAGTAGAAGCCAATCAAAGCAAATAGCCCAGTGGATCTTTACCGTATAATTGGGATACATGTAATCATTAACCTTGGCGCAGAGCGAGGAAGTTAATGAATCAAATCAATACCTCTCTCTTCTGATCCATAATTATTTGAAAAGAGATGAAAAATTAAACAGGCCCGGCCTATGAGGTTATCATGCCATGCAATTAGCTCGCCGGAGGGAGATTACGTTACCTAGATACCAACGGGAGAAGTGTAATTTCTCTTTCAGATGAGAGTTTTTTAATGAAGAGTGCAATTACCTAAATAGGTCAGCAGAAGACATGGAAGCAGTTTTCATCCCTACCTGTGAGGGAGAGATTTAGAGAGACGGAAAGAGAGAAAAAGAGGGGGGCTTTCACTAGATGGGTGTTGAAACACACACACACACACGCACGCACGCACACATACACCAACTGTTTGGATCATGTGTCTAAAAGAGCTGCTCATTATCTACCCAGACATTGAGTATACACAACAACAACAACAACAATGATAAAATTCATTATCTAGCATATATTTATATACAATAAACAAGTTCTCTATTTATTATGTCAGTGTGGCATGCATATCTCTTAGAAGAATCAGAACAAAAGATTCTTCTGAATATTTATTTTGTGATGTTTTCTCTATACTCCGGCAGAGGAGAGGTTGTGCTTAAGCATGTTACAAAATAGGTTTATATATTTTTAAACTAGAAATGCACTTGAAATACACTGTTTAATTTGAATTCGTTTTTTAGAAATATGTCCATTCATGGCTGTGTCCACCTCAGTGTACAGTAGCAGAGGAAGGGCATGGGTTTTCTGGATGACCCTGGTCCTCTGGAATATCCACTTTGATTAGCAGGAACACAACCGCACTGGTCTAAACTAGGTCAGGCAGGCACATCAAGTCAGTAATGATGTCTCTACCTTTACTGTATCAAAACAACACACTCAGCACTTTGACATCACTGAGTGAATTAGACTCAGTTGTACTTTTAATTCAATTTTTTTACTTCATCGGAATGGGATGACACTTGGTCACTTTTTGTCGCTATTAGCTATGTGAACACACACACACACACACAAAATCATGGACAAGATTCAGATATGTAAAAGGGTGGAGAAAAAAAAAGTCACACTTGGCTCCTTGGTCAAAAATGACAGATATAGGAAATGAATACGAAAACTCAGAGTATCTTTTGGTGGTACAAACTACAAATCAGCCACTGTACAGAAAAAAAGTGCACAGCAATGAAGGGGTAAATATCAAGAGTGCAAAATAGACACATCCCCACAAAAATGGGATTTTAAACTGCTTTAATTGAAAAATAATTTAAAAATACACTATATTGCCAAAAGTTTTGGGATGCCTGCCTTTACATGCAAATGAACTTTAATGACATTCCATTCTTAATCCGTAGGGTTTAATATGGAGTTGGCCCAACCTTTGCAGCTATAACAGTTTCAACTCTTCTGGGAAGGCTTTCCACAAGGTTTAGGAGTGTGTTTATGGGAATTTTTGCCCATTCTTCTAGAAGCGCATTTGTGAGGTCACTGATTCTGGACGAGAAGGCCTGGCTTGCAGTCTCTGCTCTAATTCATCCCAAAGTTGTTCTATCGGGTTGAGGTCAGGACCCTCTGCACAAATTTGGGAGCATTACATTTTCCAAAATGTCTTGGTGTGCTATAAAAATCCCCCCCCGGCAAAACTTTACATCTGGCACAATGCATTTAGGCGAGTACCATTCTCCTGGCAACCGCCAAACCCAGACTTGGGGATTTGGAGGGGTGTCCCAATACTTTTGTCAATATAGTGTATATTATGAAAACAAATAGTGTTTTATTTTCTAGGGGGAGAAATAGCTCATAAACATTTTATAAATATTGCAAAGTACTGTATATTTTATAAATTGCCTAAAAAATATGATATTCTTATTATACATGACAACACTGGCAGAACCTACTAGGTACAAGGCAAAAAGCTTTCATTTATGATGGAGTTAAAACTGGGTCTTCAGAGTTTCCTGAGAATAAACTTTTCTGAAAGGTCCCTAAAGGTGCCAGTGTGTCGATGTGATGATCCTCTAATGTTATTTTACGTTTTACAGTGTAATACATCACGTAATGTATGCATTGTGACTGGTGGCAAACATCCAACATACCTCTAACTTTTAGATAAACTGATGTGTAAGCAGTGAGATATAATATCACACATTTGCCCTCTTTGGCAGAATGATCACAGACCTCTCTCCATTTTGTCTCCAGTAGAATACAAGGGGGATGGAGAAAACACAATCCAAGATGTGTTGGTGAGATGAAGGGATAAGAATCAACGGTTATCCAAGGGAATTACAGCCTTCACAATTCACTGGTAAATGATCCCTGTATTTGGGGTTTTTTAAGGAGTAGTTTTGGGGCCAGCGATAAATGTGAAGACAAATGTTAAGTGATGGGAGTATACACATGTGCTTTGATTATAGCTGTGTGTGGCACCTTCACTGTAAGCTATACTTCTGCCCTCTGAACCTAGTCTACCCAACAACAGAAAATCACTTGAGGTTGAAAACGCTTCCTTTGAACTAGTCACTTTTGTTTGCTTCTGAAAGGAAACTAAAAGTTGGACACATGGTTACTGAAAATACATACCACTTTAAGTGTCATCAATCATTTTCAGCAATTCCAGGCTTTGCAAAATAAACTTGTACTGCATGGATTGGAATCACATCAATTATACAACTAATTCCCTATTTATTCAAGTTGAATTTGTTTACTTGCTTCCTCTGAATAAGAAAAGGAAGAAATCAGTCTATTTTTTTTCAGATGTATTATTTCTTATACAGTTCCAATTAGGTAACACACATCTAAGTCGATCTCAGCAGGTAACTAATGTTTTGCTAGTGAAATAGAGTGCAAGATTTAATAATACAAAGATCATGGCTACACTGGAGGGGGTGGCGTTTAAGAAATCACACTATGGGGTCTGTACGCCCTCTAAACAAAACTCTAATAAAGATATTTTGTTTCACTATTACAACGCTGATTATTTTTCAGAGCTGTATGACTTGATAACAGAGTGTCTTATTAGTTTAACTGTCATGAAATCTACCTACTTGTGTATTTCCGTTCTGCGCAGTCTCTGCACGGTTACATGGTTATCAATCTTGTTTCTTTTCATGGGAGCGTTGGCATCTAACATCCACATTCCATATGAACTATGTGACCAACCAAATGTTCTCCATTGCAGGTTTGCAGAATGACAGGTGCTTCAGAGTTTTCAAACGGCATGCCAGCGAGTGTTATTCCCGCACCAAACTTGGCAGCAACCTCACGACAGCCTCTGAGCAGTGACTTCAGCAACAAGAGCACACAAAATGCGTCAAAACGAAGCTTTTAACAGCACTAGATTAGCAGACATTTGGTTGTTCAGTGGTTTTAGTAGTGTGTAAGAGTGAAGGAGATGCTCTGGGAGCCTGAGTTGAGGAGAGGATGTCATTCTTCCCTTGATAGATGGATCTTTTGGGTAGCAGGTGTGTCGACTACCTCCCCCACACAAAGCAGGATTGAAACACAGGGCATGTCAGTGATGCTTTTTCTTTTATCAAGAAAATATACTTTTCCGTTGTATTAAATGCCTAGAATGTTCACCTGAAGTGAGCACCTAATGCAGAAGTGATGTGTGGGCATCAAGCAATCAATAACAATACCCGTGTTGGTATTAAAGGGATAGTTCACCCAAAAATGAAAATTCTGTCATCATTTACTCACCCTCAAGTTGTTCCAAACCTGTATTAGTTTCTTTGTTCTGCTGTACACAAAAGAAGATATTTTGAAGAATATTTGTAATCAAGCAGAGAGACCAACCACTGACTACCATAGTAGGGAAAAAAAATACTATGGTAGTCAATGGTTGCTCTATCTGCTTGGTTACAAACATTCTTCAAAATATCTTCTTTTGTGTTCAGCCGAACAAAGAAACTTGAGGGTGAGTAAATGATGACAGAATTTTCATTTTTGGGTGAACTATCCCTTTAAATTAACTAAAGCTAAAATATATGGTCTATAATTTAAATAGCTGATATAAAATTAAATAAAATTAAATAAATAAAAAATAGACAAAGTACTGAAATTGTGCCTTACCATTGGCAACTACACAAAATAAATATGTTGTAAATAAATAAATAAGACTAAAACGGAAATAGTTCCTAATTAAAGCTTTTTAGAAATACATATTAAAAAATGACTACAAAAGACAAAAGCCCATAAAATTGCTAAAACTTAAACCTAAGATAAAATGTAATTGTATTTTTTAATTTGTTAAAAAATATTAAGTGGCTCTAAAACATATCTGTAAAAGTTAGCATATAGGCCTAGTAAATGTGGTCAGGACAATGAAGCAATTTTATATAAAAAATAAAAAAGTATAGGGCTTTGGATGATAAATCTTTGGCCTTATTGTGGCATTATAGCCACATTTTAACGATGGTACGTAAGAAAGAGTAAGAACATTCTCTTACATTTTTCTATTATATTTTGCAGCACTAAATTAATCTGTTAAACCGGTGGCCCTGAATGAATGAATGAATGAATCTATTCATCTATTCATCTATTCATCTATTCATCTACTCATCTACTCATCTATTCATCTATTAATCAATCGTGCACAGGTAAAATTGCTTCAGCATGCATTGTACAAATTGTTGCAAAAGTTAAATTCATTGTACTGCACAAAATAGACGAGCTCTTATTTCCTCCTTTACTTTTGCCCCTGTTCATCGCTTCCAGTCTCGCTGGTCTGTTGAGCCCCGGTACAGACCCTAAGGGCCCTCCTGCACAGATGATTAAAGGAAAGACTGCCCCCTACAGAGGATCCAGGGCACTGCCCTTGGCTCCCTCCTCCCTCCTTTCCTCTCCCCGTGTGGACTCACACTCTCTGCGCTGTTCTGACCCACCCTGTACCAAGGAACCAATGAGACATGACCAAGTTCCCTCTCTGAGGTAGCACTGCTGCAGGCTAGATTTCCTAGGAAGGCTGATTATCTTAAGAGAGAGAGAAAGAGAGAGAGAAAAGGAACCGGCCACGGCCTTCACATGTAGCAAAGGCACAGCGAGGCAACCAAACAGTGTTCTGAGAGAAGCAATCCTGCACCTTGAGCTGATTTCATGGCTGGAGCAAAAATTACATGGCGTTTGCCAAAGCGCAACTGCACTGCTTATTATCAAGGGATTCCTTCTGAAGGCTTCTCTTACAAAACTTGACAAACCATCTCCGCATTGATTTTTATCGGTCTGTTTGCCGCTTAAAGATGAGAAGGCTTTTGTTCCCTGCTGAACCCTACATGCCGTTTACCTTCCCTTCAGGGCATTTTCAACTGCGTTCCAGGCAGGGGATGAACTTGCATGCTGATCTTTCTGGTGTGGAACGGCAAAAACTCTGTAGTATGACAGAAGCGTTATGGAGCCAAAGGTGGAAGAAGTGCAAAGTTTACGTGGTATCAAACACCCTCAGCCATCAAAGAACACGCTCTGTTGCGCTTTTGTGAAAGTTACAAAGCCATTTTCTCGAGATTCTTCCCTCCGTTTGTGCATGTGTGCTCGTCTCTCGCACTTTCTCCCTCAATCTCCCCACTTGGTCTGTGTAGGAGTTTTGTTCTGAGGACGGCGAGGTGGCTTGTCTTGTTTTGAAGTTTGTCAGTTTGCGCAAGAACATAGCAGCCTACTCTTTTGGCACCTCGACGCATGCTCTCACTTCTTTCCTCGCAAACATTTGCCGTGGGTGGGTTGCTTGGTTTTTTGCCGGCAATGATCTATCATTATAAGGTGTGTGAGCTCAGTGGCGAGTGTAAACTTGGCCTGCTCCGTCTGTCGCGCCACCGCCCCAGTCCCTGTTAGCTCAGCGATTTCAGAGTGGTCAGGCCGTCTTGCCACAATCGCACGCTGGCGCCACAATCGTGTAGCCCAACTGCAACCCTTTGACTCTGTAATGAATACATACTGAAAATACACAAAACCGCCTCGCTCTGCCCCGCTGCTACCCGGTACCAGTGAACTAACTGGATCATTCTGAGAGCGGGACCGCTGGCCTGCTCGCCCGGACCCAACTGGACCGTGTGGTCGTCGGGCTAACACTGGTGCACTTATGGAGAGGGGAGTGACCGCTAACCATAGAGGCCACGCTTGGGCAAAAAGTGGGTCGTGTGATGCCATGCTCGGTGGCGATAATAAGGATGAGTGTTTACAGCGTGTGTCACTGTGTTTGAAGGTGTCTGCGTGTGTGTACACAAACCACAAGTCATAAATACATTTGGTTAAAAACCTCTGTGGTTTCGCTGACCACTGCTATCCTAATTGTGAAAGAGCGGCTATCATTAGCCTAGTAATTTTCCATACTCTTCTTCTCTCTACACAGGTGCTCCAATCTTCATTTAACCAAAAACAGGTTACAATCTGGTGTTGTTGATGAAATTATATATATAAAAAATTATCTGCTTAATGTAGCAGTCAAATAATATTCACCTTTGTTTAATATTTGTGCCTAAAATAAGGCTGGACTGATAAAGCTGAGTGCTTAAGATTTGTTGCAATCATAAAGTTATTCATTTATTCTGCTATACTGTTTCTTGAGTATTTAAATACTGTTATTCTACAGAATAAGTGTCAGGTAGACACACACACACACACACACACACACACAATGGGTTTTCATGTTTTATGGGGACATTCCATAGACTTTCAGCATTTTTACATTTGCAAAAAGCATTACATAGTATTAATTATAAGCTGTTTTCCACATGGGGACCAAAAAATTTCCCCACAAGGACAAGGATTTTGGATATTGTCTTGTAGGGACATTTTGTTCTCATAACGTAGGGTTTACCTAGACCACACACACACACACACACGCGCGCACACACTTAAATAATATATTGTAAATGTATGTACAATTTATATAATAGGGATACTTACATGTGTAAAATATATTATTTTACATATCTAATTTATTATAAATACAGATAAACATAATGTATATGCAAAAGACAAGAGATTGCATTAACTTATTTATTAACAAATCATTAACAAATTTAAAATGCACTTTACAGTACTGATTAGTTTTGCTAATTAGTAATGAACAGCAGCAGATTTTCAATACTATTATTTATTTGACATAAAGGGTCTCCTGTTGGTTAAGCAATGGACAATGTACAGTCAGATGGCCATTCTTGCAAAAATAAACACAGACAGGGTGATCAGGAACCTGCCACAATCCTCTGAAGTGGTTTATATACAAACAATTTTATATAAAAATATTTGACTGCAGAATACCACGATTAGAATCAAGTATTCCAGAGAGCCGTGCAATAAAAGTGATTAATGGCATAATCATACTTCTGTCTCAGGAGGGCTGTTGTGAACAGTTTTCTCACGTGGCGAAGATCCTCTATCCATTTGTGAAACAAGCAACATTCTGTATGTACAGCAGTTAGCAGTTAACAACGCTAAAATTTGTCCAAATGTTGACACAGACAACCAGATCGGCCTATTTTTGGTATTTATAGCCGGTGTTTGGCAGCACTTGAAGGCAGCCCAGTACTCCTAATTGAATGTTGCTATTGTAGGAACACTAGTCATTGCTCAGAGATAGGCATTTCACTTCTCACTGTTTTTCACTTTCAAATTCACAAATGTCTTCCTTTATAATGCCTGCCGACAAAAGCAACCTAATAATTATTTTCAATTCTTTTTTCCCCCCGAGGATCAGTTGCATTGAATAATTCCATTGAATCACACGTGAAAATTAAAAAACATGCAACAATATTTCCCTGTACTAAGTTTCACTTTAATTAAATGAAATATGATTTTTGGTTTTCTGGCAATTGTACATTCAGTATAAAGTGTCTGTCAAAGAGTAAATCAAAGGCACCTCTGGACTGTTTCTTCATTCTAACATCAGATAATAAGAGATTGGATTAAAACATTTTACTATATTTTTCCCATTATACCCAGCCAAGAGAAAATGCAGAAAAATGGCAAGTGGATGAAAACAATGGCTCATTGCGTTTATAACCACACAATGGAATATAATCTGCTGTTTCACCATCATGATACTGTGGTTTTTATAGTATGAGTAAAAAAATGACCAAAAAAGTGTTGAGATCCACTTCAAAAACTCTTAAATTATATTGACAACTATTAATCACTGCAGTATGAAAAACAAATGATTTTTTAAATATTATCGTAAGGTAATAACTGAATAAATAACTGTGGTAACTATGGTAATTAGTAATTAGCTCACTCGTTCAGTATATCACTATACTGTATATATATATATATATATATATATATATATATATATATATATATATATATATATATATATATATATATATATATATATATATATATATATATATATATATACAGTAAAAAAACAAACCGTAAAAAACCTGTAATTTTCTGGCAGCAGGGGTGAAAAAAAACAGCCGTAAACCGTAAATAAACGGTAGCTGTGTTTGCCAGAACTTTACCGTAAAAAATAAGGTAGTGACATTTTAGGTTTTACAGGATAGCACTTAGTTTACTGTCTATTTTACAGTTCAAAAACTTATCATTTAAAGGTTTATATTGTAATAATTACGTGTATTCTGTAAAATTTACGGTAAAAAACGTATTTCATTAACTGAAATAATGTTAAACTATCAACCGTTATGTACCTTTGATATATACTGACAACCACCAAATGCAGTGGTGATGAGAATCACATGATGAATCAAAGCTTTAATCACCAATCATAGTGGAGATGACTCACATGATGAATCAAAGCTCATCACAAGCAGTTTTTAAGAGGACAATACTATTATATGGAAGGTGTCATTCACACAAACACTAAACACCATCATGGTAACACATTTTAAAAATGCAATAAACATTAATTTAACAACATTAGATTTAACATAAAACCCTAATTGATTAGAAAAACAGTTATTTAAATGAAAATACATCAAATGTGAAGTGTCACGCAGGGAATTCTGGGAATGTCAATTTACGGTTTTTCGCTGTAAATTACACAATGACTTCTTTTTCACTCTAAATTTAACGGTATTTTACTGTCAAATTTAATTAAAGGGTTAGTTCACCCAAAAATGAAAATTCTGTCATTAATTACTCACCCTCATGTCGTTGGACACCCGTAAGACCTCCGTTCATATTCGGAACACAAATGAAGATATTTTAGTTGAAAGCTGATGGCTGAGAAAGGCCTCCATTGGCATTCAGTACATTGACACTTCCAAGATCCATGAAAGGCACTTAAAACGTCGTTACAAAGCCCATCTCACCACAGTGGCTCTACAATAATGTTACGATGCGACGACAATAGTTTTTGTGCGCAAAAAAAAATCAAAATAACACCTTTATCCAACTTGTTATTGTCTTCCGTGTGTGCCTCCACGACTTATGCGCGAGAATATGACGTAGCGCCGGCGTTCGGGAATCCATGAAATACACACTTAAGCCCCATTTTGAGCACTACGCCGAGACCTAAAGCACGATCAATGTAGAATCCAACAGCTTACACACGCGCGTCTTCCTCTGCTCGTAAACAAATCGCTTCTGGGTCATCTGTCCGAACGCCGGATCTGCGTCATATTCTCGCGCATGCGTCGTGGAGGCACACACGGAAGTCGAGAACAAGTTGGATAAAGGTGTTATTTAGATTTTTTTTTGCGCACAAAAACTATTGTCGTCGCATCGTAAAATTATTGTAGAGCCACTGTGGTGAGATAGACTTTGTAACGACGTTTTAAGTGCCTTTCATGGATCTTGGAAGTGTCAATGTACTGAATGCCAATGGAGGCCTGTCTGAAGCCTTTCTCAGCCATCAGCTTTACACTAAAATATCTTCATTTGTGTTCCGAATATGAACGGAGGTCTTACGGGTGTCCAACGACATGAGGGTGAGTAATTAATGACAGAATTTTCATTTTTGGGGGAACTAACCCTTTAAATGTAAGGTAAGATATATTACGGAAACTTTCTGTTAACCAGTTAACTGTTTTTCACCGTAGCATTTTTACAGTCCTTTACCATTAAAATCACGTACATTTTTTACTGTGTATATATATATCTGTGCTATCAAACTGAAACATATATACAACAATCATACTTAAATCACATGCGGATGTGGTTTGGATCAGGTTTTTAAAAATTGGTCTACAAACAACTAAATGAAGAAAAAAAAATGTCTGCCTGCCTGAACGAAGCTGATTCCAGTCTCATTAAGCAAGGTCTCTTTCTCAAGCCTGTTGTATATGGATTGTGTTCAAGACAGAATTTTCACGACACTCTTTTACCTCCCAGTCTCTTTTTTTCTCCCTCTGTCTCTCTCTTTCTCTCTTTCTGAGCGAGATTGCTTTCACATCAGGGAACTCGTCAATTATTTTCTTCTGACGTGGCAGGTCCTTAGGGGAAAAGCAAGGAGGTCTTCTTGTTTGTGTGGAAACCTGGAACCAGTGTTGCGTTCATTCAAGTGACGATACTTTCACGCTGTAATTCAAGTCAAATTTCTCATCCCTGGCCTTCTTGTTGTCATTGCTCCTGTTTTTACAACTCAAAAGCAAGAGCTGCTGAAGACAGGCATGTGTATGATTGGATACGTACGTGTGTATCTATGCGCATCTGTGTTCGCATGTTTGGTTTGGAGGTGTGTGATTCGTGTTTGATCTTTTTTTTCCTCTCTCTCATTCAACCCTGTACTCCCAAAGGGCAAACCTTACTTTGCTACTCAGTGGAAAGGAATGATCATGGAAAAGGCAAGAAAAAACATAAAAACAATAACAAACAAAAGCATTGTAATGCTTGAGTAATTAATTATACATTGATTATTATGCATGTATGAACAGCTAATAATGTTTGCGTATCATTCATTTGTGCTCTTATGTTTGGATGCACTTGTTTATTCTTCATTGCTCTTGTGTTGTTCATAATTATTTCACCAAAATTAGAATCAAAACTACAATACTAGAGTTGAGCTATATATTAAATTAATATTTCAAAACAAATATATAACTTCTGTAATTTTTTGCTCATTCTCATATTATTCCAAACAGAGAGCATTTTTGCCGCAGAGTTCAAAAAGGAAAATCTTTTTCTATACAACAACACTCCACAGTCCCACGTATTTCAAGCTCCAAAAAGGACCAAGTATACTAAGGACGCACTATAAATAGGTTAGGGTTCGTTTTAGGGTTAGTATCAACCCCCCGGATTAAATTGTGCATACCTATTTACTGAAATTTATATTAGCTCTGTTCTCATTTAACACTCACTCAATCTTGAAAAACTTTAATAATTTAATAACTAAATGTAATCTTTGTCAAATCTGAAAATGAATATCCATTTTTCATACTGTACATCATAATGTCGTGATGCCTAAATTCAATTGTGACATTTAAAACGATTGTTTTTATTGTTAGAGTTTTGCTCATTATTATTATTTAGTTAAACAATATACCAGTTTGAAAATATGGAATACGGAATAACATTTGAGATCTACGGTGGTGCAAAAGAGTTTCTTATATTTTACATTTTGGTTTGTCTTCAAAAGATGTTGCGCAAGACTGATTAATTATGAATAAAGAGTTTTCATGAAGATCCTTCAAAAACTTCAATGTTTGGGTGAACTGACACTTTAACCCCTTTTAAGTCATCTTATTGATTAATGTTCAAGTATTAAACCAACAAAAATACAATGGTTGGCATTCTTATCAAGACTTTATACTGTATGTGCAGCCAAAGTTTTTTAGTATACACAGTATTTCTTCAGTCTGAGGGAGCTGATTTGTGGCAGTGCAAATGCAAAGAGCATAAATAATAGATGGAGAGTGTGACACCTCAGCGGCCGGCGGTAATGAACGGCAGCTCCCGCAGGTGGCTCCGCTAACTCTTATCTCAGCTCTGACTCACCCAGCTGACTAATAAAGATGACACTTGACAGCTAACAAAGCTTGTCGAAATCCCTGCCATCCCCACAGAAGACATCCAGCTGAGAGCCTTACCCCCCTCCTCGCATCTGTCCACTAGGCCTCGCTTCGTTCCTCCAATGCGAATGAAAAAAAAAAAATAGAAAAGGAAAGACTTGTTTTCCAGTTTGTTGACCTTTGACCACCTAAACCGCTTGGTGTGCTGTCAAAACCCGGGAGTATAGCTTTTACTATTTCCTTCACAGCTCAACAATTGACAGCTGTCATACTTGTTTGCATGCCAGGAGCTCCAGTAAGATTTTCCACAGGGGGAGGGCACCACAGGGGACACGGCCAGACCTCACGCCCACCACGGAGCTACCAGCGATGGGCACTCCATTGCTTACACTTCCTTGCTGTGGGTAAACAATAAACAATGAAAAAATTAATAAGTCCGTTTTTAGGCTTGCCCCCACGCTACCCCCACGCGCACCCGCTCAACCCCTCAGTCAGGCCTCAGAGAGCCTCACCACGGCCGGCCGTGAGGCCCAGGCCAGACTCACCAGCCACGAAACCGCATGAGGGTGTGGTTTCAGGCTGGAACAGGAAGGCCATTTATTTCGAGTGCATCTCTGCAGAGTGACTCATATGTTGACTGGAAAATGTTCCGTAACCATTCGGCCTTCAATGGTATATCAGCTCACGACCCATAACGCTTTACATGACACCTTCTCCTCACATGGTTATGCTTGCCCAAAACTGTTACCCTGCTGACTGCAAACTTCTTAGAAATCACAAGCTCCAATCAGACTTCTACACAACTAGGTTCATAGCTTCAGATTTTCCAAAGATATTCAGAGATTTGTCTAAGACAGTAACAAGCAGTAACTGTGAAAAAAATCTGTGGAAAATCAATGCGTTATCCACACATTTCCACTCATTTCTTTTGTGTTTCCTGCACATTCATTTACAGATATTATTTCTAGCCTGGCACTGCATTTTGAATTATTTTTTTCTTTTCTAATTATATATTTTTTTTCTTACAGCTATTATTTTGGTACAGTATAATCTATTTCAGGTTTACCCAGGCCTAAATGGCACATAAAAACTAAACAAACAACATTTGGCCTATTTACATGTCAGTCAGACGGTCTCATCCTGTCTAAGTAGGCAGTTCTTGGCCAGAATGAGATACATTGTGGAACAGAGTTTCTACTGCAGGGCAAACGTCTAGCTACACAAGACTTGAAGGTTTTTTTTATTTGGGGGTTGGGGGTGAGGGGCAGTGGAGGGGTCAATTTATAGAAAAAAGTGTACAAAAATGTAACATTATCTTTGATCAAAGTCATACAATAGTATACGATTTAATTCCGTGTAAAACAAAAAATGTAATAATGCAAAAAACCTGTGATTAGTTGCATGCACCAATACAAACAACACAAAAGTCGCAGAAGAAGCAACAAATCTGATCTTTCATATTGTGATGTACATCAGAGTGAAACAGACCATTGACAAAGGAACTTAGTGGTGACTAACTTAGTTTGCTGGTTTTATCCATCAATTGTTGATTTTGATGAAGGCAGATCTGAATGCGAGCTTGCAGACGATTATAGGAAAGGGGCGGGGTTTAAGTGGACTAAATGATAGAAGTAAGATGTACATCACCAGAGTGAAGTCTGTCATTTAATCAAGCATTCGCAAAGTGGTCACTAACATGCGTAATGCGTTTAGAAAATAGATGAATATTAATTTCATGCCGACTTTAAATGTGAGCGGGGTGACGGCCTTGTGTCTTGTAATATGTACTTGGCAATACACATAGCTTCACTCTCGTCTCCCTTCATAGCGTCTCCCTGTACTGTGTATGTACATTTTCACAGTGTTTAACTGTCATGGGCACTAGTCTGGCAAGCACTAGCTCTTGAGATCAACAGACAAAAGGCCATAAATGAGACATGGAGCTTCACAGCTGGAACTTTCCAGATGGCAGGAGCAGTTCATAAAAAGGGGACAAGAGGCCCATAAAAAGACTTCAAACATAAAACTCACCACTATAAAAACAGAGCAGAAAAACTTTAACAAGGCAGTTATTTATCTGCCTGGCAAGCAGACACAAGGGTGTCCACTTCAAGCCACAAGGCTTAAATTTATTTTTCCTCAATATAAAGTTATTGGTGGATGGAGACATTTTTGCATAACTGTATTTCCTAATTCAGAGTAACAGTTCTATTGTTATTGTGGCACTAGTAATGAAGCCTGATTTATTCTTTTTTTTTTTTTTGTACTGTAAGAGAAACATAACACAATGATAAAAAAGTACTACAATTTATATATATATATATATATATATATATATATATATATATATATATATATATATATATATATATATTCATTTTACAGCTTAATTTGAACCCGGAATCGAGTCAAATTAAACTTTGGGGCTATGTGTTCATTATTGAGCTTTAATGTAAATTCAAAGGGTTTCACACCATCGAGATGATCTGCATATAATATCATTCATGTATGAATGAATTCATTTCCCTTGTGAAAATGGCACCAGCCACCGCCTTTGATGAATTAGCATTTCATTGTCTCTCTCTTTCTGTCATTAGGGTGGGAGGGTGATGCAGTGTGGAGGAAACCATCTCGGCTGCGGACAGGCCCTCCACAGCAACAAAAGGCAGACGTTTTCTCCTGCCGCTTGCGAATGGGACATGTGGCACACTGACATTCCCAGCACCCACACTGGCAGGGGAATGTGCCAATTAGTGGCCATCTCAGGGAGGGGGGTGTGGGGGGTTGGTGGGGAGATGGTCGGGGTGGGGGGAGGGGTGATGTGGTGAGCCGTGGATGGAGGTGGGTAGGGGTGGAGTAGTGGCACTGACACCAGACCTCAGGAATGCCTTTCACTCAAATGTAGGGTGTAATTACCCGGCTGCCCCTCCCCTCCCAGGCTTCATCGGCGGAAGTCCCGGCCCACGGCCCTGTGCTGTAGGTGGGCAAGGCCATGACCTGCAGCAACCCCACCCAAGCTGACAGATGGAGGCATATGTGCGGTGGGCATGTGCTCGATTATATACATGTGCGAAACTCTTACTCACCCACGCAAGCCTCTGCTGTCATTATCGAAACACCCACATCAGGTCACACACACCCTAGTTGCGCTCTCCCTATGGTAACTACAGTATACAGCATGGACACAATCAGCCAACTGCAATGGATGCCACATGCTACATCCATATCCATCAGCCTCCCTCGACAGCTGGTGGACTCCAGGAGAGGCTGGCAGAGGGTTGCTGAGACTGTCTGGATCACAACAAAGACATCCCTAGTGAGGTAGATGTCAGAGTAACATTTCAATTATTTCAGAGCGCCATGGAATAGGTGGGATCTTTGTGTAGACGGGGCTGGGGACTCTTGTAGTGGCCCCAAAAAGTATTTGGACACTTAAAATACACTTACAAATGGGTGAAAACGAATGGTGCATGACCTTTTCTCTTCCCCCCCCCCCAATTTACCTGACTGGTTACAAGCTGATTTTTAGATGATGCATGAAGTCAGTTATCCACTAAAAAACGTAGTTGAATTAAGGCGGTCTTTAAACAGCAACACCCTGCCTGGAATTGACCTCATAAAAGGTAAGGATGGTGAAGATGGCACTATGTGTGTTTGCTAAAATTACAGTATAGCAAGAAGCATTATCATCATGCCATGGAGCTGAGAAACGAAGCGACAAACTAATAGACAATGACAGAGAAATTCAATTAGCAGCGATATAGCAGATTCATTAATTATTCAAACATTGATTTGTTACAGGGCAGAGTCAATCTACTTTGGTACTTTTAGTTCAAGTTAATTACAATGCAAGATAGAAAATGCTCTGTAAAAGCTATTATGCTATTTAATTATTACATACATACTGCAGTTCTTCCATGCTTCCAATCTGCAGCTTGAAGAAAGAGATTCAAAGTCCAATTTAAAGGCCACTGCATGTCCCCAGTACCCTTTGGCCAGTTCTGAGCATCTCTGCAGCATCCACCCATCAGTGACCTATTTGAGCAGCTGTTGGTTGTGTGGTCACTGAGGACGCAGGCTGACTGGGACAGACAGATGAGCCTGGTGGCTGAGACCCAGAACACAAGCACTACCTCGACACCTGCTCCTAAAACACCAGCAGCCGAAGAAGAGGACACCGGGACGGCTGAAGCGTGAGGGCCATGGAAAGACAACTGTTAAGAATGGAGAAGTGTAATTTTTGTATTGATTATTGGCCAAAAAAAAGTTAACAGCATTTGCTCAAAGCACTTTTATGGTGTTTGTATAAACAGAGCACAATTTTTTCACCCAAATAGGAATAAAGATAAATAGTTGATGGCATTTAAAGTTATATGAAATGGCATACAAAATGAAAATTCTGTCATTAACACCCATCAACCTGCCATTTGCAGGTGTATTTCATCTGTTTCGGTGTGTAACACAGTCACTCCCACTAGCCACTTTGGCGGTATGAATTTTATTGTAGTCTTCTCAAAAGGCATCTGTCATAATCGCGTTGCACATTATAACCAATCACACACGATTCTGTTGACCTTATGAATGTCTTACAATCAGAGGCGTTCAGATTAGTCATCGCTGAAATGCCGGAGTTTTGTTCAGAGTGCGCTCACTCACTAAAATCAGGGTACTCCATTGATTTCAATTGTTTGCCTTGTGCGTCAGATCAAGACGCATTTAATTATTTACATTTGTAAAAGCAGACATGATTTTATTAATATTTATATCCTTAGAATATTGTGTGAGAATAATTTTTTTTTTTTCAGACAAGCAAATGTTAGTGTTAGTGTTAGTGTAATTTAGTTCTCTGTCTAAATTAAGGAGCTCTCCACACAACCTTATCAGAGCTAAATAGGCCTATTTTTGATGACATGACATGTTATACATTTCATGTAGACTTGATTTGAGTGTGTACAATGGTAATTTACATAATAGCCAACAACAAATTGCACAACAACAAAATGTTGGCCAGTAAAATTGCTGAGTGGCTAGTAACTTTGGAAAACCTCTAGCCACAATAGCTGGTGAGCTAAAAGGTTAATGTACTCATGGTAAATGGAAGCTCAAATGATAACCTCATTGGTTCTCGTGCGTCAAGCAAGTACGCTTGAGCTTTGCTTTACTGTATTTGATGTGCTCTATGTATGTGCATTGATCAATGTTTATATGTGAATAAAAGTCTAAATTAAATCTGTCTGTTATATAAAGTTATCGTGCTTAAATATCGTTTTCATTCTTTTCTTTCATTCTTTTTTTTACAATCTCTTTACAGACTTTTTGAAGTGTCAAATGAGGCTGAATAAATAACCCTTTATTTCGCTGAAAATTTTAAATTCATAATTTACTCACTCAGACTTTGTTTCTAGTCAAAAACACAAAAAGGGAATTTTTAAGAAACCTCTGGGAAATCTTTGAAATGTAATAAATAAAAAAAACAATCATAAAAGTGGCCATGTGATATATCTCAAGGGTAATACTTTAGATTAATAGTCCGTCATTAATAGGTAACAATGGAAGTAATGCAGGACTAATGAGTAGTACTACATTAACACTTCAGCTACTACTATTAACTGATATAGAAACAAGCTTAACTAATCAGTAAGTAATATCAAATTTAGGACTAAGATAGTTCCTGATTAGGTAATCAATAATTACTGAATGGGATTGGCATAACCAAGAACTAATAGGTAACTATGACAAATTATACAGAATTACTAATTAATTACTAATCACAACATTAACGTGTCTGAGATGTGAGAAATTGTCTTTAAATGTGGTCATAAAATGCATCACTCCTAGGTTCTACGCAGGAACTACTAGTGACCTGGACCATTATTTTAAAGTGAAAAAACATATTTTTCACTTTAAAATAATGGTGCAGATCACTAGTAGTTCCTGCGTAGTGACTATATGTAACTCTTGAGTAACTAGTGATGCATTTTATGAATTTATTCGGAGTAAAAAAGATGATTACGTCTCAGACACACAATAATGTTCTTTAATTTGTCAGTTAGTTAATAGTTATTAATGAGGCTAATCTCATTCAGTAAGTATTGATTACTTAACAATGTACTATCTCCTAAATTCAATATTACTTACTGATTAGTTCAGCTTGTTTCTATATTAGTTAATAGTAGAAGCTGAAGTGTTAATGTAGTTCTACTCATTAGTCCTGCATTACTTCCTGCATAGTTACCTATTAATGACGGACCATTATTCTAAAGTGTTAGACATTATTCATTGAAAATGTTGTCATTCACCTTTCCTCTGGGTGTTTATATCAGTTCATGAAAGCAGTAGAAATATCCAATTCATGAATACATTGTTCTTTTGAATCCGATCTTTTTCAAATGAATTGCTTGTTCCGGTTCACAAAGCTACTCTGAATAATTTATTTCCGAATCAGACAGATAATGTTTTCAAATTCAACTCACTGACTCAATGATCAGTTTGTGTTTAAGAGCTCAATGGGCTCAAGATTATCAATGAATCTCAGCCTGTTTCCAAAGCTATCATGATGTCACAAATCTTTAAGAAAACAACCAGCGTCCCACATATTCACACATGACTTGGAACCAAATGACAGTGAGTAGATTTTCATTTTTTATATTACTTTAAATAATCTTCAAGATACAGGATGCTAAAAGTACTGTACAAATGGCCTTGAGTACAAACGGCCGACCCTATTAAACCCATTGCATCTTTCTTTCTCATTAAATTGTATTAATGTATTTACCCTTAGCTTGCAGTTGACACTATTTCCTCACCCCCTTTCTCCCCACGAAAACCAAAGTGACAGTAAGTCTTTAGGCGACATTTAGAGGCCACCGGGTCACGCTGAAGATGATGGTGTTTGCTAAGGGCCAAAGGGAGGATGGCCAAAGCCAGAGGGAGATATGGAAAGGAGAGAAGAAAGGAGAAAGGAATAGAGCCAAAAGGAGTGAAGTATTCATTAGTGAAGTCAAGCTGACGTTGTCACCTTAGCGTCTTCTAAGGGACCTGCTCTGGGCCTCATCGGGGGCAAGCAGCACAAGTGTGTGTTTGTCTTGAGGGATAAGTGTGTGTTTTGTACTGTGTTCGGATTCACACTGTATCTTGTGCATGAGATTGTATTCTTTACAGTGCCATGTTACTGTCAGTAGTGTTCACCATATACAGTGCCCTCCACTAATATTGGCACCCTTGGTAAATATGAACAAAGGCGTCTGTGAACATACATCTGCATTGGTTATCCTTTTGATATTCCATTCAAAACATTCACTAATTTTTTAACTTTTCATTGAAGTAAAACAATTGAAAGTGTGGGAAACTCACATTATGATTTTTTTCTTCTCTAATGCATATTGTCCACAATTATTGGCACCCCTAGAATTTCCTATTAGTAAAATATCTCTGAAGTATATTCCCATTCATATTTAAAAATATTTAGCACACCAAGGTGACTAGGAGCATGAAATTGTCCAGCCATGACTTCATGTTCCACATGAGTATAAATATGAGAAAACACAAAGCCCAAATTCACTTTATCATTCGTCACAAAAAATATTTAGTTCTGATGTGCAGCAAAAGATTGTTGAGCTTCACAAAATAGAAAGTGACTGTAAGAAAATAGCAAAAGCATTGAAAGAAAAAAAATTCCACCACCAGGGCAATAATTAAGAAGTTCCAATCCACTAAAGATGTTACAAATCTGTCTGGAAGAGGACATGTGTCCTAATGCAAGGTGAGGAGAAGAGTTTAAGTGGCCAAAGACTCTCCAAGGATCACATCTGGAGAATTGCAGAGATTAGTTGAGTCTTGGGGTCAGAAAGCAGCACCTACATCACCACAAGTTGTGTGGGAGGGTCAATAAAAATCCTCCTTACTCATCCAAAAATAAACTCCAGCATATTCAGTTGTCAGACACGACTTGAACTTCAAAAGTGACCTGGTTCTATGGTCAGATGAAACTAAAAAAATAGCTTTTTGGCAGCAAACCCACCAGATGGGCTTGGTGCAAACATGGATAAAAAGTAACCCATGTCGACGGTTAAATATACTGCTGGATCTTTAGTGTCGTGGGCCTATTTTTGCTGGAGGTCCTGGACATCTTGTTCAGAAACATGGTATCATGGATTCTAGTAAACAGAACAAAACCTGACCGCTTCTGCTAGAACTCTTATAATGGGCCGTGGTTGGACCTTCCATCAGAACAATGATCCAAAATAAACAAAATCAACACAAAAATGTGTCACTGAGCACAAAATTAAGCTTCGGTAACACTTTATAATAACTACACGCTATGAATCATTCGTTAAGCATTAGTAAATAGTTAATTCATCATTTATAAAGCATTAATATACATTACTAGGTGGTTTATCAATACAGCTAAAAATGCTTTATTCTTGATTTATAAGCATATCTATAACGTGTTTAATAATTGTATTTTCATACTTTATAAATGAATTTCTAAATTAGGTATTACATTATTTACAAACCAGTTATGGTTCATACAATCATTTAGAAAGTGTAAGTAAATGATTAATAAACTATTTAAATGTACATTTATACATCTTATTATTTAGACATATAGTAATAGTTACTCAGTGTGTTAATAAATGCTTTATTAACATGTATTTCTACTGTAATTCATGATTAATTTAGGTTAGTTGTCAGTTAACTGAGCTCATCTAAAGTGAGGACTATTTATGCCTCGTAAAGCTTTTACAAAGGAGATTTAAAAGGCTCAGGTATCTTCTGCACTGCTAATGTTTTAAAGTCAGTACTGTTTTGACACTGCAAAATTTTTTTATTATTATATTATTATTGTTTTATCTCAATTTTATTTGTTGTATTTTGGCACTCCTGTAATCCAGTGTAATCCACTGGTACATTTTTATTCAGCAATGTTTACACTTTACAGAAATGTATTTTTATATCAGATTGCAGGGGCTTAGTCTCGTTTGACTGCAGTTATAGTTTCTGGTGGTCTACAGGAAATTTATTTTCTATGACATTAAAGAAAGGTTAAATTTTAATTTGATATTAAGTTACTAGTTGTACAGTCTCCATTTTTGCATTTTGAAATACATATTTCTATGTGCTATATTCCTCCTGTGTTGTGTTTGTTTCCTATTTCTGTTCAGAAGATAACTGAGCCTTTAAATTTCCTTTGTAAAAGCTTTACGAGGCATAAATAGTCCTCACTTTAGATGAGCTCACGGAAATAGTTAACGGACAACTACTAAATGTTTTATAACTACCTGAATTAATCATGAATTACAGTAGGAATACATGTAAATAAAGCATTTATTAACACACTTATTACTATCTAAATAATAAGATGTATAAATGTACATTTGAATAGTTTATTAATCCTTTACTTACACTTTCTAAATGATCATATGAACCACTGACAACTCCTAAATACCTGGTTTGTAAATAATGTAATACTTAATTTAGAAATTATAAATTGATCATTTATAAAAGTATGAAAATACAATTAATAAACACATTATAGATATGCATTATAGAAATCAAGAATAAAGCATTTATAGCTGTATTTTTAAACTGCCTATTGTAACGCGGACTCAGGCAGGTTGGGATCATAGTTGCCAAGTCCGCGTATAACACGCGACTTTGGGCTTCTTTTTTTGGCAAGTCGCGTTAAAAAATCACGAGTCGCGGGTTGCGGTTTTTTGGGCTTATTTTAAAAAATGTGGTTGCTTGTTAGGAAAATATAATAAGCAACTTCGTTTCTTTACATTTATGGTCGCTGTTTTGTCCAATACATTGACTGACACTGTCTTCTCACAACAGGCATTCAGTGCAACGATACAAGTGCTGTAGTAATCTGTCCTTTTATATCCCGCCTCCTTCTCCCCTTCATTGAAGAAAAATCGCGTTCAACGTGCAGGCATGTGACGTTATAAATGCACGTAATGAAAGTTAGTAGACTTAATACATTTTTACAAACAATAGCACAAGCAGAGATGGAGAGGAAAGAGGGAGGAGAGGCACCTAATTTAATTTAAAAAATATTTTTGTAATGTATTTAAAATTACAGGCTATTATAAAAAAACAAGTCTACTAATAATAACAGTAGGTATGGTTCGAATTAATTTTATTTTAAATATGTGGCTATATTGCAGCGCTGTAGTGCTTGTGTCCCAATGTGCACACTATCCATCCTAAATAGTGTGACATTAGTCATTTTCAGTACTATTTAGGGCAGATAGTGTGCACAATGAGATGCAGGGCTTGTCTTTTTCACGGTTTGCAGTGTGCGTGTTCACTACTTACTGCCCCTAATATGTGTGCACTAACTCCGACTATGGGTTACCATAATTGGCCTCCATGTCACTCTTTACTCTTCAAACCTCTTCTGTTCACAGCTGATCGGAGGATATTGTGTGTCCTTTATTGCAATTTGATGATTTTTGTAAAATCACATCTGTTTTTGCTTTTCAAACTCTGAGAGGTTTCAGTTTAATATGTTGCAGGCTCATTTATTGATAAAAAAAAATTATTTATTATAAATAATATTGATGATAATAAATAATATAATAATATTGGGCTTGTTTTGGGCTTGTTTTTGAAGCTGCGGTTGCTTATTTGTCTCGCGAGAGTTGGCAACACTGGTTGGGATCCATGTGCAGTTTATTAGAATAAAACAATGTCAATGTACAAACAGGCTTTGGTCAAATCAGGGAGAACAGCAGTGTCAAAGGCAAGGCAGAGAGAATGGTCATAACAGGCAGAGGATCAGTAGCCTGGCTCCGCCCTCCTACGTACTTCCGCTCAATTTTCATTTTCCTTCAGTACTACGTCTGGGACTGCGGTGTATGCTTAGGTTTTCCCCCGAACAATTTTTTACCGGTCCAATCAGCGCACAGAGGGAGTGGCTGAGAGCGATGACGTTGATGTCGTGCGCTAGTTTGAGTTGTAGTTCAGTAATGGCGTCGGAGAAAGATGCGAGTGTGTGGCAGCTCTGACGAATGTCCAGAAGTTAAAAGTGTGGCGAGGTGGACGAGCGAGCGAGACCGGTGTGCGTGATTGAGACACACCGGTCTCGAGTCCTCTCATGAGGGAGCACGGAGGCATATAAGGGCGAGCGACACCGGTGAAGGACGAGAGAGGACCAGGCCTGGATTTTAAGTTGGGTTTTGTTATGTTTGTGCGCGGCAGTCGCCCGTGAGGGGCTGCCGCTTTTACTTTCATTTTGTGTTTATTATTTGATTAAAAGTTGTTAAACGTTCGCCGGTTCCCGCCTCCTTCTTCCCTGAACAGACGAACTCCCGTTACACGGAGCAAGAACAATCACTGCTGTACTGCTGATGTTGTGGTCCGGGAAAAGTCTTTTCCAGCTCGCTCCGTTAGTGGTGAAGGAGTTGCTGAAGCCGTCCGTCTCCCACCACCCGCGAGAAAAACCCAGGCTGAATTATCGACTTTTGACAAACACCAAGGTCGTGTGGTAATGTAATTGCTGTCCGAATCCACATCTCTGAGTTTTCAAGAATATATCACTTCAAAACTCACTGTTTATATCCTTTATAGACCCTTTCAGAGCACTGCGCGGTTGCGTGAGCTGTAATTTGCATTTCTAGACTTGTATTTCTTTAAATACTGGCAAGTGTTTACAAGAGCAAAATATTTCACCACCGCTCAAAAAATAAAAGAAGAAAAGCACGTAAACATTTGAATTGGGCTGTTATTCAAGGCAGCATTTATTCTTATCATACTAAGCATATGACATTTTATTGACAGCATACAATCATGTTATGATTGCACGATATATGCACCACGAGAGCAGCGCGTTCCGAACACAAAACTCTCCTCTCCACCGTGAATAAATAACAATCCGAATGCACAAGGTTTTATCACTGACACTGAGGTGGTGTGCTCAGTTAATGTGAGAATCAAAGGCGAACGGCGCCTGACATACGTCACGACCAAACGTTAGCGATTGGTTAGGCAGATTCAGAGTGACTCTTGGCAGATCCAATAGTTTTAAACTTCAACAGAGAACCCGCCTTCAAGGAAGTAAACGCTTGTCAATGGAGAGTGGCCAGACTCTATGTACAAATGAAATGTACGAGAGTCTGGTAAAACCAGGCTAGAGGATCAGGGCAGGCGGCAAACAATCAGTGTCCAGTATCCAGGCAAACAGTCAACAAAAGGCAGGCAGATCAGGATCATAAACGAGGGACAAGGCAGAGTCAGAGCACAGGCAATGGAAACACAGGGAATAAAGCTAAGAAATGTAGCCGGGGCAAACAAGACTTCGCAGTGAGTGACTGAGCAATCAGGGTTTAAATAGTCAGTGTGATGGGGAACAGGTGTGTGGTAATAAGTCCCGGAATGTGGGTGCATGGGAAATGAAGTCCGGAGAGTGAGACCTGCGGTGGCCACTGGTGGAAACCTCACCAGCGTTTGTGACACCTATTAATGTCTATTAATGCTTTATAAATGATTAATTAACTTCATCAGTTATTTATATTTACATAGTTATTATAAAGTGTTACCGAAGCTTCTGCCAGGGGCCTATACCATGAAGGCGGTTTAGCTGGCTAGCCAGATATGTTTAAGCTTAGCATTAAAGTGGTTTGGCTTTTAGCAGTGTTCATCTCCATAGTAACTTATTCCACGGCTAACCTGCTCCAGGGCAGGTTATGTTCTGGATAAGAGATCAAACTGAAATTGGACTGTGAGCAAAGTGACACACCTCGGATGCAATAAAGTCACTTCCCCTGTTTCTACTCCAAATTAAAGGTCACTACTTAGCAAATGTCTATTAAAGACTAAAGTGTCTGGCTTTTAACAATGCTTATTTATAATAATAAGAATTTTGAATGATTTGGATATCATTGATGTAATTATACCCTTAATCAATTACACATGTATCATTTTAGTTAATCAATCATTAGTAGGTTCTTAGTTGGAATTAGAAATTATAGATATAAAGGTCATACAAATAAGCTTTAAAATCAACAAATAAAGCTATAAAAAATACTACATGTGAGCTTACATGTTCAATTCTCCATATATCAACTAAACTAACTTCATAACTTTTACTTGCATTGATGTAGTGAATATTTTCTTTAAGTTGTACTCTTTTATAGACAGCTAGCAAGGACATACAAAGAATTAAGCTTTGCCAACACATTGGTCTTATATGTTTAAAATTCAGGTTTTTTCTTTAACTGGTTTTCAGCAGTCAGAGCATTCCCAAATCATAAGCATGTACACATACGCAAACTCAGCAGTGTCGACTTCTTTCATTAATATCTCTTCAAATTGAGTCTCATGCATCAAAATGTGAATATATGATCAAATTTACCTCAATTAAATTGCTGGTAAAGGCTCTTTGCAGTTGGATCAAGAGCATCACAACTTCTAAAACACTACTCAAAAACTGCTAGCGTTCATCACATCTGTGACACCTCCACTCTATTTGTAGAAATATGAAAACTACAAAAATTAGTGTAGACAAATTGTAATCGAAATTTCAAAGGTACAAAGAATGAGAGGTTAAACAGACATCACAAACACCCAGAGAGAAAAAAATGTATCCAATTAACAAATGGCAATAACTACTATTTTTACAAAGTAGATAATTAGGAATGAGGGAGGATAATTAGAAACTGTCATGGTAATATCATCAGCAGTCCAGTGATATTGACCTCTGCTGATGAACTTGTGACATTACATTTGCGAGAGTAACCTAACAAATTGCACTGAAAAGTCTGAAACAAATGAAAAAACATGAGATTCCTTCAGCATTTTCATCATTCAGCCAAGTTGATGTACAGCCAACCTAAGGCATGTTAGCTGTGTATTTTTTCCTTCCACCTGAATGCTTAATTACCTAAATGAACTCATTAAGTGCTTCATTGGACAAATTTAACACTTTTGGCCAAGGTCAAGCCTGACGAAGATTTAATGTGACCCTAGAAAACCAGTGAAATGAGGTCTGAGTAACCCACTGGTGTCACACCTGAACGTGGGCCAGTCTGAAGAAGGCAAAAATAGAAAATAGATGTATGGTGGTTACATCTATTTAATTAGCATATACTTTCTTAATCACTTTCTTTGTTCTTTTTATGTTCTTTTATTTTTATGGTTTGACAGTTATTTTGTAAAAAAAACAAAATATTTAAGATTTGTAGAGTTAGAGTGATATCGTATATCTCATATCATATTAGTAATATCATAATATATTAGGCCTTTTATGAGATAGTCACAATGAATGAAGTTGTAACAAGAATTAATGATAAAAAAAGAAAAAATGAAAAAAAAGAAAAAAATGATATATATATATATATATATATTAACCAAATTATCGTTAAAAAGTCTCAAAAGCATCTTACGCTCACAAAGGCAGTTGCATTTGGAAAATTCACAAATTCACATTGCTTTACTGATAATAAAATGTTAACATAAACAACAAAAGTTTTCCTTATTTCTGTGGTTCTAAAATACCATCATTGTTTTATTTTTGATGATGAATGGTGGAAAATGGGAGTTGTATACCAGAATGGAGCCAGGTCAGGATGTGAATGACTGAATACACAAAATCCATGTTTCCATCTACCTTTTTTAATGCACATTTTGTGATATCTGGAAAAAAAACACTGGATGGAAACGACAAGATGTGCATAAAAAAAAAAAGTGCATAAAAAACATATGCGCTCAATTGAGGCTGATACATTTTTTATCCTAAGACGACACACATAAACTACTATAGAAACACACACTGTAAAAAAAAAGTCAGGTCTCCAATTGAAAATTTTCTAGTGACCGATCAAATCTAAATTTTTCAGTTGGCCTAACTGAATTTCTGTGAATTGATGCAATTTAATTTCACAGAAATTCAATTTGGCCAACTAAAAAATTTAGATGTGTTTTAGAAAATTTTCAATTGGAGATCTGATTTTTTTTTTACAGTGCATTTACTGCATAAATCCCTCGAAAACTCATGTGATTTTGACAGTGGATGTGATTGGACCAATCGCATCGCACAGCTTCTCAAATTTTGGTTTGATCATTCGGGAATGCCTGAGCCAAAGTCTGTCATCAAAATGATTTGCTTTAATTCCCTCCCACAAGCGTTTCACACGATTGCGTTCCTAAACAACAGGCATCTGAAAGCAAGATAACATAACTGCGTTTATTGTGTTTCGCCTGTGCGCTCTGAGACGCAAGTCATTTATGATGTAGGAAAAAGGAGCCCCAGTGGCTTCCCCGACTGCTGCAACTTGCATTTTTACTACAGATATTTTGCGGCAAAAAAACAATGAAACGATTTTGTTCTCTTGAACACATGGGATGGAAATGTTGCTTTATTTGCAAACGTTTTATGCAATATTTTGAGTGCAATGGAAACAGCTGATGACTAAATATCTTATTTGGCTATTGGCTAATAACCTGCATGGTCTATCCTTTTTTTTTTTTTTTTTTTTGAATAATGTGCGCCAATTAATCATTCACAATATGACCAGGAACATGCATTATGAAAGTCAAATTTTGATGTCATATTGACTTTAATGTGATTTTTTTTACCCATCTGTGATAGTATCTAATGCCCATTTGCAATCAGTGATATACACCATGGAAGGAAAAGTCGCAATACCCACTTGCCCTGTCAAATCGTAAAAAATTAGGCCTACGTTAAGATTACCTAAATTAAAAAGACAACATAAGCAGGTAAAGTCACCACCATAAAACTGCTGGTGCTTTAATCACCGCCCCGCAGAACCTCACATTACATTCTCTGTCAGTTACGTCTCACACAGAATCAAGTGTGAAATGTAGGGCATCTGCGTTTTACGCCCAGCCCCGGTATACCTTTCTTCTCAGATCTGGTCTGGAGCTGCACTGCCGTTCCCGGGGACCATGGGGAAGGACAAGTCCTGGCTGTCCTGGCTCTTGACAGGGGAAATAAATCACTGCGCACACCGGAGGATACCCTTCCAGGCTGCAAGCTGGGAACTTCATTATCCCGCCCCTGCTTCTTATTACTATGCATATCGGCTCTGATTGGTCCTGGGCTCTGACATACCGCAGCCTACTTCTGTCAGCCTTCGAGGAGCAGGGGATCAGTCTTCTGCCACAGACGTAAGAAAGAGTGAGAGGGGGATGAACGCAACTTTGAATAGGCCAGGAAACCCTGGGAAAGATACTGTAGATGAAAGTGAAGAGAAAGGAATGGGATAGAAGGAAAAAGGAAAGAAAAATAAAGGGGAAATCCTCAGGAAGCTGCTGACTTGGGTCTTGCTGGAACTAATTTTATACTAGACCACAACGAAGATTTTATTTCCAAGTGGTTGACCCTTTGGGTTTGTGACCAGTGCAAAAAAACCTCACTCCTAACATTTGATCTGAATATTAGGCATTTAATTGGCTTTGCTTTGTGTATTATTCTTTCCTGGTGTGTTTTCCCCTCAGAATGCTGAGAATGCACTAGCGATTCCGGGCAACAATTCTGAAAGGATCGACCCTGGATTCTTCTCCACATATATTGATTCCGTTGATTCCTTCCCTGTCTTCACACACTGAAAGTTGTTACACTTCTCCTGCATGTAAAACGCATTATCTTTGTTTGGCACCATCTCAGTGTTGACACAAGTAGAACATAGGCGTCGATTTCGGGGGGGACGGGGGGACGCGTACCCACCAGATTTCGTCATGAGTCATTTTCTACCCACCACTTTTTTTTTTGGAAAACCTCAAGTTAAATTTTATGGTGACGCATGGCTTCGGGCCAATTTTCCCGTCATACCTCAAACGCAGGCCGGGCTTCGGGCCTTTTTAGGCTTCTCCTTCATTTTATATTTTAGACATTCAATAATTAAAAGAAACAATAAGATGTGCTGCGCTGGTGGAAACAACATGAGACCATGATATCGCGAGTCCGCAACTGTCAAGACTGACTCGCACAGTGTTTAGAGGATGGCGCTATGCAACATGAGTAAAGCAAGCCAACACGCAAACTGCCACAAGTGAAACTGAAAATAAGCTAAGACTTAGATAAGTCAAAAACACAATCATCTTCATTAAAACTAATGAGACTAAAGGCTCTTAACAGTGTTTAGATCGCTCGTTCTCATAATGCGGTCTTTGATCTTGAAATGAGCTGATGAATAAAATGCTCATATCTGTTGCTTTTGTTGACGTGAACTCCGTTAAATGTGCAAATAGCGCGGTGATTGAAGATCGGATTTATATTCATTTCGCGGAGAGGTGTAAGGTAAGACAACCAGCATGTTTTTTTTATTTTTATTATTTGTTTAGATTGTGTAGCCCGTTTCGTTTGCGCGCGCCATTGCGATCTGCCTGCCTCATCTTGTCAAAAATGGCTTTTTACTGTGATGGTGGTGATAGTAGGCTAAACGTTTAAACGATGCTTTAAGTGTTTTATATGGATTTTATAAGCAAGACATGTCAAGTGTTGATTTCAGAGGCTAAAGTGTTGGGTTAACTCACTGTCGGCCGCTGGCCGCTTGGTCGTCACTTTAAAAAGCAAACACTTTAATTTAACAAACAAAAAAATGCTTCAAACATTTTTCTAAATTAACTTAATAAAGAAACTAAACGAAATATTAGCCTAACTACTTTGACAAGAGCTGATTTGAGAGGCTAAAACGTGGGGTTCACTCACTGTCGGCCACTGGCCGCTTGGTTGTCACTTTAAAGAACAAACACTTTAATTTAACAAACAACAAAATGCTTCAAACATTTTTCTAAATTAACTTAAAAAAGAAACAAAATGAAATATAACTACTTTGACATTACAGTTTTTCTCAGTCGCTTTGGTACATTTCTCGAATCATCCTCGACATTTGCAAAAAAGTAAGTGCATTTCTCAAAACAATTCGTACAAATAGCAAAACACCATGGATTACCTGCAAAAGCTAGTCTCTTGCTCAAAATCCTTAGTTCATCTCTCAAAAGTAAATATCTGTGTCAATGAACATGTCAGTGCCATCAGAATGACAAGTCCTTGTGTCATATTGCCAATATAACTGTACTCTGGAGGGATGTTCAGATGTAAATATGGCTAACATTTTGATGACAATTATTGTAAATTGTAGGTTACACCTTAGTGTATGTGGGAGTTTGAATGCAAGAGACTGGACAAGATTCACATTTATGCTTTTACTGTTTGTACTGTAATTTGTTGACAGACCATGTCATTGTGATACAGAAAGGAAAAGACAGCACTGCATAGCACAAAGAGAAAAAAAAACAGAAAAACAAAAGTAGAAATGTGAACGTCTAACGGAAATGTATAGAAATATACTTGACATTTTATGACAAACTTGTTCAACCATTTTGCATGTAAAGACTTATGCTATGAACTAATGCCTAAATGTTGTGGGGGGTAAGACTATTCAACAGAGACCCATTATAATACATTTTGATCAACATGACATAAGCAACTGATAATGTAGGAAACAGCAGAGAATTGTACATAATCATTTGCATGGATGTACACAAGCATTTGCAACTTGTTCAAAGAAATGAGAAACTGCTTTTTTGATGTGCACAAGTGACACAATGATGTGAAGATTGAAAAGGTAGCTTTGAGAATTTCAATTCTGATCTGAGAAATGTACCAAAGCGACTGAGAAAAACCGTAAAAACAAAACTTAACTATTTTAATGGCTGCAACTAATGTGTAATAGGGAGGATAAAAAAAAAAAACATGGGCTCCAGTCGGACTCGGGCTGATCATTTTGATGAGCTGTCGGACACGGGCCGGGCTAGGGCCTCAGCGTCTCGGGCCAGGGCCGGGATAGGGCCTAGTTTTGAGGCCTGTGCAGGGCTCTAAAAGGCCGCGGAAACATGGCCTGTGGGTTCGTTACGCACGTCAATCCATTCCCGGCGTTCGTATTTTCCTTCTTATGTATTAAATATACAGGCAATTAGTAGGCAATTATACAATTTATAGAAAACGAAATTCACTTTAAATAAATGATTTCTGCAAAACAACACTCAATAAAAATCATGTCTGACCCCACTCCATGTCTCCAGACATATTGCGCATCTTACTCATGGTGCTCACTTTTCATCATCAACATATGAAATTAAAACTTTAATAGATATAAAACTAAAAAATATAATAGGCTAATATTTAAACATATAGCCTAACTATGAATCTAAATAGGCTACGTTTTGCATGTACATAGCCTACTCCACTCCAAACGCTTCAAAAATGTATTTTGTTTATTAAACAAAGTTTTTAATTTCAAATTTAATTTCTAAATTCAGTTCATATTTCCAACTAACGAAATTCCGAGCCAAAATAACGAAGTGGTAAAAAAAAATTGCAAAAAATAAAATAAAAAAAATACTCTGCAGGCTATAGGCTATAAGATGCGCAATATGTCTCAGCTGACATTTTTATTTATTTACATTAGTAAGCTACAGGACATCATCTTTCAAAACATGACCTGTGCGAAAGAGAGAGAAAAAAATTCATGCATCATGTACCCAGCACTTCTGAAAATGCACTTCTGAATGCGTCTCTGTCCCCAGCACATTTCAAACCAAACTCACGCCCATGAAGTAGGATAATATTATTCAGTCTGAACAGAGGTGATTTACCTCAAGAGAAGATAAGGAGAAGGAAAAGAGAAGATTACATGAGGACTGTATGAGCTCGGAAATATCAAGCACACAAATCTGCTGCACTGGTTAGATGTAGGATGTACATGTACATGAGACTTTTCCGGACATTTTTGATAAAACAGTGGAGATGGTTCACGCACAAACATATACTAAGGATATGTTGTTAATGCTGTTTGTTGAACCTGGGCTAATGAGCCACACAATTCTGTCATGTTCTCATGCATCTCTAATTATAAACACTGTTACAATTTTGCCAAAGGGAAATAAGATAATAATCAGGTGAAGATAAAAATGTCACATGCCAGTAGTAAAACACAATACAGAACATGCTAAAATATAGCAAGTCTCATTTAATGAACCCACTGATTGATGAGCCTGTTTTAGTAGCCAAAACCTTCCGATCTAAAATTTTGACTGCAAGAAAATTAAGCGGCTCCCTGTGATATTACCATTCTCATGGCATCAGATATTCATTTCCCTTTCGAGGTCACTTCAATCATGGCTGAGTAGTAACCTGATCACATCGACCATCTCTGATTGGCTCACAGGGGAGCCTAAGTGAAGTGAGACACAGGAGGCATCTCTGAAGACACTTTTTTGTGAAGTGTGACTGCTGTGAAGGTGGGTGTTAGAAGGGCTGTGATCTTCTGTGTCTTGTTTAATCCCAGAGTTGGGAGTTAAGAGGGGGTGTGTACAGATACAATCGTGACATAACCAGACACAAAACCCTGAACAGTGAGGCATCATCTGCACAGTGGTATTCCCTATGGCACATTCTAAACAATATATACACTCTAAAAATAAAGGTTATGGCACCAAAAATGGTTCTTGGCTCGTAATCATAGGGGAACCTTTTTAAGTGCTATATAGCACCGATTTTGGTGCTTCAGTGGTTCTTCAGCGGTTCTTCAGAGGTTCTTCACCGGTTCTTTGACTAAGATGCTATATAGCACAGCTAACTATGGTGCTATTTAGCACCGCTACCATATACAGAACATGTTAAGACATGGTGCTATATAGCACCACAAGTGGTTCCTCTATGATTACGACGAAGAACCATTTTTCGTGCCATATAGAACCTTTTTTTAGAGTGTATTAAAAGGTATATATATATATATATATATATATATATATATATATATATATATATATATATATATATATATATATATATATATATATATATATATATATATATATATATATATATATATATATATATATATATATACAACCGTTCAAAAGTTTGGGGTTGAGAAGATTTTCTTAAAAAAAATTGGATCAGTAGTGTGAAACCACTGACATTCCAATAAGCCAGTAACAATAATCATGATCACTATATTAACATCACAGTCATGTATAAAGTATATGAATGATGTATAATGCATGTTTTCACCTCAATTTCTTTTTACCATACCTAGCTCTCACATTTAATATCTGGTCAATTTAATTCCCATTATAAATTATTTAATTGCTGAATGGAACAAGTACCTGAGACTGCATGTGGGTCTGTGAGAAGTGCATCCATACCTCTTCTCTCCACTCACAAGGAGGAGGGGAAGATTACCTTTCCTACCCCTCGTCCCACCCACCCGTTCCGGGCACAGCATGGGAATCCCTGGAGCTCAGCTGGGCTAATTAGGGTGAGTTGTTAGGAGAGAAACACAGGTGTTAGGCTGAGCCACTCGCTGTATGGAATGATGACTGTTCCCTTACCCCGCACACCCCCAGTAATTTGTCGGCACCCTGTGTAACCATGCATCTCTCTGCTCTACTTCTATGCACATTTCATTAATTCTCTTTATGTGCCTATTCGTTCTCATTATTTATTGCCCACACAATGTTAATGCCATTAGCAGAAGCCACAACAATGACTTTGCCTGTGCAGTCCTTACCTGGGCCACGGGGAGCTTACTGGATGTGGTTTATTGGGTCAAGGTTCTGTGTGAGGCAAAGGCTTGGGCTTTCTGTGTGAAAGTGATCATGCAAAAAGGATGTCCTCCAAGATCACAGAGTTTGCGTCACAAGTGGCTACTCGATTAGCTAAATCTTTGATACATCATGGCCAGGGTCATAGCAACCATAGAGCTGGAGAGAACAAGAGCAATAATCATTATATTTTGAAATGTTCAAATTTCTTGGCTGTGGTAATGCAATTAAAATAATAAAATAAAATAAAATAAAATAATATGCAGTTTTAAGACTGGACTAATCTGGTTGTGTCAGAGGTTGATCGAATAAATATGCATTTAGCAGTCATCCTGAAAGATCTGGGGCTGAACAGGCAAATATTACGATACCTAATTAATCCTGTGAACGTATTAATAAAAAGATGTGTTAATTAATTGATTAATATTCATAAGCCAATATGATATTTTTCACTTATTACTTTTCAAATTGTCCCACATCCCTTGCCACAAAACTTTCATCAAATACATTCATACATACATACATACCTACACCGATCAGGCATAACATTATGACCACCTTCCTAACATTGTGTTGGTCCCCCACTTGCTGCCAAAACAGCCCTGACCCATTGAGGCATGGACTCCACTAGACCCCTGAAGGTGTGCTGTGGTTTCTGGCACCAAAATGTTAACAGCAGATCCTTTAAGTCCTGTAAGTTGCGAGGTGGGCCCTCCATGGATCAGACTTGTTTGTTCAGCACATCCCACAGATGCTCGATTGGATTGAGATCTGGGGAATTTGGAGACCAAGTCAACACCTCAAACCCAAGGTTTCCCAGCAGAACATTGCCCATAGCATCACTCTGCCTCCGCCGGCTTGCCTTCATCTTAGTGCATCCTGGTGCCCAGGTAAGTGATGCAGACACACCCAGCCATCCACGGGATGTAAAAGAAAACATGATTCATCAGACCAGGCCACCTTCTTCCATTGCTCCGTGGTCCAGTTCTGATGCTCATGTGCCCACTGTTGGTGCTTTCGGCGGTGTACAGGGGTCAGCATGGGTACCCTGACTGGTCTGCGGCTATGCAGCCCCATACACAACAAACTGTGATGCACTGTGTATTCTGACACTTTTCTATCAGAACCTGCTTTAACTTCTTGAGCAATTTGAGCTACATGAGCTCGTCTGTTTGATTGGACCACACGGGCCGGCCTTCGCAGCCCACGAGCCTTGGCCGCCCATGACCCTGTCGCCGGTTCACCACTGTTCCTTCCTTGGACCACTTTTGATAGATACTGACCATTGCAGACCGGGAACACCCCACAAGAGCTGCAGTTTTGGAGATGCTCTGACCCAGTCGTCTAGCCATCACAATTTGACCCTTGTCAAACTTGCTTAAATCTTTATGGCTTTCCATTTTTCCTGCTTCTAACACATCAACTTTGAGGATAAAATGTTCACTTGCTGCCTTATGCTGCTGGTTCAGTGGTTCATGTAGGTTGTCTACAAACTGGAAGGTTGGTGGTTCGATCCCCGGTTCCTCCTGACCAAGTGTCGAGGTGTCCATGAGCAAGACACCTAACCCCAGCTGCTCCCGACGAGCTGGATGGCGCCTTGCATGGCTGACACCCCCGTCGGTGTGTGAATGGGTGAATGTGAGGCAATGTGTAAAGCGCTTTGGATGGCCATTGGTCTGTTAAAAGCGCTATATAAATGCAGTCCATTTACCATTTACCATTTTATATATCCCACCCACTAAAAGGGGCCGTGATGAAGAGATAATCAGTGTTACTCACGTCACCTGTCATAATGTTATGCCTGATCGGTGTACATACATACTGTACATACATACACTAAATGCTATAAATCTATGTATCTGTAATAGCCTACCCTGCAAAAGGCAAAACACAGTATTAATAATTATAAAATATATAAATTCACCGGTACTCGATGATCTGTCCTGTTGAATGAATTTGGCTCAACTGTGCTCAGATTAAAAGAAAATGGAGTATGAAAATATATATCAAATCAATAAAAATGGTCAATAAATCGGTTCCACTTTATTGTAAGATCTCCGGGCAGTTTATATGTTGTGGGTTGGGGTCATGTCATATCTTTTCCAGAATCACCAGCAAATTTAACCTCTGATCATAGCCGGGGTACATCTAGCTCTTATTCTTACACAACATTATACTGTAATAACCTGCCTACCTTTCTGAGTGCACTTTAAAAGAAAACTCCAAAAAAGTGAGCTGAACATGAACTTTCCAGTTCCTCTCCTCACTGGCTTTGGAATGATAGCCTATGTTCTCCTTACTTTTGCCACCTGAATAATACATGCAACTCCTCATGCCATATTTATGCACACAAATCGACATAGAGTGGAGAAAGCAGAAGAGAGACAGAGATGCCCGGCAGATTTACAACTCAGAAGGAGAAATGGAGTGTGGAAAAAGAGGGTGTGAGAGAGAAAAGCACACAAAAGACGTGAAGAGGGTGAGGACGTGCACCATTAGGGGCTTTAGTGCGCAGGCATCGAGGTGGAATCAGAGTGAATCAAGGAACACTTTCTCAGCTCAGAGCTGGTCCTACACTCAGCAGTGCTCAACCAGGCAAAAGCTTTAGCTCTGACTCAGCTCATAAACAGAGGAAACCATTCCTGCCTTGTGATGGACGATGAATCAATTGCATCATGCTTTCTCAAGAGCTTCTATTTCAGGTGTGTGTCGGGGGGGAAAGAAGAGGAATGAAAGACAATGTATTTGCAGCCAGCTGTGAGCATTTTCTAGTGAGTCAGACTATCAGCTGATATGGTGGAAGGACCTCAGCATTTCAAAACATTCAATTTATGCTGAACTACCAGTGTAAATGGAAGACAATATAGAGTCTGTCTATGTAAGGTGATTCACTGAACAGAAGATTAAAAAGCAGTTCTTAGGAGAGAGCAGCGAGCCATGCCTTGAATTCACGGGTCTGAGATGGGCACAAACTGAGCCAGAAGAGAAAAAGTTGAATTGTTTCACATAGACAACACTGATTTTACAGATTTTTACTGAAGTCTTCTGCTATTAATTGCGTATGGGTCTCCTCAACAATGTCTCAAACTGTGCTCAGATTTGCCAAGATACCAAAATATGCCATAGCCACGATGCATGCGTAATACAGTACGCTTAATATATGTGAACAATTGTTTGTGCATATTTTTTTCCCCTAAGGAGTTTTTGAAGAAACATGCATTCAGTTGATAAAAAAGTGGCATTTATAATGTTACAAAAAAGATGACTATTTCAAATAAATGCTGTTCTTTTGAGCTTTCTATTGAAATAATCCTGAATAATAAACTATCATGTATCCACAAAAATAAAAAATGTTTCTTGAGCACCAAATCAGCATATTAAAATGATTCGAAGTAATGGGTGTTCAGCTGAGTAAATTAAAATGTAAAAATATATTAAAATAGAACATTTTAAATTGTAATTGCATTTCACAAAATTTCTGTTTTTACTGTATTTTCGATCAGATAAAGACAGCCTTGGTGAGCAAATGAGACTTTTCAAATAATTTTAAATCCTAACTAACCGCTCCTATTTTCGAATGCAATTGTATATATTTCCATACTTCAAAAGTGTGTCAAACGTTTTTCCTTTATAACACTTTCCTGATTGCCCCCTCATTTCCAGGAAAAAAAAAAACACCTTCATCTTCATCTTTTTAGAATATGAAAATTGCTGTTTTCTCTTCATCCAGTTCAGTCAGCACAAGAAGGCCTCAGTGGTCCTGACATCATTTCAGAATTGATTTCCATAAAAAATTATTTACTTCTTCTCATTGGGGGAATAATCTCACTCAGATATAGGAAAACTTTGCAAGCGTCTTCCGAAGGGCCTTTATGAGAGAGAACACACCCGGCTCTGATCCGTCTGCACCTTGAATGCACGAGTGACACGTTTAATTGATATGTGGTAATGGTGTCAAAGCACCAGAGGGCACAGACACACACACACACACAAACTCACACACTTACAGTGTTAGCATAGGGAGCAAATGCCATTTACACTAAGCGAAAGCTGAATTCTATGAGTCGCGACATCTTGACATAGCCCCAGTGGTGACACACTGCTGATCAGAAGGTAGGTTTTGTATCCCAGGGGTATGCTGTTCATTTACACTCTGCTACTTGGTGTGGATTTCAGAGTGGAACTTCAAGCTGCTACCAAACTTTACTTTTGTTCATTAGTTTAAGTCAGCTCTTTTCATTTTTAATGTCTTCTGTCCTTTACCAGAGAACGCTATTTGGGAATGTGAAATTTAAGCTTTAATGAGTGCCGTTAATTAATCAAATGAAATGAGGAGGGATTTTTTTTTATCCTTTTGCTTTTTTTTCTTCTGCTACTTCTTTTGAGATAAAACCATGTTACCTTTCTTTATAAATAAAGGCATTACATATCATTCTGTTCAGTTAGCACTGTTGCTAGTGAAAATGGCTGACATTTTAATATTTAATATTTTAATATTAAGTACAGTTCACAATAAAATGGATAAATGAAAACAAATATTTTGAAGAATGTTTTTAAACATATAATAAAAGTCAATGGGGTCCGAAAAAAGAAGCAATAATGGCATACAGGTTTGGAATGACATGAGGGTAAATTATGACACAATGTTAATTTTTGGGTGAACTATTCCTTTAAACAAAGCATTTTAATAATATGAATATTGGCAAAATTAGATGGTGCGAGTTTGATTTCTGAATTTCCATCGTCATCAAAATGCAATCAGTAAGGTGAGAAAATGTCATCTTACCATGCCATATCTGCATAGGCCTGTGTAGGTGAAAGTGTGGTAATCATAAAAACCAGATGTCAGGTATTATTATCTTTAAATGGCATTTGCATTAGGAGGTGTCTAACTTGATAATGAAAGTCAAAGGGTGCCTCTGGTGAGTCTTGCACGTGAAACAAAGAACTAAAAACATTTAAACAATCACAACTTGTTAAAACTTCTTTTAATACCTCCTGGGACCCAGAAAAAAAAGTGTTTTGAATGTAGTATTTTTTTCATGTCATTACATTGTTTAGCGCATAAGAAACAAATGGGAAAAAAACATTTTTTAAAAATTACATTTTATTCATATGTTATGATATGTCCTCTGTAGTTGACACCAGGACACCAGTTAAAAAAATAAAATGACATGAAATTGCATGTATAGGCAAAAACAATGGGATTTATTTTTAATTCACCAATCAATTTTAAGGTTTCAGGATTTGTTTTTGATGGTTTGTTTTACAAACCATCAAAAACTTTGTTTAAAGTTTGTTTAAAGATGATTTGTTTAAATCACAAATTTGTGATTTAACTTTGTTTAAAGTTAACTTTGTTTAAAGATGATTCTGAACTATGTTATGAAAGATATAATGAAATGCATTGATATACCATTTTACTTTATGAAATATGTGGGTAAAATGGCCATACTTGGATTTTCCCATTCAATGCAATGTATCTATACACTGGATCTAATTTGCATATTAATGTGTTCTTTGTGCAACATGTAATGAAAAAATAAGTGTAATAATGGGAGTAATAATTGGCAACATTTTCATAATAATATTTAATATTTCATAGGAATATTGATACGTAATTTATTTCCCTATTCACTTGTTATGTCTCCAAAATGCCTGATAAACATGATTTAAATCCTGGGGTCCACTACAGTAGACATTTATGAAATCAATGCCGTTTTGTAACAGAAAGTCATATTTTGATTAGAAACCCCCTTAACATTTTCCTGATATGTTGATTTATAACAAACAATTTGAAAATTAATCCGATTTAAATTATAATTAAAAAATATTATCATATTTGCATAAGAGTGCTAAACATTAATGTCAGCCATTTTTAAAGACCAAGAAGTTGTTGTTGTCCTGGTGAAACCTCCAAACATTTGGTATCTCTGCAAAGCCCTGAATGTGCTCTTTACAGGACATCCAGACTGTGACATGTGACATGTGATATGTATGATGTCAGAGAAATTCACTAAAATATAATGTCCACTACAGTGGACAAAAGTCTGTTCCTGGGTCCCAGGAGGTTAAATGGAGAGAGAAAACCCCACAGCCAAAAGCCCATGCTGATATCTGTATTATGCAAATGTATATTTCATCTGCCTCAACTGGGAATCTGACTCTTGGTAATGCAATGTGTTAAAATCAAAAAGTACTGTGTTTGGTAGTTTCTACATGCAGCACCAAACCACATATCCAAACATTGGTGTATTGTGTGAATAGTTTCTCATAGCATAATTCCTCCAATTTAGCAACCATCATGTGCTCCTTTTAGCATCCACCTTTTTGAAATACATATCATGTAAGAGGCCATATCCTATTTGGCCAAGAGTTTGATGTCCCTTCTGGAGGAGGACAGAAAGAGATGCTCAGGGACGGGCCTCACAAGTACTCGAAAAACAAGGGGAATAAAAGGGGTAAATCATTATCACAATAATGCTCTGTTTTCAGGGGGTCATTGTTAAAAGCACTAAATTGAGGGACAAGCAAAGAGCTTTGGTTTAGTACTTTACCTCGCACCCTGCTGTCTGAAATGAGACAGGAGAAAGAGCTCTCTTGCAGCATTAAACCATTATATGTTTGCCGTCTTCTCTTCTCAGACACGATTTGAAGAGAAAAATAATAAAATCCCTGCAGTTGGAATGCATCAGGCCTGATGTTTTCTTCCAAAATCCCTCAAATCCTTGTAGCAACAAGCTGCGCTTTGCACCTTATTGTAATGTTCCTTTTGTATGGTATTTTATGTAAAGCGCCAACATTTACTTCAGTATATTTGCTTTTATAGGGTTTCTAAAATGCTGTAAATGTTGTTCTTGTCAGAACAGATTCCATCAGTCCTTCGCAGTCGCTTTGCTGTGAAACTATCGAGCAACAGTCGGGCATAAATCAAAGAGCCCTGGGTAATGTTTCAAAGAGAACTCCCACAGAATGGTCATTTACAGGCCTATAGCTTATGTTTGTCTGGTTAAGACACATGCCCAGAGGCAGGTTACCTTCCTTAACAGTAGTGTTGTCTTGAACGTCAAGAGGAACCCTCTGTACCCACAATTCATTTCCCTCTCAGTCACGCCACCCTGTTGGCAGCCTGGCAGAATTGGCCGGGGCCCGAAAAGCCGTCTCTGTGTGAATGGACATCTATTTTCACTTCTCAGTGGGACTGCCAATTCACCTGGGCACGTTTCCACGCTGCTGTCTTCAAAGAACGCATGCCTCATCCTGAAACACATCAAGTAAGACTTCATTTCAGTAAAGATTAGGAGGTCTACCACAATATTTTGACGTCCTATAATTCGCATAAAAGTTAGTTACATGTGTGTAAATACATCAACAAATTTTACTGACACCTCAGCCCTGGCTGTGCTTTGATGGCGTTTCTGTATTCGTTTTCAAGCTGTGAAAAGTGAATGAAGGCTATTAGTTAGTGACATTTAGAATTGCTGTACTGCCTGGCAGCACATTTGAACACTGTAAATGGACACAGCTTATACATACAGCCACATCCTATATACCACGTCCTACCAGTCACCAGTTTCCGGCGACAAGCAATTTGTTTTTCCATACTCAACCTATGCATTTCTGATATTTCATGTACAGTTATACAGAGCACAATTTTGGACCGATGGGATTTTATGGTGTATGGAGCTACTGATCTCATAGCGCATTGTTGCTGAAATAGAAATCAAGTGGCTGATTATAATAAAAATTCTAATTTAAATAGAAGAGATATAGATTTTATTGCTTGGCACTTAGCATCATTCCATCTAGTACGATTTTTTTAAAGGGTCCATATGATTCTTTTGAATGTTTTCCTTTTTCCTTTAGTGTATAATGTTTTGTCCCCATGAGGAAACGTCTCGGTTACGTATTTAACCCTCGTTCCCTGAGGAGGGAACGGAGACTTCCGTTAGTGACTAACGAATGGGGGTTTCGCCTAGAAGCCAATCACCTTCGAGGAATTTAACAGCGCCCAATGGCAGTGCCAATGCCATGGGCATGTGGAATTTGCATGTGTAACTCCGCCCCACCTCGTGGGTATATAAGGAAGTACGCTGGCAACATCGCATTATGCATCTGCTGCGGAGCCAAGATCTGAACTCTGCGTTCCAGCAGCACAGCTGACGTGGCAGAGGAACGTACGTCTCCGTTCCCTCCTCAGGGAACGAGGGTTACATACGTAACCGAGACGTTCCCTTTCGTTCAGTCACTACGACGTACGTTAGTGACTAACGAATGGGGGTTCCAATATAACAGCACCACTCAGCTGTCGTCCAGTGCCCTGCGTAAGTGTGAGATCCCGCCACTTAAGGCCGTAGGACTCCCACTTAACACAGGAATACCAAGGTACACTGGGAAGCATATCCCACTTAGGGAATGCCAAAATGCCTACCCGTGGGGAGGACTTAGAGAGTACACATATGACCCGCTGAGGGCTGCATATGGGAAACTCTAGGGTACCAGCCGAAGGTGGATTTTTAACCCTAGGGGTGGCAGGGACTTGCCAAGGGAAAGACACCTGCTCACTGAGGAGGCTTACGGTGGAAATACTCGTGTGGGGGTCGCCGGAGGGGAACCATGCACACGGGGCACCTGGCCGGACATGAGGGTCTGGGCTCGAGAGGGCAGACTGAACTGATGTCGGCGTCGACAGTGCTGGAGGAGCTCAGGGCTCTCGTGGAGCTCACCTGAGGAAAATATCGCACGTATCCAGTCTGTGGAGTGAAATGGCGAGCAAGCAAAGACACCTGAGCCTGGTCCATTACCGGCCACTAGTAGAGGCGAGTACATAGTCGGACACTGGCTCCACTCAGATATTGTAGAATCTGGCAAATGTGTTAGGTGTCGCCCAGCATGCAGCTCTGCAGATGTCTGTTAACGAGGCGCCATGCGCTAGAGCCCAAGAGGAGGCCACACTCCGGGTGTAGTGTGCCCTCACACCAAGGGGACATGGTCGACCTTGCTGCTGGTAAGCCAAAACAATGGTGTCCACTATCCAGTGAGACAACCTCTGCTTTGAGAGAGCTCTTCCCTTCCGCTCTCCACCATAACAGACAAAGAGCTGGTCTGAGGTCCTGAAACACTGCGTCATGTCTACGTAAGCGCAGAGAGCGCGTACTGGACAGAGCAATGCCAAGGCTGGGTCTGCCTCCTCCAAAGGCAGCGCTTGCAGGTTCACCACCTGATCTCTGAATGGGGTGGTAGGAACCTTGGGCACATATCCAGGCCGGGGTCTCAGGATCACGTGAGAGTTAGCCGGCCCTAATTCTAGGCACGCTTCGTCAAACGAAAATGCCTGCTGGTCCCCGACCCTCTTAACGGAGGCCAGTGCGGTCAGCAGTGCCGTCTTCATCGACAGGAACTTAATATCAACCGACCGCAAAGGCTCAAAGGGAGGCCTCTGTAGAGCACTTAGAACTACTGAGAGGTCCCAAGATAGAACGAGAGGAGAGCGAGGAGGATTCAGTCTCCTCGCCCCCCTCAGGAACCTGATGATCAGGTCATGCTGACTTACCTTCTTGTCCCCCAAGAGGTCGTGATGGGCAGATATTGCAGCCAAATACAATTTAAGGGTGGAGGGAGACAGCCTTCGCTCCAGCCCCTCCTGGAGGAACGAAAGCACGGACCTGATCGGGCATTTCCAGGGGTCTTATTGGCGGGAAGAGCACCAGGTGACGAAGAGGTTCCACCTCAACGCATAGACGTGTCGTGTTGACTCAGCTCTAGTGGAAGTGATGGTGGCGACCACCATAGGTGGCAGGCCACTCAAACCTGCCGCGTCCCGTCCAGAAGCCACACGTTGAGCTTCCAGAACGCTGGACGCGGGTGCCATAGAGTGCCCCGTCTCTGAGAGAGGAGGTCCGGTCTCAGAGGAATAGACCAGGGAGGGGCTGTCGCAAGGAGTAGCAGTTCTGAGAACCAGGTCTGGCCGTGCCAATACGGGGCGACCAACATGACATGCTCCTTGTCCTCCCTGATCTTGCACAGTACCCGTGCGAGAAGGCTCACTGGGGGGATCACATATAAGCGTAGGCCCCGTGGCCAGCTGTGCGCCAGTGCATCCGTGCCGAGTGTGCCCTCGGTCAGAGAATAGTACAGGCTGCAATGGGAAGAGTCGTGGGAGGCAAACAGATCTACCCCTGCGTCGCCGAACTGTTCCCAAATCAGCTGGACCGTCTGGGAGTCTCCATTCTCCAGGAAGTGGCTGAATCCGTGAGAGCTCGTCGGCTGCACGGTTCAGTTCTCCCGGGATGTGGACAGCACGAAGGGACCTCAGGTGCTTCTGACTCCATAAAACGAGATGGCGGGCGAGTTGAGACATACGGCGGGAGCGTAGACCGCCCTGGTGGTTGATGTACGCTACTGTGGCCGTGTTGTCTGTCCGGACTAGTACATGTTGACCCCTCAGCAACGCTCGGAAGCGGTGCAGGGCGAACCGTACTGCCAGCAACTTGAGGCAATTGACATGCAGAAGGCGCTGGGGTCCTGTCCAGGAGCCCGCGGCTGCTGTTCCATTGCACATGGCACCCCAGCCCGTGGAGCCGGCATCTGTTGATACAACAACATGCCTGGAAACTCGTTCTAAGGACACTCCGGTCCGTAGAAAACTGAGGTTCGACCACGGGGTGAGCGTCTGTAAGCAGGCCCGAGTCACTTGTACCCGGAGCGTGCCAGACCGCCATGCCCATCTCGGGACTCGATCGCGTTGCCAGTGCTGAAGCGGTCTCATATGTAGCAATCCGAGCGGCGTCACCGCGGCTGCAGATGCCATATGCCCCAGGAGCCTCTGAAACTGTTTCAGTGGAACTGCAGTCTTGCTCTCGATTTGACGGAGGCAAATCAGCAGAGACTGCGCGCGCTCGCTCGTAAGCTGCGCGCACATGGCGACCGAGTCGATATCCATACCGAGAAAAGAGATCCTCTGCACGGGGCAAAGTTTGCTCTTCTCCCAGTTGACCCGAAAGCCCAGACGGGCTAAGTGATGGAGCACTAGATCTCTGTGTCCGCAAACCTGCTCTCGAGAGTGACTCATTATGAGCCAGTCGTCGAGGTAGTTCCGGAGAGGCGCAAGGGCTGCCTTGACAATCTTCGTAAAGACGCGAGGGGACAGAAATAGCCCGACTGGGAGGACCGCGTACTGATATGCCCACCCGTCGAAAGCAAACCGTAGGAACGGTCTGTGTCGAGGTAGGATGGCGACATGGAAGTAGGCATCCTTCAGGTCGATCGCTGCAAACCAATTGTCCGGACGAACGCATTCGAAAAGGCGTTTTGCTGTCAACATCTTGAACGGAAGCCTGTGTAGGTAACGGTTCAAGATGCGCAGGTCCAGGATCGGTGTCAACCCACCGGTCTTTTTGGTTACAATGAAGTAGGGGCTGTAGAACCCGGACTTCATCTCGGCTGGAGGGACAGGCTCAATTGCACCCTTCGCCAGTAGGGTGGCAACCTCCGCTCGCATGACAGGGGCATTGGCCCCGACCATTGTAAAGCGGACTCCCCGGAAGCAGGGAGGAGCCTGTGCAAACTGAATCGCGTAGCCGCGCCTGGCGGTCTTCGTGACCCAGCGGGACAGTCCCGGAAGCTGAAGCCAGGCTCCCAGGTACTGCACCAGCGGGGTCATTCGGACTACAGGCGTACCCGGTGTGGGGCAGCGATGCAGCGTTACCGGCCCGGACAAGGGAGGCTGTTGGGCGTCCCGGTGTGGGGGCACGGTTAACGGCTGCGTCCTGACAGAGGAGACCAGGGAAGGATGCACGTTCCACTGGGGTCTGCTCTGCCAGGGGGCTGGTGACAGAGAGGGATGCGAGTGGCGGGACCCCTGGGTGGCGCGCACTGTCATCACCGATCTCTGGGGTCTCAGGGATGGGAGTGTTAATTCTTTCTTTGACCAAATTAGGGTGCTGCTGACATTTAGCGGGGCGCGGGGCGGGCTGAGCGGACTGGGACGCCTTCCTACGGCTTCCTCCACGACCCGGCCCGGGTGTAGGCTGCTGCTGGGACCGGGCGGGAGGGGCGGGAGCCTTAGGAAGGCGTCCTCGGCGGCGAGCAGGCTGAGGCGACTGTGCCGGCGGCTGGGTGGAGGCAGCAGCTGGCCGCCGGGGCAGTATGTGTTTGATTGCCTCAGTCTGCTTCTGGGCGGTTGAAAACTGTTGGGCGAAGTTTTCAACCGCTCCGCCGAAGAGGCCAGCCTGATGGGGGCATCGAGGAAGCGTGTTCGCTCGCTGTCCCGCATATCGGCCAGGTTTAGCCACAGATGTCGCTCCTGGACCACATTTGTGGACATCACTTGACCCAGGGAGCGTGTGGTCACCTTCGTCGCCCGGAGGGCGAGGTCGGTGGTGGCACGCAGCTCGTCCACGAGCCCCGGATCAACTCCACCATCGTGCATGTCCTTGAGGATCCTGGCCTGGTAGACCTGGAGGATCGCCATGGCATGCAAAGAGGCAGCAGCCTGCCCCGCAGCTCTGTGCGATTTCGCCACCAAGGTTGATGTGAATCGACAGGCTTTGGAGGGGTGCTTAGGGTCGCCACGCCATGTTGAAGCGCTCTGCGGACACAGTTGCATCGCAACAGAACGTTCAACTGGGGGGACCCCAGTGTACCCATTGGCCATGGCCCCATCAAGGGTGGAGAAGGCGGAGGAGGTCGCCGAACGGTCACAGGAAGACAACGGGGACTTCCAGGACCACGCAACCTCCTCATGCAGCTCTGGAAAGAAAGGTATTGGGGGCGGGGACTGACGGGTGTCAGCGTGGGCCCCCAAAAACCAATCATCGAGCCGCGAGCGCTCAGGACAGGGCGGAGGGTTCCACTCTATTCCGAAACTCGCGGCTGCCCGAGACAGCATGGCTGTCAGCTCTGGGTCCGACTCGGGCAATGCTGGCGCGCCCGAAGGCGGCAGCACAGCCGAGTCATCATCCTCAGAGGACTCGAGCCCACCTTGTGATGCGGTGACCGACATCGCATCATCCTCCGGAGTGCCAAACGAGATGATGAGCGTCGGGGCATGAGCGTCGGGGCTTTGTTCCACACCGTCACCCTCAGATCACCCTGACCACCAGCCGAAGTACCGCCCCTCGGGGGAACGGTAGATCGGGGTGTGGTAGAGGGGACTCTCACTTCATAACGAAGATCATGAAGTCTTGATCGCAGCACCGCGATGGTCATGTTCCCGCAGTGGGAACATGACTCATCCACAAACGCTGCTTGAGCATGCTGAACGCCCAAGCATACCAAGCAGAGATTGTGCCCATCAGAAGATATCAACGACCGGCCACACCCAGAAGTACACGGGCGAGACATCCTGAAAAGGATGTGCCACGTGCAAGCTCTTTTAGGAGAGGAAGCTTCGCAGAGACGCCGAAGCGCCCAGGGACCACACTAGAGCCCTGCGCGGGACTGTTTTCTTCATCCCGCTCCCGCCCACACCCGCCGAATTTCTGACCATTACCGCCCGCTCCCGCAACGTATGTGTTACACTCCCGCCCGCTCCCGCAATATGTATGTCCACTCCCGCCCGCACCCGCAAAACTCCGAGAATTTATTCCCGCACAATAATAGAGATGCATTGATTTTGTGTCTTCTCCCGTCCCGCAGGGGGAAAAAAACACGTATTTGTATTGATATTATTAAAGAGATTCATGGGGTTGTTTGTTTCGTTTCCCTGGCCTGCATGTAAAAAAAAAAAGACAAATACATTCAAATATAATTTCGTTTTTATCAAAAACTTTGCACATAAAAATAGACTGCTTTGCAAAACAGAAAACAGAAAACCAGATTGAGAAACAAAAAACAGATCCCAATTCCGTCGAATGTGACCGACTGAAAGGAAACCTGAGAAAACATGCTTCAACAGAACGTAATGTGAACACAAAATAGCAAACGGACATTTAGAAACAATCCATTTCCACTCACTAAACTTCTATGTATTGTTTGTCAAAAACACCAAACAGTCAACTTGACCTGCAGGGAGTGCTGAGCGTTTTTGGTGAGGTATGATCAAGTATCTATGTATTTGCCAGCTGCGCAATATGTGGATACATATAACGTTATACCGCATGACTTTGCCTACCAAAACAATTGAGAAACTTCTCCAAATGTCAGACTTTCCTTGCTTAGATTTGTGCTGTAAATACCTCGTTTGAGGTTCTTTTCTACATCATCTATTGACATCTTCTCCATCATGTCGTTAGGCAACCTCCCTATCCCGCATTTTTTTTAGCCGCCCATTCCCACCCGCAGCAAAATTCAAACCGCCTGAAAAAATTCCCTGAACCTGGGAGAGTAAAACGCAAGCCATACACACGTTTGAAGTAGCTGGCCAATCACAATGCACAGGGTCAGCTGGCCAATCAGATCACCCTGGGCTTTTCAAAATGAGAGGCATTGTAGAAACGGAATTCAGATGTGCACGTTATATTCTAGTACATCCAATAAATAAAATAATGACCTTTTTTAACCCCTCAACTGCCTCTTTAATGTTTCTAAAAGAAGTCTCTTATGCTCACCAAAGATGCATTTATATGATCAAAAATACAGTAAAAACAGTAATAATGTGAAATATCATTACACTTTAAAATAAAATAACAAATTTACCCCACTTGTCAGTGTCACATGATCCTTCAGAAATCATTCTAATATGCAGCTTAATTAGTCGCAATAGAATGAATAGGATTTGGTATACAGTAGCCTTTTAATAGCGTAAAGTTAAAAAATGTTTTGTCCTAAAGTACAAGTAGTGGAGCACTCTGTCCATCTGTATTCTTTGTTTATACAGAAACTTGCATTACTTTTCTCAAATGAAAGTCATGAACCACTGTGTCTCAATTTGGTAATTTACACTTCAGTTCATTTTGCCATACGAACCTCATGAATTCGAGAGAGCAAACAGAGAATGCGTGATGTACATAATTGCATGAGCAACATGGGACAATATCACACTGGGTTTCTGACCACACGCGTAATTGTGCATTATATATATGTGCGTCACAGCAATTAGTGCTTCTCTGTTTCAAATCAAGACCTGAGGAACAGATGTGAATGGTGTCTTTGTGTCATTTAATTTATTTTCTGTCACTAACGTCTGTAATTGAATACAATGCTAAGAATGTTAGCTGTGCAGATCAGACAGCTGTGTAATTCAAGCCACCTGGGCTCCCAGGACACAGAAAGTGAGAGATATTGTTGTTGCACTTGACCTTCTATGGCTTTTTGAAGGGGCCTTTGGGCTATGATTCTTGGAATAATAGTTAAAGATCAGGATACAGATACATGTCACTTTTCCAATCATCTACACACTGAGGGATGGACTTACGGAACATCCTTTGTGTATTAGTGCCTCTTGACACCTTTCATATTTTATTGAACGGCTTCAATTGTGAAAATTCTCAAATGAATGTGTTAACATTAAAAAATGATTAAATCTAATAACAGATAATGTAAACAAAAATATCTCTCTGAATGAGACTATAATCGTTTTTCATGTCAGGTTTGTGGACTCGAGGGAAACGCTTTAGACTAAAGCTATTGGCTTAATATAGACAGCCATTAGGCTTTTTCAGGGTATTTCCACTGCTTGGCCAGTCTCTCCAGCTAATGGAGGTTCAGGAAAACAGCGGCCAAAAGGTTAATAAGGGAATGTCCGTTACTGTTTACCAATCTTATGTCCTTTGGGACTCCTGACACACACACAAAAAAAATAATCATTAAGGGCCCTTAAGTAAATATCTTTACACTCAGACACAATAATATAAACAAGTTGGTAGTTTTGTAGTTTATCCCCTTTCTTTACTTTTTTCTGACTCCTAGTTTAAAAAAACAACAACACTGACTAAAGACAACAACAGTGCCTGATACTTGACTACAAATTAAACGTATCCACTGATTCTTGAGCCATGAAAAAAAAACATGTGCCACAAATGTACCTGACATTAGTATTAAAATTACATTTTCATGAAATTAATCCAAGATGGTCACAAGAAAGATTCTAACACACTAATTTAAGACTATTTTTTTTCTTTAAATTATAAATGATTTTACCTGTCCTAGGACCATAAAATAAATATTTGTATGTGTCAAATATATGTCAAATTGGTCACCTCCCTGTTTATGTTTTATTCTGAAGAAAACTACGGACAACTGTATGTGACCCTATCTATGCAAAAAAAATAAAAATAAAAAATTGATCCAAAAAAAAAAAGATTTTTTACATAATATGTGTATATATTTTATTAAATGTATATATATATATATGTGTGTGTGTGTGTGTGTGTGTGTGTGTGTGTGTGTGTGTGTGTGTGTGTGTGTGTGTGTGTGTGTGTGTGTGTGTGTGTGTGTGTGTGTGTGTGTGTGTGTGTGTGTGTGTGTGTGTGTGTGTGTGTGTGTGTGTGTGTGTGTGTGTGTGTGCGTGTGTGTGTGTGCGTGTGTGTGTGTGTGTGTCTTGGTGTTTGTATATACTGTATATATACACACATATTTATACACATACTATAATGTGTTTATATGTACTGTAGATATACAGAGATTGCCTGTATATATTTACATATATGCATATACATTTACATCACATCTTTTATAAAGTTTCCCTACTATTTGTCAATACAAAACTATATTATGTTATATTGTATTATATTATTAATATATTATATTAAATCAGGTAAACTCATGCCTAAACAAGTAAATGCACATTTACTTTAATTTTATTTATATAAAAAAATGTTTTATATATAAATAAAAAATAAAAAAAGGTTTTATTATTTAATTTTATTTAATTTTTTATATTATTTTCCCGCTATTTTGTTTGCCCCATGTCTCAAGAATCAGTTAACTAAGTGTGAAATCATTTGAATGGGGAGTGATGTTTGAATTCTTAAGCTAAATCCTTCATAAACGTTTTGGTTTCTCTTCACTGTGGCTAAACATTTTATATATCTGTGCCCTTCATGCATTATCAGATTTAAATAAATAAATATATGTTAACTGATATACAGTTATTATACCCCCGACCCCCGACCCCCCCCCCCCCCCCCACACACACACACACACACACACACACACACACAAACATATCTAAAAGTTCATTTTTAGTGCAATCATCTTTTTAAGAAAATGCAGCCTGTTTTGCTGCTATAAACCATGAAGGTCATCAGTAGGTCATTATGTACTCATCTTAAAGTTGTAAAACACTTTAAGAGCCAAGAAATAAGCATGCCCAACATGATTACTGTTGTGGCTTCCCCTCATAAGACTCTGATAAAAGCAAGCAAGTGAGAGAATTACTGTGAATTAGTTTGCCGCTTTGACCAGCCCAGAACGTCAAGTCTTGGCTGGATTTTGAAAAAGCATTTTTCCTGCCAATTAGCCTCTATGCTCTGTGCTCCTGGCATCTCTCAAATCCTGTGCAACCTGTTGATATATCTCTGGCAATTTGTCACAATCTGCCACAGCAGTGATATACAGAAAGTCCCTTGTGTGGCCTCCCAGAATGCCCCGCTGCAAAAACTCAGGTCCGTGGGAACAACAAATGGGAAGGAACGCAACAGCACTTCCCACAGGCAAAAGACAGCTGTAATCCTGTAACCCTTCCCTAGACGTGCGGCATACACATACAAACACACACGAGGAGGAACAATCATTCCTAAACACTTGGGATCAGGCATTGAAAAATTGGGTACAAAGTGGGTATAAATGGAAAAAAAAGAAAAATGAACAGTATGTAAGTACCCAAAGGATGCAGATATTTTCTGCAAAAATCATCGTTAAATGCACAAACATATACAATACATTCACACAAACACACGTGACTGTCTTCCCACTCGATTTCTGATAGCACGGGAGAATTTATGCTACTTCCGTTGCAGTGTCCTAGATTGGCTCCGCACATTCATCACCCGAGCCCTCAGAAGGAAAAGCTGTGGCCACCGGCTGTCATTCAGCTCCGCTCCCACAGCGCCACAGTAGCACTGATAAAACAAACAGCGCTGGACTAGCAAAACCCACTCGTTAGACCCCTCTCTTCTCCCTCTCTCCCTCTCTGTTCTCTAAGGGGGTGTAATCCTGAAGACTGGGTTACGGGCTTAAGGAGAAGGGTTGAGCGTTGTATGAGCTCACTAGCCTCAGAGGAGCAGATCTAAGGCCAAAAGTGTAGAGAGGAAGTTGCTGGAACATTAATCTCATTAATTTAAGCACAGTCATCGCTTTTCCTCTGCTGACTGCCTGTTCTCTTATACCGCGAGACACACACATACAGTCGTATGTGCCACCACATGCACATATAAAAATGGCACTCAAGAACAAAAAGTTTTCAAATATGAGACGGCCTCCACTGTTCAGGGACCTGCATAGTTTTGCCCTTTACCAAAATAAGTACTGTATATAGAAAGGCTCCTGATTTATTTAGCTCCTGATTTATGACTTACTGGCACTCTTTTTAACATTTAGTAAACATTAATAATAAAATGTTTGGGGTCAGTACAATTTTATTTAATCGTATTTTAATACAGTAATTTTATAATATTAATTTTAATATAGAAATTAATATTTGTATTGAGAAAGGACATTACATTGATCAAACATGTAATTTAATAATATACATTTTAATATAGAAATTGATATTTGTATTGAGCAAGGACTGTAAATACTGTAAAGATTAATATTTGAAGTAAATTATTTTTTTTTTACTTTCAAGTTATGGTTTCAAAAAAATATTAATTTTCAACAGTGATGATAACAATAATAATAAATATTTCTTGAGCAGTAAGATTTTTTATGTCATGTGAAACTGAAGACTGGAGTAAATTTCAGCTTTGACATCACAGGAATAAATTACATTTTAAAACATATTCATGTATAAAACAATCATTGTAAATTGTAACAATATTTAATAAGTGTACTGTTTTTACTGTATTTTCTAATTAAATACATGAAGTCTTGGTGAGCATAAGAGACTTCATTCATATATTTATAAACTTTTAAATTGTATTTTATAAGAAAAACATTTATAAATATATGAATTATTATTATTAGGGGCCAAGCACCGAAGGTGCGAAGGCACCTATTGAAACCGTTCCCGTTCTTATTATTATTATTCATCTTCTTCTTCTTCTTCTTCTTCTTCTTCTTCTTCCGCCACGAAGTCTATGGCAGCCCATAGAACCGTATGGTAAAAAGTTGTGAAATTTGGCACACTAATAGAGGACAGTCTGGCATGTCACCGTAGCAAATTTGGAGTCTCAAACTCAATCCCTCTAGCGCCACCATCAGTCCAAAATTTGACTCATGTTTATGCTAATAACTTTTGAACCATAAGGGCTAGAAACAAAATTCTTTTTTCCTCTGATTCCTTGGCTCAAGACGATTCGATTGCAACCTATGACGTCATTTTCCGCCATGGTAATTTTCCCGCCATTTTTAATTAACCGAAAAACCTACTTTTACGAACTCGTCCTAGACGGTTCATCCGATTTGCACGAAAATTTAACCAGATCATCTTCAGACCATGCTGACAAAAAATCTTGCAAATCAAGTTGATTCGTCAAATCATTTGCGATAAACGCGCAAACAAATTTTACGTAGCGGTTGCAAAAACACTCTTAAGGCAATATCTCCGCAACGCTTTATCGTATTCAAACCAAACTTGGTACATGTCATCACAAGCATGACTTGAGGCAACATACAGCGTTTCGGCGCAGTGCCACCTACTGGTCCGGAGATACGAAAAATTGCAATTTTTGCTTATAACTTCTGAACTGTTTGTCCAAAAATCATAAAAGTGGTCTCGTTACATTCAGGACGGCATGCCGAGTCGTCTGATATTCAATTTTACCATATCGGCCATTTTGGCTGTCGGCCATTTTGAATTTTGTCAAAAAATGCTATATTTTACAAATGCATTAGTATATTGTTACTAAACTCGGTATGTGACTTCCTTGCTATGCCCTGAAGGTACTCAAAAAGTTTTAGGGCAGTGCCACCTTGTGGTCAAAAGATATAACAAACTTGACAAAAATGCTAATAACTTTTGATTAAATTAGCCTAGTATATTGAAACTGGTCATAATAGAGTCATTGGCTCATGCCGATTCAATTGCAACCTATGATGTCATTTTCGGTCATGATAATTTCCCCGCCATTTTTAATTTTCCAAAAAACCTACTTTTACGAACTCGTCCTAGACGGTTTGTCCGATTTGCACGAAAATTGAACCAGATCATCTTCAGACCATGCTGACAAAAAATCTTGCAAATCAAGTTGATTTGTCAAATCGTTTTCGATAAACGCGCACACAAATTTTGCGTAGCGGTTGCAAAAACACTCATAAGCCTATATCTCCACAACGCTTTATCGTATTCAAACCAATCTTGGTATATGTCATCAAAAGCATGACTTGAAGCAACATGCAGCGTTTCGGCGCAGCGCCACCTACTGGTCCGGAGATACAAAAAATGGCTATTTTTGCTTATAACTTTTGAACTGTTTGTCCAAAAATCATAAAAGTTGTCTCGTTAGATTCAGGACGGTATTCAGAGTTGTCTGATATTCAATTTTACCATATCGGCCATTTTGGCTCTCGGCCATTTTGAATTATGTGCTAAAATACTATATTTTACAAACGCATTAGTCTATCGTTACGAAACTTGGTATGGGTCTTCCGCACCATGCTTTGAAGGTACTCAAAAAGTTTTGGGGCAGTGCCACCTTGTGGTCAGAGGTTATAACAAAATGTACAAACATGCTAATAACTTTTGATTAAATTAGCCTAGTTTAATGAAACTGGTCATAATACATTTATTGGCTCATGCCGAGAACATAGATACTAATTTTGCCATATTTGGTCAAACATCCTGTCCTCAATGTTCTTATTTAATCAAAACCTACTTTTTCAAACTCATCCTAGACCGTTTATCCAATTTCCACCAAAATCGAATCGTATCATCTTCAGACGATGTCAACAAAAGTTAGGGATTTTGCATCAATAGATGAAACCGTTTTTGTAAACCGCAGTGACGAAGTTGAGCCATGATGCCAAAATGACTCTTGAGGCTGTATCTCTGCAATGCTTTGACATATTGGCATCAAACTTTGCATGTGTCATTGTTCCCTTATTCTGACTACACCACATCAATTTCGTAACTGTGCCACCTATTGGTCAAAAGTGATAAACCATTAACTTATATTATCAGTGACTCAATATATGATATTTCAGCCATTTTGCCTAATCTTCTTAAACTGTATAATTGTTAATTGTTGCAGTTGGTCTGACACTCTCAGACTACAATGCATTTTTCAGCCTTTTGCCTAAAATCATCTTAAAACGTGATTAATTGCTCATTGCTCCAGTTGATCTGACACTGCCAGCCATTTTGGCATGTCTTGTCTTTTTCTTTGCGCTTGGCCCCGGTATTGCTGCTTGCAGCTATATTTATTATTATTATTATTATTAAAGCTCTCTAGAACAGTACGTCTCAAAAATGTTTGCATCCTTATACGTCATGGCTTAAAGTGATATATTTGAATGGATATCATACCGGAGGAAACTATTTTAGTGAATAACTCCCATTTCCTCACACAAAGCCATCAAATTGGTTCATACATCTACAGTGCATGAATCATAAGGAGCACTGCACTTCCATGAAACTTTTATCGTACTTATTGTCATTTTGAAGCCATTCACTTTTATTACTTTGAAAATCACTGCCAGTACATTCTTCAACATTACCCATTTTGTTTAGCAAAGAAAAAAGATATTCAAACAGGTTTAGAATGACATGAGGTTGAGTAAATAAACTTCCATTTTAGGGTGAACTATCCCTTTAAAACAGGTCAACTAACCAGCAGATGAGGCCATAAAAATAGTTCCACTCAGTTGGCTTTTTCGCTGTCCAAATCACAGATGGTACCTGAACTAAATGCATAACCACTTTCCTGACCGTGGCACAAAATAAAACCGCATCAGCCCTCCGAGTGCGCTCAGGTCATTCAGAGCTGCGACTCCTGCACACGACCCGACTGATCAAAGAACACGGAGGAGCGCCGCTCTCGCCCGAGAGCTTCTGGTTAAGATTGCCAAGGTACAGAGCTGCCCTCATGCAACCCGCTGTGAGTTAGTCATGCCTGGGAGAGGTGAAGAGAACCCCTCGCTGTGAGCAAGGTATTGGTAATGAGGGGTGGGGAGAGAGGGGTACGGAGAGGGGAACAGCACAGACAGCAAGAGTCGGAGAAAGGCAATTAAGTGAGTATCACATGATACCGAGAGAGAGTCCAAGGTGCTGAACCCTGGGTGGTAAAGATCAAGTGCTAGCAGGAAGTCATTTTGTGCTTGTAGTTGTATGACGAAAGGCAAGCAGAGCTGTGGTGGGAGCTCATTATCTGACAGTGTATGATGACTAGCTGGGAGGACAAAGTGAGCATATGCTTTTGAATGCAGTTTTGAGTGAGAACACTTGTTAGACATCTGCAACTTCAGGGATCTGCACCAGTGCATTCGCTGCTTCACAAATACCTCCACTGAAAGAAACAACAAATGGATGAACCTTTAGACTTTTAAATAGGGAGAAATGTTCATGTTTAATTAAGGCATAACATGCGGTGTGGATTTGTGTCAATGGCTGAATAAAAACAAAGTTGTTCTACAAAGTTAATTTCAAGTGACTTACATTTCAGACTAAGTTGGTCAGTTCATTTGTATATATAGGGCCTGGGCTTATATATATATATATATATACATTTTCTCCACCAACAAAAATCTTTAGTTCTAAAGTATCAATATATGCGTGTGTATTGCATGGAAATTAATATAGGGGAGTGGACTGACAGAAATAAATCCTGAAATTTCTAAAATCACTACACTACCATTCAAATGTTTGAGGTCGGTCAGCTTTATCATGGTAACCCACTAGTAATTACTCAAGTATTACCAAATCCTTTAGAAGGAAATAATATTCTAAGGTGAAAAGCATGATAACTAAGTAATGACTGGATACATCTTATTTTGAGGTTATTTTACGCTATTGGATAGTAATGACTCAAGTGTTACCAAATTCGTCAGAAGGAATTACTATCCAAAACCTTTACGGAAACCTCAAAATCTTACAATGACTTCAGTCATTACTAGAGAGTTATCCTTATTATGCATTATTTACATAAATTATGGACCTGCATATAGTAGTTCTTAGTAGTCCTCTGGGAGGTATGAAAATAATATTAGTTATTGATTGGCTTATAGTGAACTGCCACATTCGACATTACTCACTAATTTGTTAAGCATTTGTTCTGTGTAGTTATTCATTAATGGTGGGAAAGTATTCTAAAGTGTTGCTGAATGTTTTTAAAAAAAAAAGTAATTCTCATATGCTGACCAGGCTGCATTTATTTGATCAAAAATACAGTTATTTTGTGAAATATTACAATTTAAAATAACTTTTTTATAGTATGAGTTAAGTTAATATATTTTAAAATGCAATGTCCTGTGATGGCAAAACTGAATTTTCACCATTGCTCCAGTCTTGAGTCAAATTATGCTTTAGAACTTTTTCAAACAGGTTGATATGGTGCTCAAGAAAAAAAAAGTGTTATATTTTTTTTAACAATATGAAGATTTTCACTGCCAAATTTGATTAATTTAAGGTGTCCTTCCTGAATAAAAGTATGTATTCCTTACCAAAAAATAAAAAAACAATAACATGTACTACACACTGGAAATAACTGCACACAAACACATATCTGGTATAAAGAGGGAAACGGCAGGAGAATAAGACCCACAAGAAAAAGGAAAGCAAACACATAAACCAAGTTTTCTTAGAGCAACTATGAACTGTAGTGTGAGGGTAAAGAATTGAGGATCAATATCATTTTTGATAGAGATAAATCATCTCCACTCTAACTTACAAAAGTCATCTGTTCCACTAAGTGATGATTTTATGGACCATGGAATGTCAAAACTATAAACACCAATCTTTTAAATGGCCAAATAAGAAGCAGATGTCTTTCTAAAGCTGCTCTTTGTCTCTTACCAGGTAAATTCTCTTGTCTGCTCATCCATTTCACCCACTTTAGTTCGCTAATAGCATTTAGCTCATCAGAGACAGGGACAAGAGCCAAAATTCCTATAAGCAGAAGACTCCTCATCCATAGATAAATACCAATTGCGGCCCATTTGGGAATTTAACATCGCTACGCCAATTGCAAGAAGCCTCTGCGAGATCTGCGCCACCTAGACACACACATTAAAACTTGTATCTCTCAGGCTGCAGAGCTGTAGCATGTCAAACGGAGGCTGTGTGCGGCTAGGTGACTCAGATTCTGAGGTGGGTGGTAAGAGATCGGGGACGTGGGTGGATGAATAGACTGTCATCTCAGAAAAACATTCCTATGAGAATATAAGCCTCATAAGCAGCTCAAAACATCTCAGCTCATTTCATTGACATGTTTGTAACAGGTTTTCGCAAATTAAAGCTATTAGCTGCTTCGAAACAGCACAAATTACTACAGTTGAGGGGGCAGCAAAGGTAAAAAATTCAAAGGCCTGTTTACTAAAAATTGTTGACGTGCTTGTAAAATCTGTGTATTCGATAAGCATTTGGATCATCACGGTAGAGCATTATGAGGTTAAGAACACTTGCACTTACAAGACGAATCTCATTCCGTGCGTAACGCAAATCCACACATCCTAAACACGCACGCACACACTTAACGCACCTCAGCATTTAGATAACAGAAGTAGAAACAAACATTTTGATAACTGGACTCCATTTTCAGTAGCAAAATGATGACAGACAGCTGGAGCAAAGATGCACCAAAATGTGCCCTACTAATGCATTCATTTCACTGACATGTCACCAATTGAAATTCACTCTGACAGGCTGAAGTGAGTAAGTAACATGGTGTGTGCGAGGGGATATATCAGGCTAATCTTTGAATGTGGTTATAATTGGATAATTTGGCTGTCCTGAAAATAAATGAGTGATTCACCATGTTCAGGAAGACTGTCTTAAGGCTATGCTGTGACTTTTCTCTCTCTCTCCAATTCTCTTGATAAGGTCTTCACATGAATCCACTAGACATTTCTTCTCTGAACTGGGCAAAGGCCAATGATATTCTGGATGTAATGATAACTCATCAACACATGCTTAATTCAAATTGAATTGAATGGTCAAATCCCAAGACGTTGTTGGTCACAAGAGCATTTCATAGGATGGATGTGCTTTCTCAGCTAACTGGGAACATTCTCTGATTTTTGTCTAACGTTCTGGAAAAGGCTCTCTCAAAGTTATAAACAAATGTTGTTCCAGTAACGTTAATATAATGTTTGTTCTAAGTTATCTGGTCTTTAATAATGCTTTAAAAACATTAGCACAAAAATGGGTCCCACTGTACGTTAACTTTAACTACTATGTAATAACATTTAATTTAATCCTTAATACAATGCACTTATGTGCCACATGTTTTTACATTGTACTTACAGTTATAATTACACTGTTGACTCTTCCCTTCCAATTTAACCCACCCTTAAACCTACCCATACCACTAAACCTGTCCCTAACCATACTCGTATCCCACCTCAGTAGCAGCACAAGTATTTTGCAATACAACATCAACACAAAAAGTACAATGTACTTACTTTTTATGCAAGTACACAGTAGTTAAAGACACCTATTATAAAAAAAAATGTAACCCTTAAATGCATGAATGTTTTGCTAATCATTTTTACATAGCCGGATATCTAACACAAAAGGATCTCTACTTGTTGCGATAATATAAAACTCTCCTGATATTAGAGTAGCAATAACAGAAGAATAAAATAAAGCACATTGGTTTACCTTTTGGAGCTTTGAAAGGGTTCCGTTTGAGCAGATGTTTTATACCATCATCACTGTCCTCATCAGAGCTCATTTCCCAGTACATTCAGCATCTGCTCAAATTAGCAATCGCAAACATATTCTCACAACGGTAATTTTAAACATCTTCCAAATCAATATTTTGATCGCTGACAGCTGCTTCAGCAGATCCACCATCAAGTGACAGTGACACAAATATTTGATTGCGTTCAGTACTTTGGAAATCTCTGAGCCATTTCAAGTTTTGCTGATGATACTTCCTATTCTTTCGTTTTCTCCCTGTGGTAACTATGAGTGAAACATCACTTCATCATTGTGTTTCAGACATTGCCACCTTGAGGAATAAAGGTGAACTGCACTTATTCAGTCATCAAAGATTACATTATTGTTTTGCAGAAAAAATATGCTTACACTGTTACACACCTCGAACCGTTAGCAACCTTATACAATTTTTACAAAAAAAATTATGTGAAAACTTTATATTGTAGTGAATGACGTCCTGGGTCATTAAAGACCTGAGGTATGCGTTTAAGGGTTAAATGTGTGTGTCTCAGAATGTTCAGAGAACATTCAAAACTACCCAATATGTTTGCATGGTCAAATGGAATGTGTCCTAAATTGCATCAACAAGAACATTTCAGAAAATAATTTCTAACTAATTAATAACTTAATGTGAACATTAGCAAAACGTTCTTTGAACATATTTCGATATTTTGTTAGCTGGGGATGCTAATTTTGTCTAAAACGGTTAGGACATAGTGTATTAAAGATTAGTTGGAGCACATCTGATGGTCCACTCTGTCAGGTTCCCTCTCAGTGATTTATTCTGTTCATGAGAGACTTGTGCAAAGCAAAAACAGCTAACAGTCTGTTCAATGCCTTTGAGAGGTCATTATACACTATAAAGCGACTGCAAGACACCATGTGTAGGAAAGTACTATATAAACATGTGTTGCTGTTGTCTGTGTCACAGTACGTGTAGGAAATGACTGGTGGACATGCATTCACACTGCCATTCCTTTGTGAATACATTTCTCAGAGGCACTATTGTGACCTTTTCAACTCACAAGCGTTTACATGGGAAACTGCCAGTCCTCTGAGCAACGATGAATGTGCTACCTCACAGAGCGACCTTCTGACTCTTTACTGCTTCATAAAAAAAGAGAAGAAAAGAAAAACATTTTAGGTTGCAGGGAAAATGCCCACTCCGCTGTGAGAATACAGTATGTGCAAAAATAAACAGTGGAATATTTAAGCCGGATCTGAATTCCGGACAGGTTTCCGTGCCACAAGTCAAACACACACACACACACACACACATACACACACAATGGGAATCTATGTAAATGGCATAGATTTCCCCACACAATGCAATAATTGCTTACTGCCAAAAATTATAAATCCAATTCTGCAACAGTCATAAAGAAATAATGCAATACAGAATAGGTCCCTGATCATTCCGGTTTGACCTTAACAATTTTGACATTTAAGCACTGATTGCATACTTGGTAGAGGATGTTTTTGAAGGATGGGACAGTACAAACTAAATATTTCTAATGTAAAACCTGACAACAAACCTGACAGAAATGGCTCAAGTATAGAGACTGTAACTTTCAAAGTTTACATATAAGTCTTAAGGCACGGTAACAAAATATAACAAAAGCCTAATTCATTTGATTAATGATGATTGTTTTGGTCCAAGAAACCTTAGGTAACGTTATAAGTGGGGGGAAAAATAATAATGTATAATATAACCGCTTTCATTGATCTGAGAGTTGGATTATACCCACTTCACAGGAAGGAGATCTGACATATCGACAAGCGCACTAGCTACAGTAACAACATCAGACAGCACAGTGAAGCATATAACAGCTGGTTGTTAATGCAACTAAATTACGTAATTATTCAAGACATCATCCACACAAAAACTAGGCCAAGACGCTCTCTCGACTCTTGCATGGAGATGAAAACTGTATGAACAAGTTCAGCCCATCTGTATTCCTACCCTGCTCTTAAATGCTCCCCGCCTGGCCACACTCGGCTGAATCCTGGCGGTTATCAACACGTCTCTCAGGAGTTAAAAGGACGCCTGTGTTATTAGCAGAGAGCAAATTGAGATGTATGTATTATCTGCTGTGCCGCTGTCTCTGGGGGACCAGGGGTCTCAAAGAGGTGCGTGTCAAATCCCACCAGGCACACAATGAAAAGTCTGTCCCAAGCCTGCAGGGAACAGGGAGAGGGAGAGTCATTGGTGTCATCTCGGTATACGCCCCAGCCACTGAATCAGAGGGGTCCTGTCAAACCCCACCTGGAAGGAGCTTCTAGGAAGTGGCAGGGGAGAAACATGCTCTCTGCCACATGTGCACGTGGGACCGGACTCCTAAGGAGCGCTTGTACAGTAATCATCATCATTGCTGTCTTGAAAATGTGTAATCAGCTATTCAGGCTGGCTACAATGTCTTTATACCGTCTATCTGACTTTGCTTGTGCTGAATGGGAAAGAAGATCGCAGGGGAGTCGCTGAATTTTTTAAGCCCGAGAGAAAGGGAAATCAAGGTGTATTGGGAATTTCTTTTTAATGATGATGACGACTCACAAAAAGGTATTGTGGCAATACTATGGTAGATTGATGGTATCAGATGGGATTGTCGTGGAACTTGAATGATTAACATATTCAATCATATTTTTCACAGTACTACAAGTTACAACAAAGAACCCCATGGCATTAGCATAGTGCAAAATAAGTGCTATCTAGGGATGGGAATCATAAGGAATTTAAAGATTGTAGTTCTGATTACTTATTATAGACAGTTTTGGTTTCATTTACATTTCTACTGTATATAGCCATATTCAGACGAGATTAGTTTAATATGGAGAGGTGGTGTAAAGCAATTATTACCTACCTTATTGCCTGCTTCTCAGTGATTTTAGTTCCGTCCAAATGTGTCATCTCAGTAATCATTAATTTCAGTAAACATTACGGCAACTTTTACCTTTTGTAAAAAATTACCTCACGTAATACTAATCCATGTGCGAATAGACGGGCTGTAAATATGTATGTCATTTCCAGTTTAAAAGTTGCGTTTTAGGCGGTGGGACAAGTCTGTGACAAACCTCAAGTGTTTTCTGCTTACCATTCAGAAAAATAACTTATTTTAGCTTTAGGTAAGTGCCTATTACCAACAGAATCCAATCAGAATTTAATTAACTGAATTAATGAATCATTCGACCGGACCTAAATGTTATATAGGTTATATACAGAATATATGTGTTTGCGCACGTGATATCAGGAAGCAACTAAAAAGCAACTAAACATTTACTATTTAACAAAGAATGTTACAGAATTGGGCAAATTTTGGATTAATCAATAAAAAATATCTATTCAAATTCAAATAATAAACCACTGCTGTGCAGCACTATATTCAACAACAACAAAAACATCTTGTAAAGAAATAGTTATATTTTGATTTAATTACATTGATTTAGATTAATCAAGATTGATTTCATTGAATTAATTTGATTCATTTGAAGCAGAATATAGAAAAAGCTAAACTTTTTTTTGTATTTGCAGTTCACTTAAGTGAGCCATATGAATCTGTTTTAACAATTTGTCAGTTAATAATTACTGATAAATACTTATCAGGTAGCATCGTAAATTCGTAAAAGAATGCATGTCCGAGAAGCGTTAAAGCATTAGTTCACTTCAAAATGAAAATGTCCTGATAATTTACTCACCCCCATGCCATCCAAGATGTCCATGTCTTTCTTTCTTCAGTGGAAAATAAATTAAGTTTTTTGAGGAAAACATTTCAGGATTTTTCTCCACACAATGGACTTCAATGGCAACCAAAATGTTGAAGGCCCAAATCAATGCAGTTTCAAAGGGCTTCGAAGGGCTTCAGAGGCTCTGCACAATCCCAGCTGAGGAATAGGGTCTTATATCTAGCGAAACCATCAGCCATTTTCTAAAAAAACTAAATTATAATATACTTTTTAACCTAAATTATTTTACACAGCGCTATAGCGGAGATGGTGGTCTAGTGGGTTTAACCACTCAACTGATATGCAGAAGGTTGCTGGTTCGATTCCAGCAGTCGCCACCAGTGTAAGGCATTTTACTCCAAGTTGCTCCAGGGGGATTGTCCCTGTTATACAGATACTGTAAGTTGCTTTGGATAAAAGCGTCTGCCAAATGTAAAAGTATAGAAATTTGACACAGACATATTTCTCCTCATCTGCACACTTTGTGCTTTCCTGTAGCTCAAACAGTAGAGCATGGCGCTAGCAACGCCAAGGTCATGGGTTCGATTCCCAGGGAAAGCAAGAATTGACAAAATGTGTACTTTGAATGCAATGTAAGTCGCATTGGATAAAAGCGTCTGCCAAATGCATAAATGTAAATGTAAATGGCTCATCTTGCACTGCTCTGTGGCACGCCGCGGATTACGTAATTACGTCGGAAAGGTCACGCTAGACGTAGGCAGAAGTACCGCCCCCGTGTTTACAAAGCGCTCATGCGAAGACTAATACAAACATCCTTTAGCAAAAAAATGGTTAAAGGTCCCATGCCATGAAATTTTCATTTTATGAGGTTTTTTAACATTAATATGAGTTCCCCTAGCCTGTATATGATCCACAAGTGGCTAGAAATTTTGATAGGTGTAAACCGAGTTCTGGGTGTCCTGCTCTGCCTTTAAGAAAATGAGAGCTTAGACGTGCCGATCTGGAATCTTCCCTGTATGTCGTCATATGGGGAACGGTTACCTCCCCTTCCTCTGCTTTGCCCCCCCAGAGAATTTGAAGTGAGTAACAGTGTTCATTAATGCCTGATCTATGATCAGTAATTTCTGATGTGTAGCTATTCATTCAAGTTCACACAGACTTTCTTTCTAAATTGGAAGAAGACAGGGTCGCGTGACTGGGACTCTATTCTCTATCTGGGACTTTTATTTCTAAATTATGACATTTTTTATGTAAAAACCATACTAACAATATAAGTACACCTCAGGAAACATTATAAAATAATTTTTAAAAAATCCATGCCATGGGACCTTTAAACAATGATGTTGGACGATTTTGAAGTTGTAGATGGAGGTTTTTTTTTTGTTTTGTAAAGGGTGTTTGTATTAGTCTTCGCATGTTCGCTTGGGACGGTACTTCCGTCTACATCTACCGTGACCTTTCCGACATGATTGCGCAATCCGCAGCATGTCGCAGAGCAGTGCAAGATGAGCAATTTAGATTAAAAAGTATATAAATGTTTATTTGTTCTTGACTAGATAAGACCCTATTCCTCAGAATACACTCTGAAGCCCTTTGAAACTGCATTGATTTGGACCTTCAACATTTTGGTTGTCATTGAGGTCCATTGTGCAAACCGAACGCTATGAAAACCATTGGGTTATGGGGGGATAAAAACAGAACAGGTTTGGAACCCTGGTGATATCCCTGCTCAAAAGTGTTCATGTTTTACCTAACCTTGATCAAACTGTAAAGCATGGAACAAGAAACATCAAGGTCATGGGTTTGATTCCTAGGGAATGATGTAACTAAACGCACAGTTTCAATGCAATGTAATAGCTTTGGATAAAAGTGTCTACCGAATGCACAAATGCAAATGTAAAATTCCCAGCATTACCAATCCGTCCCTAAACTACTGCAGGGAAAAATATGATGGCATTCTCCTTCCAAGGGGTATAACCCACTTTGCACCACACCATGCATCAAAACTGAGACAACATTTTAATCCTACAAAATCACCATTCATTTTGAAATCATAGCACTGAAACACTGCCCTGTGTCAGGTCCAATGGGACACTGCAACAGATGGACTCGGTGCGCAGGTATGCTTATGCGCAGAGCTGAGAAATCCCAAGAGATAATAATACCTCTAACTCCCGCTGTAACTGTTAGCTTAGTGTCCCCAATGAATGATGAAGCATCTTTCAGAGATCCGAGGGAAAGCGTGATTCGGAAACATGGTTACAATGGATGTTGCAAAGTTGCGAATAATCATAACCAGGGCTTAATTTGTGCTGAACAAGTTGGAGTTGTATCCGTCACTTGTGGAATTAGTTTAATAAACCTAACTAATAAAACTAATATCTATGTATGCTTGTATATACACTACTGTTCAAAAGTTTGGGATCAGTAAGATTTTTGGGTAACTCTTTATAATAACTGCATGCTATGAATCATTAGTTTAGCATTAGTAAACAGTTCATAAATACAGATGTAAATGTTTTGTTCTTGATTTTTAAGCATATATAATGTGTTTAATATTTGTATTTCATACTTTATTAATTATCAGTTTCTAAATTAAGTTTTTCACTATTTACAAACCATTTGTTTAGGAGTTGTCAGTGGTTCATACGATCATTTAGAAAGTGTAAGTAAATGATTAATAAACTATTTAAATATATATTTATTTAGACATGTAGTAATAGTTACTAAGTGTGTTAATAAATTATTAACATGTATTTCTACTGTAATTCATGATTAATCCAGGTAGTCAGTTAACTCTTTTTGTGAGCTCATCTAAAGTGAGGACTATTTATGCCTCGTAAAGCTTTTACAAACGAGATTTCTCCTGAGAAGGTTCAGAAACAAACACAACACAGTGATCCACAGAGATGCAAAAAAAAAAGAAACTGTACACTTGATATAACATGAAAAATAAACCTCTTCCCCTTAAGTTTGTTTTTTATTTGTATTTATATTCACTTGCATTCTCGTTTAGTTTTTTGTTCATTTTGTTGCTTGTTTAGTTCCTTTTTTATTTGTATATGATATTGCAGAGGTTTAGTTTTCATGTTATATCAAGTGTACAGTTTTTGCATCTTGAAATAAATATTTCTATGTGCTGTATTCCTCTGCGTTGTATTTGTTTCCTTTTTCTGTTTAGAAGATAACTGAGCCTTTAAATCTCCTTTGTAAAAATCTTTACGAGGCATAAATAGTCCTCACTTTAGATGAGCTCACAAAAATTGATAACTGACAACTACTAAGTTTTATAACTACATTAATTAGTGTTATTAAAAAGCATTTATTAACACACTGAGTAACTATTACTAAATAAAAAGATGTATAAATGTACATTTAAATAATGTATGAACCATTTACTTACACTTTCTAAATTATCTTATGAACCACTGACAACTGGTTTGTAAATAATGAAATACTTAATTAAGAAATTATAAATTGATCATTAATAAAGTAGGAAAATACAATTACTAAACACATAATAGATATGCCTATAAATCAAGAATAAAGCATGTACAGCTGTATTTATAAAGTGTTTACTAATGTCTATTAATGATTTTTAAAAGATGAATAGACTATTTACTAATGCTTAACGAATGATTCAGCATGAGTTATCATAAAGTGTTACCGTGTTATTATAAATGTATTATGCTCACCAAGGCTGCATTATTTTGATAAATGCAGAAACAATTGTGAAATTGTGTAAAAATTACTTTTTCCTATTTCCACACATTTTAAAAAATAATGTATTCATGCAATGGCAGAGCTGTATTTTCAGCAGGCATTACTGCTGTATTTAGTATTCAGTGTCACATTATCCCACAGTAATCATTCTAATATGCTGATTTGCAGTTCTTTGATAATCATACACACAGAGAAATAGGGTGTCAAAATTGTACCTTTAGGGGTACAACAACTTGTCGCTGGGGCAGTACCCTTAAAAGGACATATTTGTACCCGTTTTACTCCTAAAAGGTGCATATTAGTACCTTAGAGTACAAATACGCACCTTAAGGTCCTAATATGAACCTTTTTGTGGTAAAAAAGGTACAAACGTGTCCTTTTAAGGGTACTGCCCCGGCGACAAGCTGTTGTACCCCTAAAGGTACAATTTTGACACCCTATTTCTCTGTGTGTAGAGTATGTGAAGTTTATGTACCTTTACCATGGCATAACGTACGAACACAAGCTACTTTGTTTTAAATTAAACAGAAGATAATAGCCCTTTCTTGGAAAGGAATTGCACCTGTTACACCCAATCTACACAAGCAAGTGAGAGTCGAAAAGCTACAAAACTCTCACTCCCACCATAATCAACAAACCTGTCTACACCAAGCGCCAGCCATATCACTATGTACAGTGTAGACAGCTTTGTAGATTTCAAAGAGAGCGAGATAATTTGTGCCGATTAGGTGTTAAACGCACTCTTTCGCATTTACGTCTCTTTTACATTTATGTCATTAGATGTCAGAATATAGTATGCCAATTCTACAGTACAACGTAAGAAATGGCAAGTTCCTGCAACAGCTGCTGCAAGTCTGTGTCGGTATGACAGATTTTGGCACCTTAGCAGGAAACCGATGTATCCCTCGCTAAGGCAGATGGTCAGGAATCTCTTGTTCTAGCCATTCTGAAAAGCACACGCAGCAGCTATAGAGATATCTGGCTTCAAGATGGGCTCTCTGACCTTCCGGTGGCACGCCGCCCACAGCCTGACACTCCCACTCAATGTGACTGGTAGATCTTGGCTGAAGCAGACGCAGAGATAATTGTGCCTTGTGTCCATGTGAGAGAAAGATGTTTTTAAGGACCCTGTCTCTCGCTATTTCCAACGTAGCTGACAGAATAAGAGTACTATTCGCTAGATATCTGGCACATTCTGAAGGCCCCTTTCTTTTTCTATGTTTGCAAGAGTTGACAAAGGCTGCACCTTGCGATTCTTGGGATCATGCAGTTGTTTCAGTTCTCAGGGGTATGATTAACTTTATTTTTAATAGTTAACTGTCAACAAGACCCCATTAGCTGAATAAAAATGGCATTACTTCATTACTTCATTTAAAACGCCACCGTCTGACCTGATATTTTTGAACAGAAGCCCACCGGTTATATAGTGTTACCTGGGTTTTGTGAGCCCTGAAAGTCTTTGTGCAGAGGACAACAGTAGCATGTGCTCGTAGGTCATCGGTCAGGGTGAACTCTGTCATTGCTGAGGGAGACACAAACAAGAGCAGACCATTACGCCCACCCCAGGGTGCCCAGTGTCTCTCAGTCAGGGCTCAATCTCTCGCCCTGCCCTTGGATCCTCTTTCACACCCGCGTCTGTCATGACAAACACATCACAATTAAGTTGCAATTATCTTACACAAGAGGATAAAACCTTGGCTGGCCTTCCCAAACAGCCAACATGGTTGCTGGATCAAAAACAGTGTCTTACAGAGTTACTTTCAAGATGCTTCACTTTTTATTCAGGCCGGAAACAAATGCAAAATAGATCAAAATCTGGAGAAATTAAATAATAATAATAGCTCATGTGTCCACCATTTGAGAAATGACTATTATATATATATATGAAGATGAAGATGTCCAAATTGTTCTTATTTTGTTTAAATTTCTTTTCTTTTTTTTCATTTAATACTGCCCTTCGGAAGCAACAGAAGGTACTTGCATGTTTCCCGGAAGACAAATTAAATAAAATGTACATGATTTACCTTGATTCAAAAAGTTTTCACCCCTCAGCTCTCAATGCATCGTGTTTCCTTCTGGATCATCTATGAATGTTTGAACCTTTTTTTATTTTAATAGTTGTTGAGTCCCTCAATTGTCCTCAGTGTGAAAAGATGGATCTCAAAATCATCTCATTCAGATAACGACACACAGAATTAAGAATCAAGGGTACATAAACTTTTGAACAGGGTAATTTTTATGAATTCAGCTTTTTTGTCTATATGTGAACATCTTTTATGTAAAATATCTTATTTAGGACTGTACTAAATAAAAATAAAAATACTATAAAAAAACATGTATGTTGTATGATCACTCTTATTTTGTAAATATGATTCACATCTTCACAGATTCTGCAAGGGTTCACAAACTTTCAAGCAGCACTGTGTATATATCTCATATGGTAGACACATCAGCACTCACAGACTAGCAGTTTTGTTTGAATCTGTCTATCAATATTTTGAAGCGATTGTGCTCGACCTAAAGCGAAGCTCTAGCCCAGAGGCAAAGGATAAATACATTTTTGTTGCACTATACAGTCCTTAAAGCATGTAGAATTGTTCATCTCCATAAAATGCGAATACACCCAGCACATCCTCCTACTCACGAGCAGTTGGTAAATCCTTGTAGGCTTTGAGAGAATGAAGACCTTTCTCTTCGGTTGGAGATGGAGTTTTATTGTGACTGACAAGACAGTGTTTGAATATGAGGGTCTCCTTGGTAACTGCATGCTTCCTTTCAAAGCCTCACAGCAAATATTTAATCACTTCAATCACCCAAATTAGCATGACAATTAAATCAACAACATAAACATTTCTTTTCCCTCCTTTACATGGCTGATTTGATCCTCAGGAAAAAGGGAGGGCTGGGATACATTGCCGGTAAAGTAGAAAACAACAGTGGCCATCTGCCAACAGAAGGAAGATCTCTCCAACTTGAAGGAGCTTAAGTCAGCTAAATGCTCCCGAGAAAATAAGCCTATTCTTCAACTGCTTTTGATGTGTGTGTTTTAATTAAAAAAATAAAAAGGTGTGTGTTGGTGGATTATATCTTCCTTCTTCCAAAAACACATTCTTTAATCTATTCTCAAAAGGCTCTGAAAAGACAACTGTCAGCAGACATGCCGATACAATATATAGGCAATATCGCAAACACAGCGCTAAAGGTTTTTTTTTTTTTTTTTTTTTTGGCCAGGTAATCTAAAACGTGCATAAAGGGGAAACCTATAACCGGTTCTATTCCGGTCTAACATATTCAAGCAATATTACACAAGCAATCAGCTTGCCGTCTACGGCCGTGCTGATATTCAAACACACACTATTACGAGTAAGATACTGCTTTTTTACAAATGTTCAGTGTGTTAACACAATACCAGTTCCACACAAAAACCAAAGTGGAATTGACTTTTCTGTTTACTTTTCTGGAAACTTGTACTGCAAGTAACACGCAAAAGTGAATTTTTGAACAAATCGCTTAAGTGAATGATTCAACGACTCTCTAATAAAGAGAGTCACTTGTTTGCTTCCTGAACAGGGCCTGAAATGAACACCCGACCACGCGCCAAATGCGGGTGAATTTTGCAATTGGCGGGTAACACTGTCAATCTACCTGCCACATTGGCAGGTAGCCAATGAGAATTGAGTGATTACGTTCATGCGATCGGAAAGAAGATGAGGCCCTTCTCTGACTACGTTTGGATGTGCGAGTATTAAACTGTTGGTGAGATGGGACGAGATAATAATGCAACGCTGACGTAGGCCAGGGACGGATTGGTAATCTGTGCGTTCTGGAAAAGTCCAGAACGGCCGTCCAACTGAGGGCCGTCGCCCGGCCGTCGGCAAAAAAAAACAAAAAAAAAAGTCTATGGCTAGCAGAAAACGTAAGGAGAAAAGTGGATGGGAAAAAGTTTCCAAGTCTCTCGAGACTACTGGCTTTTTGGTTGCAGTGCAACTGCCAGCACACTACTACATCGCTTAGCCACACTGAGACTGTAGAGGACCAGCAAGTGGAAGCTGAGCCTGAGCTTCCACAGCCTGGTCATGATGAGGAGGGACAGACAGAGTTAACTTCACACCAGCAAGAGGTCCTGGTAAGTGCCAGTAGTAGCAGGACACATTATAATAGGCTGCCTTATCCCTATCTTAGTGAATTGCATAGTCAGCTAGCTAAATTAATGTGTGTGTGTGTGTGTGTGTGTGTGTGTGTGTGTGTGTGTGTGTGTGTGTGTGTGTGTGTGTGTGTGTGTGTGTGTGTGTGTGTGTGTGTGTGTGTGTGTGTGTGTGTGTGTGTGTGTGTGTGTGTGTGTGTGTGTGTGTGTGTGTGTGTGTGTGGGCATGTTTTTGTGAAATATCAGGACACAAATGTGTATAATGACATGGGTATGACATAGATATTACAAAAAGAGGGTGAAATATGAGGACGTTCCCCATGTCCTCACTTTTCAAAATGCTTATAAATCATACAGAACAAGGTTTTTTTCACAGAAAGTGAACTGCACAGTCTCCTGTGAGGGCTAGGTTTAGGGGTAGGTGCAGTGTAAGGGGATAGAAAATACGGTTTGTACGGTATAAAAACCATTACGCCTATGGAATGTCCTCACATTTCACAAAAACAAACGTGTGTGTGTGTGTGTGTGTGTGTGTGTGTGTGTGTGTGTGTGTGTGTGTGTGTGTGTGTGTGTGTGTGTGTGTGTGTGTGTGTGTGTGTGTGTGTGTGTGTGAGAGAGAGGTGCGGGCGCGATGCCGCGATCGAACAGTGGAAACATAAAAACAATACATACTCCGTCATTTTGTTCATACAGGACATCATTCAAACTGCAAAGTGTTTGCTTATATTTGTGTACACTCACAATCAGGGCTCTGAACCGGTTCAAGGAACGAAAACGAAAACCGGAAACTAACGAAATTTTAAGAGGAACAAAAACGGAAACGAAATCAAAATCAATTTGAATCGTTCTGAACAGAAACGTTAATTTGAAATGACCATTAACCGGTTAATAACGTTATTTTATCGTTCTCTTTAATATTTTAATTTGGCAGTGACCAATTATGAATAGAGTAGTCCAGCATGTGACGTTGACGGATCATGCGTGAGTGAAATGCCTGCGCACCATCATCTATGAATCTACCGTCAGTGCAGAGCGCGCATTTTCATGCCTCAAGTACATTTCTTTCCCCGCTGAGGTCTACAATGAAAGCGCAGGTATTGGAGGACATTATTTTCTTACGTTTAAATAAGCAGTACAGACTTTAAGCTCAAACAGACCGATTTAGGCTAGTTTATGGATTTTGTTTAAGCCTGTCCAAGTCTACTAGCATCTATCAAACATTTTTCCTATAGTCTTTCAGATTGCCAATACAGGACAGGTCAATGTTTTCTATATAGACGGTTGATGCTTCGTATTAAATGATATGTTATATTGCATTAAATTATCAAGCTTTATTAGCTGACTGAATTTGATTATGTGATGCAAGGACGTGTTGCGCAGTGTTTGCTTTGAAATTAGCAGTTGACGGTGCATTAAAAGAGCAATGGTTATCCAGTTTATTTTTTCTTTATTCATGCAATTTTTAAAACAAGTCGTGTTGAAAAAAAGTTATGTACAAAGAATGTTATCACTCTTCTGAAAATAATTAGGCATAAGAGCCACTTTCGATTGTCTAACGCTCCATTAAAACAGGTCTGCTGTTTATGCTTTGTAATTCTAATGCATGTATTTCTGGTTTTAAAAATGTTATGAATTAAATATTCAAGTTGAATTACCATGCGTTATATTATTATTGAGTGAAATTAAGTCTATTTATACATATTTGTTAAAAGTATAGGCTAAATTAAAATAACATTATTAACCGGTATTTTTTCATATCAAACCGTTTTCGGAACAGTAATGTTTATTGAGGAACGCAAAAACGGAAACGTTAAAATATCGATTCTGCTCGGAGTGAACCGATTGATATTTTTTTCCGTTTTTAAGCCCTGCTCACAATAAAACAAAACATTGCGCTTTTGTCAAAATTAACTCTTGTCAAGCTGTAACCTACTGTCATCTAACCAAAATCTCTCACTCACTCACCTAAGGTATTGAATTAAACGGGAAATCATCAGGCATGCATTGCTACCACTCTAAACGTGCTAACATACAAGGAAGGGGGATAGATAATTGACTACATTTTTGTTTAACCAAAAAATCCTAGCTTGCACTTTCTGTCTGTCTTCCATCAGAGTGCAGTTTTTCCTTGTCTTTGGAATTGGCACAATGTGGTAGTTGTTTGTGAAAGCTTCACAGACAAAATTAATAGGGCCTAGCCATTTTCATCATTTCACAGCCTTAATATAAATCAAAGTTTATTATCATCATTGGTTTTGAGATGTTACTTGTTGTGAATACCTTGTCTGATAGTCTGACAGTATTGTGGCATAGTACATCCTGGCTAGTGTCTGTTGCGCACGGCTAAGAGTGAATGGCCGGATGATGGGCCTATTTGGGAGAAAGTCCAGGGCTGTTTTTTAGCCCCAGTCCGTCCCTGACGTAGGCTACAGTACAATGACATTTGCACAGATGTGTGTATGTTGGGAGTTGGGAAGCGGTGAGAAAATGTCAGGTACACGGTAACTTTACCAGTAATAATAATATTAATTTAGTTCTGTTTAACCGAACGTGACTAAATCAGCCATCAACACAGCCGTATATGAGCTGCGGTATGGCTATATCTGTGGACTCAGATTAGCAGCAGTCAGTATGACTGTCTGTGACACGGGACATCAATGAATAAAACGATTTTTAAAAATGTATATTATAAGAGTTATTCTTACTTATATTGATTTAGTTAATAACTTGACAGCACTTAAATGTGTATTCTTACAAGTTAAAGAACAATGTTTGGGGGACAAGTGGATTTTTGAAGGGGCAAGTGAAAGATAATTTTACTAGACAGATTAAAACATCAATAACAAAAAACTAGGGAATCAACAAAATGCAACAATGATTCTGCATTAATTTAGCGTAAGTGGCGATCGATAGTGGATAATAAAATATAGCCTAATGTATAGTAAACTGACGGTAACAATATTGCGCTGTTGACGCTTACGCAAGGAGAAATCAATGTTACTGAATGATTCAGTGCTTTCAATAAATCGTTTGTGTCAAAGATTCAATGAGCTATTCATAAACGACTGCCTCATTCTTGAATGAATCAGCAGTTTGAACAAATCGACTCAATGACTCACTCATTAAAACGGTCACCTGCTGCCAGCTACTGGTTACTTTCATGTTTAAACATTCTTTCCAACTTTTCTTATTTGTATATTCAAAAATATTTAAAACAATCTCATAACATTTTTTAATGCAGTTGTCATTTTTCAGTGTAAATTATTTCATTTGATCGGTAACAGCCCTACAGTGTCTTATTATTCAAATTTAATTTATAGATCAAATTTAAGAATATAAACTGAAAGCTGAAGCATAGCCTATATTTAATAAGATTATGGAAAACATGCCCTTTATAAAAGGTAAAAATATCAAAGATATGCAAATTTAAATATGTCAAAGCTGACTGAACACTGTTGAGGATATTTCTTCAGAATAAATCATATTTACAACACACAAAACAATCCGGACAAGCGTGTGAGAAGGCTTAATGTCGAGGAGAAAAAAAAAGTGGCTGGTAAAAAGTCACTGTGGCCCTGTTCCTGAATAACTCCGTGTTTCTGAGAAATCAGTTGAGTGTACGATTCCATAACTCACTCATAAAGAGAGTCGCTTGTTAAGTTCCAGAATAAATCAGTGTTTGAACAAATCCAATTCATGAAGACATGTAAGAAAGAGTCCTGCACAGACCGACAAATGCACAGACAAGTGGAGTGACACAAGCAATGAAAAGTCTCAGTACACTGTATCATCCTTCTTGAAACATTACTTGGACAATTAAATTCAAGGACCGAAAATGAACGGCATGACTGAAATAACCTAACTACGCTAGGCTACACCAATGAAGGTCACTTCTAAGGTTCAGTTCAGGTAGAAATATTTGCACAATTTCAAGTGTTACAATGCATTACAGACATACAAGCCACAAAATGCTGTGGTAAAATGTCATGCATTCACCAAATATAATATCCCTGACCCCTGAAAAAGGCCTTAGTTGTGTCAAAAAGCCTACACTTGATGACCATATGAATAAATGGCACATTTACTAATGTCCACCACTGAGACAGAGAGTGTAATCAGGCATAATTGTGTCTACCTGAAGGCCTGAGCTTTCAGGAAACACATTCAGTCAAAATGCACAGACTCACCTGCTCTTATGTGGTTGAGTGTTTGACCAATGCTGCCTGGTGGAGCACAGAAATCAAAAAGTGGTTGACATTACAGCAGAAAGCAAAGTTATACAAGATCTTCAAATATCACAAAAATTACGGTTTGTGAAAGGCCATGCAATTTTTTTATGTAAGCTTTAAAGGTCCCATGGCGTGGATTTAAAAAATATATATATTTTATAATGTTTCCTGAGGTGTACTTATATTGTAAGTATGATTTTTACATCACAAAATGTCATACTTTAGAAATAAAAGGCATTTTTTCTATCTTGATTCTAGCCCTCTGGCTTGAATGCTCTGTTTCAAGGGGCGTGTCTGCTGTGAGACTGCTTTGATCGCCCACTGCTTTGATTGGCTGACATCTTTGCATTTGAAATGAATATTATGCCGCGTTCCAGGCAACCCGTGTTTTTCCAACTTTCTGCCCGTGAAAGTGCACTGGAACGGCAGTCAAACCCGTGACTTCCCACCCGTGAACTGGTGCTCGATCGATGTACTCCCAGTTACGAGATCTGACGTCACATAGCCCGCGAAACAACAATGACAGCCCCATACGGATGCGGTGTTTATGAAACAAATATACAAATAACGTTACATAAAAGGTATAACAGCTTCTCTTGCCGTATGCGCCGTTTTTTCCCCTCCGTCTCCCTCATATAAGCAAGTAAGCACCTTTGGCGATAGAAATGATTGTAAATTTAGCATAAGCCTCGTACGGTCCGCCATGCTTTGTTTACATCTAGCTACCACACGATTCCTTGCACTCAGGCAGTTTGGCGTGACTTGGCCTGGAACGCTACACAGTTGTGAGTCGTGGTTTGAAGTCGTTACTTACGGGCTAAAAAGCCTGCCTGGAACGCAGCATTAGATTATGTGGCAGAGGGGGCGTGGTTTAGGGAGGTCTGCATTCAAGCACTGCCGGAGAGAGAGACGGACTGCATGTGGACCAGAGAGACCCAGAGCTGGAGAAAGATTGCTGAGAAATTTATATTGTATTGAGTTATTGAGAACGCTGTGAGCGCGGGTTTATTTTGTTTGTATCGGAGAGTTAATCTGAATAAACACGAGTCCCAGTCACGCCTCCTTATTCTACGAACTTTGTAACATGTGGAACCCCCTCTCGAATACTTTTACTACGTTTTTTTAACCATTACAGCTGTCAAGATGAACGAATCATGAAAGTGTTGATTATAGCATTATTTTTTTATCTTTTCCCATCACACGAAAGGCTGCAGTGATGAGCATTGAGTACACAGACAGTCTGTTGATCGCGTGAATGCAGTGATCTTGTCATTGCAGCGCGTTTTCTCTCACAAAATGCTTTCACCACAACTAACAGCAAACACGACATTGATATGAATACAGTAAGAGCTTCGTTGTGCAGCATAACAGCGTCATTCGTTATAACGACAGTTTGGGTAAGTGTGCAGATATACTCACGATGTGTGATTGACAGCTTCGAACATTATAAAGTGAGTGTTCTTTGATCACTCTCTGTAGTTTAACACACTTTAAATAACAGATTTGTTTCACGCCACTAACAGAAACGATGCAAAGTTGATCGTTTAGTCACTGGCTTGATTCACTGATAAACAGTATTAAACGATTTAGAAAGAAAGTCTTTGTGAACTTGAGTAATTAGCTACACATCAGAAATCACTGATCACAGATCAGGCATTAATGAACACTGTTACTCACTGTTTGTGGCGGTGCTGTCGAATCCATATGGTAAAAGTCTGTTTGTAAAGCCTGTGCTTATATTGCGATTAAAATAAACAATCCATTTTCTCCAAATTCTCTGGTCGGGCAAAGTAGAGGAAGGGGAGGTAACCGTTCCCTGTATGACGACATACAGGGAAGATTCCAGATCGGCTCGTCTGAGCTAGACATGTGCCGGTAAACGGTAATACGATATACCGCAATAATGAACATGCACAATATTGTTATCGTGGGCACTTCAAAATACCGTGAATAATTATTTATTACGAATTATTCAGATTTTTAGAATGTATTTTAAGAATACTTTACCCATCAACCGTTTAAAATGAACAACGCGTCAAAGAGGAACGCGCACTGATGTAAACAGACAGTTCATGAGCCGAGCACATGGCGGAAGGCGTGAAGACGCACTGGAGTGCACATTCACTTTCAGACAGCAGAGGGCGCTGATGGAACAGCAGAAATACAGCCGTTTCCCCAGTAACCACAATCCGGTGCTCGTCATCACATAACCTAATACTTAAAGACTTAAAGTCATTTTCAAACTTCATTTTTTTTTTTTAAGTTTTAAATTACATGCCCTAGATATTGTTTGAATATGTTCTGACTGTTGTTCAATCACACACTTTACAATATGGCTCCATTATTTAAAATGAGTTCATTCATTAACAAACTGACAATGAAAAATACTTCTAAAGCATGTATTAATCTTAGTTAAATGTACATTTCAGCATTTAATAACACATTATTAAAATAAAAAGTTGTAACTGTATTATTTAATGGACCTTAGCTTACACTAACAGTTGCTTTTTTTAAACTAACATTATCAAAGAAGAATAACTTCTGTAAAAATGTAGCTATTCGCTCTTTGTTAATGTTAATGTATTAACTGGCGAGACATTATTGTAAAGTGTTACCTATTGTTCTTTATAATTCTTTAGCACTTGAATCTGTTTCAAATATTTGTTTACTTTATACATTTTTGTGTATTGCTTTATTGTATTTAAATGTTTGGTTCTTTTGTTTTAAGAAAGTTTTTAAACCTGTTATAGTATGACAACACTTTTTTTGCAACTTTTTTTAAAATATCGTGATAATACCGTATACAGTGAAAAAAGCTTCAGCAATTAATCGCAACATGAACATTTGATACCGGCACATGCCTAGTCTGAGCTCTCATTCTCTCAAAGGCAGAGCAGGACACCCAGAACTTGGTTTACACCTATCGAAATGTCTATCCACTTGGGGACCATATACAGGCTAGGGGAACTAATATATTTGTGTTAAAAAACCTCAAAAAATGAAAATTGCATGCCATGGGACCTTCAAATAAACAGACAAACGGACGGATGGACAGACAGACGAAAAAAAATGATGGTCCAGCAATGGACTCTCAACTCGTCAAATGGTTTAGCAAAGCGCAGTGTCAGCCAGTGTCAGTACAAGTAAGCCAGGAACCTGTGAAGATTCTAATTAAACATCCTCTCAGGTCACACTTCGATAGATAGCCTTGTGACAGAACTGAAGACACACACACACACACACACACACACACACACACACACACACATTTGCTTAGCTATCTTAAAGGGATAGCTCATCATTCACTCACCCTCATGTTCCAAACATGTATGAGTTTCTTTCTTCTGTTGAACACAAAATAAGATATTTTTTATAAGTCCATCAACTGTCTGCTTACCAACATTCTTTAAAATATCTTCTTTTGTGTTTAACAGAAGAAACTCATTTAGGTTTGGAACAACATGAGGGTGAGTAAATGATGAGAGAATTTTCATTTTTGGGTGAACTATCCCTCTAATGGGGAATTTTTTTTATATCATTTTTAAAAAACCTCAAATAGAGGTTTGGTCAGATTTTTATCTGGGTAATTCTAAAAATATTTTGAAAAAAAAAAGGTTGCAAAAAATATTATGAAAGTGAGAGGGATCTGGTGTGAGTATAGAAGTATAGAACTAATGTATCTGTGAGATACATGTTGTGGCAGTTGTCCACCCCAGAACGTGTTGTAAATGAGCCATGAATGAACAGGGGAGATGGGAGGATGTGGATGTGCCATCTCTCAGACAGCTAGATCTACTCTGTCTCCAGCAACATCTGGTGGCCCCACTCTGTGCCTTCGGCACAGCAAGAGCACTTTCTCACTCTGAAAATGGGAGCTCTCTCGTGGGGTTTCAGTTGCCATCAAGTGGAGACACATTGAATCTGAGTATCAGAAGATCTCATTTTGCTTCTAAATTCTTCCCCTTTTTCCTGCTTGGTTGACTAATTCAAATGGTTCATTCTTATCATGATATGTATAAAATATTTTTTCTACCTCCTTTCCATCATTATAAATGACAAATTGGAACTAGTATGCAAGTTTGTACACAGTACATACAGTTCATTATTGGGATTACATCACACACCATCTCCATAGCTTCACCTCAATGGGCCCTGGACCTTCATGCTACAGAAAGAAGTGACTCATTCCTTTGGATGAAAGCCAAGGCAGATCCATTGCTTTGCAACTAATACAACAGGAAGAGGCTTTTGACAAATGCCTGTGTCCCATTACGTCCCAGAGGACCAGTGTCTCAGTTATGGAGACCAGCACTCAGAGAGGAATGTGGAGCTCAATGTTTTCAACCTGTACCGTTACACAGCACTGAGAAGAATGATACAAGTAGGTCGCCTTCTAGAAAGGTGCAAAGTTTATAAGACAATAGTCAATAAAGTGCATGTACAGTATCTCAAACGTTTTGACATTTCTATTGTGTGAACATACATGTTATGCACCTTTCAGAATTGAAATTGAATTGTCTTTAATTCAAATATAACTCATGTGGTTGCAAAAAGCAATACTGCCATTCATGAATTTAAGTGAGATGAATTCTAATGAAATTAGATATTACTTTATATTTCTGTGAGTATTTAGTGGTTTTCTATGACAGAATTAAAATCTTTTTGGATATATATTTGACATGGAATACATTAGTCGATTATCATTCAAAAATTAGTTAAACATTGACTTAAAAAAATAAGTAATTAGTTATATTTTGTCACAAAACTTGAATTAATGGAATTCCTCTGTTGTTTGTCTGTTGAATTTCTTGTTGTATATGGACAATTTGAATCATATTCAAACAATAACTGAAAGCAATCTGATTTTTCAATTAAAATTTCCCAATTTACAAATATTAAAATTGCTTTATGGTTAATACAGACAGGCCAATGTTTATTTTTATAAACCAAGATGACTAAGATAATTGATAAATAGCCAAATTAAAAATGCCATACTATTTTATCTAAATAAACCAAAAGGCGGGGGAAATTTAATGCCAAGATTTTGGAATCACAAATTTGCTGAAGATTACATTTTACAGTTATTAAATTATTACAGTTAAATAATCTAAATGATAAAATCTCCAATAACCAATATGGTACCATTGTGTTGTTTTCATCCCTATTTGAATGAAATGTTTCTTTCATCCCTATTTGAATGAAAGACTTACGTCAATAGAACTACAAAGGAGATCAGTCTTGTTGAGAATGACAAACCAAAATAATCTTGACAAGGGCATCATATTTTCAAATACATTTGACTTTTTGCTCGATTCTCACACTGATGATATCTTCAATGGAAGAACATCAACATTTCCCAGCAGCACACACACACACACACTGCAGTGGGGTTAACAAAGACATCTGTGACTCACCAATCGTGTGAACCGAGGGAGACACGTGCAGCCAGCTGAGGTTGAGAAGTGTGGGAAGGAAATCAAAAGAGGCCCTTCAAGAGGCCCACTGGCCAGTGGCAAGTGCACAAGCCTGCTGAATTATGAATTAGCTGCTGATATCCTGTGACTGAGGCAGGGAGTAAGCACTTCCTTTCAGGGCCAGAGAGGAGCTTGAATACTCGTGCATTATTCATGGCCCAAATGCGCCTGTTATAAGGACTCGATATTTGGAGTCAAGTGTAAGATTATCTTTCCACTGTATGAAAATATTGCAGCCTTTGTAACATTAGAATTGAGCAATTGGCAATACAGAAGGACTCTGTACAGCAGATGACAGTACTTGTGTAGAGTTCATGCTGTATTTCTCTCCAACTCTCTCTGGGAATTCCTGTTTGACTGAAAGGATTGGCAAGTGTAGTTTTTACAGGTTAGGTCTGGTGTTTACATTAGCCATATTGTAGAGAAATGTGACTAAGTTTACTCTCAGATGTCAAATTTGTAGGGGTCAAGTTTTATGTTTGCTTTCTTAATACTTCCATGAATGTGGAAAACTACTCCCGGCACCTGTCTAAGCTAAATAAATTCTCTCGACAAGGTTATTATACGTTTACTTATTTTTGATACAGTTGTCAATTCACACATGCAGAAAAGAAGCCTGGGCCTCCCACAAGACTCACTTCAGTTAGGAGCCAAGTCGACCCCAAGGAAACACAAAACCACATCACCCCATCGCTCGCTTGATAACCACTAACCCACGTGTTTCATACATTAGAAGAGTTTTCTTACTTTGTTCGGCTCATTCAACTGCCAAGACTGCTTTTATTTTCCTCTCTGTGTTTCTTTGCCTTGCAATCCAGGACATTGTGCTGAAGTCCATTTCTCTAATTGGGCATAATTGGGCTTGTGTGACTTGCGTGTAGCTAGGGTTGGGAATAAAAAAATCAATCGGATACTTAAAGTCAGGAATTGGATACTTGTTTAAGAAAATTAGATTCCACTTAGATTCCTGTGTGGAGAGAAACTCAATTCAGTACTCGCGTGCTGTTGCTGTCAAAATATCCTCGTAATGTCATAATGTCCCAGTCAGTTACGTCTTAAATGAATGTAAACTGTTGAAAAACGAAATGTGTAACAGTATATTGGACCTGTGCATTAGGTCTTAAAGTGACAGCAGCCTAATATACCCCTGTTGTCATCTGTCATTACTGTTAATCAATGAACAAAAGAAAATTTGTCACTGATTTTGACTGAATAACTTTTGTAACTTTAATAAGGATTAATCTATATTTTATATATAAAAAGAAAACTATGCAGTTATTTTACATTTGATTAAAATTTCTGAACATTCAATTGTATTATTTGTGCTATAGCTAATTTGCTTATTTTTTTTTATTGTATCATAGACTGTATACTTGTCTTTAATATTGTTTGAAATGTATATTATATATATATATATATATATATATATATATATATATATATATATATATATATTTATTTATATTTGATATCTAAATGTTTGACGTATTTTTTTATCATATTGGAATCGAAACTGGGAATCAATAAGCAAAATTGTGTCATGTGTCAGGTGTCATGAACTGGCTTTTTAAAAAAATGTATACTGTTGTCTGAGGTCAACTTATGACGTTTACATGGGGGTTTACATTTTACATTCAAAAACATCATAATGAATAAATAATAGGCTATTTTCTACCCTGGTTTTGAGGCTCTCTCCTGGAACGCTCGGTTTTTATGGGCGTGCCGCACTGAAGATTTGGAAGTAAACGCCCACGGCTTGGATTGGATAAGATTTGCATATTTAATGAGCTTCAGTTCCCCTGTCAGTACATGTGGAAATTGTTTTGAAAGCGTGTTGGAAAACGGCAAATGAATTTGAAAACGGAATGAATGAAAATGGAATGAATTGCAAAATGTCTTTATCAAACAAACACAATGATTTACCTCTCATCCACCCATGATTGATTGGAATGTTATTTTTTTATTACTTGGCCCACCCGATCGGTGGATATAACGGCAAACCATGCATCACACACACACACACACCGTGCGCGCCTGACTGCAGAGTCAGACAAATCAGCATGTTCTAAACTTCCGCGATTGTATTTTTCCTTCAAATATGAAGTCAAGAGAGTGAACAACGCACATCAAAAAAAAAGGAATGTCATTTCACTATTTAAGATAGCCTGTCGGCAGGCCAGGCTTACGTTTTGGTAGCCCGTCTGGAAAACACATAGCCCCGGGACGTTGGGCTTTGCGAGCCCTGGCCCATACATGTCCGAGTCGCAATGAACCAACAACACCACAAATAAAGGATTCTCCAGCCTTAAACAGCGTGCTAAGGTATGTTCAGTTAGACACGTACACATAATCAATAGATAGCCTATCAAAGGATCTAACAATGCAATACTATCACATATAAAAACATTTTTACTCATATTAGTGTGTTGCTAAATTCATTCATGTACAACCCCAAATCAGAAAAAGTTGCGACAGTATGGAAAACGCAAATAAAAAAAAAAGAAGTGATTTCTAAATTTACTTCGACTTGTATTTCATTGCAGACAATATGAACACAAAATATTTCATGTTTTGTCTGGTCAACTTCATGTCATTTGTAAATATGCATCCTTTCCTGTCATTCAGACCTGCAACACATTTCAAAAAAAGTTGGGACAGGAGCAATTTAGGGCTAGTAATGAGGTAAAATGGTTAAATAATGATGTGATTTGAAACAGGTGATGTCAACAGGTGATTGTAATTATGATTTGGTACAAAAGCAGCATCCAAGAAAGGTCTAATCCTATAGGAGTAAAGATGGGCCGAGGATCGCCAGTTTTCCAACAAATACGTGAGAAAATTATTGAAATGTTTAAAAACAATGTTCCTCAAAGAAAGATAGGAAGAGATTTGGATATTTCACATTCAACAGTGCATAACATAATTAAAAGATTCAAGGAATCTGGAGGAATTTCAGTGCGTAAAGGACAAGGGCGCAAGCCTAAGCTGAACAACCGTGATCTCCGATCCCTCAGGCGGCACTGCATCAAGAATCGTCCTTCATCTATAAGCGATATCACCACATGGGCTCAGGACTACTTTGGCAAACCTTTGTCAAGTACCACAATACGTAGTTACATCCACAAATGCCAGTTAAAACTGTACTGTGCCAAAAGGAAGCCCAATGTTAACAGTGTCCAGAAGCGCCGTCGACTTCTCTGGGCTCGGAGGCATCTGGGATGGACCATCACACAGTGGAAACGTGTACTGTGGTCAGATGAATCAGTATTTGAGGTATTTTTTGGGAGGAATGGACGCCGTGTGCTCCGGACCAAAGAAGAAAAGGATCATCCAGACTGTTACCAGCAACAAGTCCAAAAGCCAGGGTCTGTCATGGTATGGGGTTGTGTCAGTGCCCTTGGCAAAGGTAACTTGCACTTCTGTGAAGGCACCATTAATGCTGAAAAGTACATAGAGATTTTGGAGCATAATATGCTGCCTTCAAGAAGACATCTTTTCCAGGGACGTCCATGCATATTTCAACAAGACAATGCAAAACCACATTCTGCACACATTACAAAGTCCTGGCTGCGGAGGAAGAGGGTACGGGTACTTTACTGGCCTGCCTGCAGTCCCGAACTGTCTCCAATAGAGAATGTGTGGCGCATTTTGAAGCGCAAAATGCTACAACGAAGACCCCGTACTGTTGCCCACCTTAAGACTTGTTTGCAGGAAGAATGGGACAAAATTACACCTGAAACACTTCATCACTTGGTGTCTTCAGTCCCTAAACGTCTTTTAAGTGTTGTGAAAAGGAATGGCAACATTACAAAGTGGTAAATGCTTTACTGTCCCAACTTTTTTTTAAATGTGTTGCAGGTCTGAATGACAGGAAATGATGCATATTTACAAATGACATGAAGTTGACCAGACAAAACATGAAATATTTTGTGTTCATATTGTCTGCAATGAAACACAAGTCAAAGTAAATTTAGAAATCACTTCTTTTTTTATTTATTTGCGTTTTCCATACTGTCCCAACTTTTTCTGATTTGGGGTTGTAATTTCATCCTGTCTGCAAATCCAGTCTCTTGTTTATAAACGAATCTGTGGTGAAATGAAGGAACAAACATGCAATGTCTTCCCCACGTGAGCTGGATATTCATTAAAAATAAAGTTCATCCATGCATTCATATTGGAATCCGAATTAAGCTTATGTGGTATGTTTATTGCTTAGAAGTTTGATCTGGTTTAGATCTATGTAGGCCTAAATCATGTCAGTGGCACAAGTCGGTGGGCGGGGCTATATAATCAGGTGGTGTTCTTTTTCTGTTGAGTTGGTGTTTCACCACACGATGACGTCAAGGTGTGGCATATTCTGAGATTGATCGTTTGCTGGGCCTGGTGTCAAGCTTTTCTTTGACTAACAAGTAAATTTTCAGCTCTGAAACTTACAGGATATTCTTATATTACCATGACCTTTTATATATCAAAAGCTCAAGGGAAAGTTAATTTCTCAATTCATGACCCCTGTAATTGGAAACAGAATTGCTAAAATTCAAACAATACCCAACCTTATGTGTAGCTGAAGATAAGATCTCCTTCAGCCACATTGTTGGCAGTGCCTGAAACCAGTCAGTCAGTAATATTAGGCAGCATTTTGTAAAGGTACCTTCTATGGTTTTAAACAGGCTTTCAAGACATTATAGCACAATTTATATCTTAATCAAATCAAAATCAGCATATATTAAATGTTTGGTTACTTAAATGCATGTTTCGGAGAAGAAATGGAGTCTAAATAAAAACATCTGTCGAACACAAAATAAAATGGTAACAATTTACAGGAAGGTTTCATTTGTTAACATTAGTCAACTACTTTAGTTAACATGAACTAACAATGAACTGCACTCTACAGCATTTAGTTCATATCAATTTCAACATTTACTTATACATTATTAAAATAAAAAGTTATGCACCCACTTTATATTAGGTGGCCTTAATTTCTATGTAATAACATTTAAATTAATCAATTGATATAATTCACTTATTGTGTACATACATGTTTTTACATATTTCTTAAAATAAAAAATTACTTGCATGTACAGTAATTTCAGTGGTTAAATTTATAATTACACTGTTGAGACGTCCCTTACACCTAATCCTACCCTTAAACTTATACCACCACACCTATCCCTAACTTTACCCATATCCCACCTCAATATCAGCAAAAGTGTTTTGCAATACAATATGAACACAATAAGTACATTGAACATATTTTTTTGATGCAAGTACATAGTAGTTAAGGCCAAAGTTGGACCAAAGTTATATTTGTTAACATTAGTTAATGCACTGTAAACTAACATGAACGGCTCTATTTCTATTGACTAACATTATAAAAGATGAATAAATACTGTAACAAATGCACTGCTCATTGTTAGTTCATGCTAGTTAATACATTAACTAATGTTAACAAATGAGACCTTATATTGTAGAGTGTTACCAATTAAATGTTTTGACAAATATTACACACATTCATTGTAAGGATGGAAAGCTCAATGTGTGTCATAAAGGCTCTACGGTTAAATACAAATTAATCCGCTGTATGATATAAGAATGATATCACGGCTATATGTGTAACATTAGGTTGTGGGTTTTGTTCATGTAACCGCTGTTGTTGAGTTTATGTTTCTGTTCAAAGTTTGTTCATGGTTCAAGTCAAGTCAAGTCTTTGTTTAGTTTGCATTTAGTACACATTTATGTTCCTTAAGTGGAATTGTTACAATATGTGCTGTAGCCTTAAAACAGTCTCTGAACAATTAAGCCAAAATTTTTAAATGTTATTGCATTAGAAAAATAAATAAATAAACCAACTGCCATCAGATTCTAGAACTTTTCTGCAAGAACTTAACTTTCGCCATTTCAAATGACTTTTAGTTCATATCTGACGTTACCAGTTGGTGAGCAAAACAAAGCAAAGCAAAGCAAGGCAAGGCAAAACAAGGCAAAGAAAGGCAAGGCAAGGCAAGGCAAAGCAAAATCAAAACAAAACAAAGCAAAAGCAAAAGCAAAGCAAAATAAAACACAAAGCGAAGCAAAATATAGCAAAACAAAGCAATACAGAACACAAAACAAAACAAGAAATAACAATAGTTGGCTGTAGTCCCTGTACCCCACACAAAAAAATTATATATAAGTATTTCTATTGTTTAAATAATACAAATTGAAATAAAATTACAATTATATTTTGTTGTAGAATACAAACACTCTCGTACATTTTATATGTGGATTAAATGTCCAGTCTTCCAAATGTGGTAAAAATGGGGACAATGGCTGGGCAACGCAAGCAGAAAATGGTTACCAAGAGACATTACGTTCGCTGAAACATTAGAAGCAATAGCAGTAAAAAAGAGTCTCTTTCTCTGACCACAATGACTAACCATGGGTGGCCACTGAATTGGTTGTCTGACTCAATACAGCCTACATCTTTAATAGCACTGCAAAGCCTGGAGACATCAAGCCTCTACTTACAGTACAATTATGAGTACTCATACTACCTACATGATTAGGATTGCTTTTTGTTTTCTTAAGTGGAACAATGGCTTACTGTTCAACATTTCTACAGAATCACCATAGTGGTTTATAGTCCCTGGCCCTTCACACAGAAATAAAAAATGGGGCTATATAAATATTGTTATTCCTAAAAAGAGTGTCAGGTTAAAGTCCACCACACACAATCCCCTCATTCAGCCTGAACCGATCAGATTTATTTCATTACAGGGTGTTGTTATTGCGTGGTGAGGATCACTGCAGACTTGTGCTTTGACTCTTATGGCTAGGCATGATTACACTGGATAACTTACCGCGAAGATAATGAATGTGAATATGTCAAAGTGGTTATTTGGCATTTAGCAGAACTTTTTATCCAAAGCCAGTGGTTAGTATCATTTTGTCAGGTTTTATTAAATTTCTCATAATTTTAACCAGAATCCAGTGGTTACTGGTTTGTTTAATTTGTATCTCAGCACTGTTACATAACTGTGGTTCTCATAGATGATATTGATTTTCAGAAATGGAGTACGAAGATGGGTGAAAATGACAAGTCCTTCTGTAGATTCAAAAATGCAAGTTATGACTGGCTAAGGTATTTGTCAGAAAATTACATTCGTGACCAGTACAGTCATGACATGAACCTACATCAAATTATATTTTTGAGTCAAATGGATTTAGAATTCCAATAAGTAAATTAATAGAAAAAAATAAATGATGTGTATATGTGTACGTTTCATAATTTGACATGTTATACGTGGCAAACAAGCTTTTTTTGACTAAAAGTGAGCAAACAACACGTAGCGAAAGTGAGCAACTCATGCTTCTTAAAAAAAATAAAAAATAAACACATTAATGCTTCCTGTATATAACAATGAAGACAGTGCTGTTATATTGACATTAGTAGCCGTATCCCCCTGTAGCCCAAGACTGGTTTCGCACTGAAGCTAAGCAGGGTTGAGCCTGGTAAGTACCTGGATAGGAGACCACCTGAGAAAACTAAGTAGCTGCTGGAAGAGGTGTTAGTGAGGCCAGCAGGAGGTGCTCAACTTGAGGTCTGTGTGGGTCCTAACACCCCAGTATAGTGATGGGGGCACTGTACTGTAACAAGCATCGTCCTTCGGATAAGACGTTAAACCAAGGTTCTGACTCATCCGACTCTGTCCATCATGGCCACCTAATCATCCCCATATACTGATTGGCTTCATCACTTGGTCTCCTCTCCACCAATCAGCTGGTGTGTGGTGGGCGTACTGGTGCAATATGGCTGCCGTCGCATCATCCAGGTGGATGCTGCACATTGGTGGTGGTTGAGGAGATTCCCCCCTTCCATGTAAAGTGCTTTGAGTACCCAGAAAAGCGCTATATAAATGTAACAAATTATTATTATTAGCGATATTAGTACAAATGTACAGTGCATAAAACAAACTGCTGGTACCATTTAACTCTTAGACCTTCAAATTGCTCTGTAAGCTCCCGTACAACTGCACGGTAAATGGGGACATTGGCTCTTTCCATGGTTCAGTGTCCAATTATTCAATTTTAAGATGAACTCTGTCATGGAATGCAGTAATTATAGTCTGATGGCTGCAAATGCCACACGATGAGCAGTTAAATAATAGCCTTAGATGCACAGTAACCTTTGAGAATAGATTAGTAATATTCCTCACGACAACAGAGGCAGGAAGATGTTATTGTAGGACCTTGGAACACCCAGAGGCTCTTGAGAAAATGAGAACAGAAAGGAAAGGAGATTCTGCTGACCTCTATTGTAAGTTAACAACCTGTAGATAACACATTGTATGGCTTTCATTATTTAATTGTTAAATTAGTGAAAATCAAGTATTAAATAAGGCCTGAATGAATGAATGAATGAATGAATATAACCCAAGCATATAGCCCATTGTTTGTTCAAAAACATTGACTGAGAAAGCACATATTACTATTGGACGGAATGGTAAAATCGGATTCATCAATAAAGTGCAATTACAATAATATTTAAATTATTCAAAATTAGTTTAGAGACATTCTGTATTTAACTCATTCCCCAACAGCTTTTAAAAAAAAAAAGTTGTCAGCGACCATCAACATTTTTAATTTCTGAACATGCAATATATCAAGAGAAAAACTCTTAACTCTTTCCTCGCCATTAATGAGTTACCTTGTCTACGTTCACACTGTCAATTTTTGGGATTGACATCAGCTTTTACTTACAGGTGTGAGTCTCGAAATGTCTCCAATACTGTCTGTATGAACATGCAACAAGAGTCAAGCCGGTATTCACTTACCAGTAACCATAGCGACAGTAACCAAAGTAATATCAAAGATGGCAACGTCCATAAAACTGAAAAATCTTATCACTTTTGACACGCCAAGAGTCCAATTGAGCCCCGAGTTTATCCATCAAAGGTTCATTAACCGACAGAATCTTCATTGTAAACACATGCTAGCTGGACCCTTTAACCATTGTACTTGGATCTTGCACATGACATGGCATTTGAATCGCGCACAGAACACAAAATGTTGCAGTTGTGAGTCCTGAAAATGTAGGTGAGTTCGGTTATACACTGTTAGACATTTCTGTAATTTGTACAGTTATTTACTATATATCACCCAGTATAATACTGTAAATTCTCTTTACAGTAAGTAACTGTAATTCCCGTTGCATCATGGGAATTTTCTGTGACGTTAGACACCAAATACAGTGATTTCCTGTATTTAAAAAAAATTAAGTATAATACTGTATTTACCACAACGGCCTCTTTGGCACAACTGGGATCGACAGGATTTGTTTTAGATTTATATTAGGAACCATCAGTGCAGCGTTGAAAGTTTCACCCGAGAGAAGAGAGCTCACGGTTCCAGAGAACATATGAGCTGTGTCCGGACACCCTGCGAAGATTTTTTCATCCCCTTGAGAACGGCAAACAAGCAAGGTAAGTGTGATTTGAACTAGCCGCGGTTGTCTGCACCCCAATTTTAGCTTGTCAGCATTGGTGATAAAACTGAGGTAACTTAAACCTAATGTTTCATTTTTTAAAAATGAGTTTATTGAATTAGATTAGGAACCAGTGCAGCGTCGTAAGTTTTGCCCGAGGAGAGAGCTCACGGGCACGGCACGGACAACATACTTTAGATAACGTTAGGTTATCATTTGCTTAAGCTTTGGTGCTAAAAACTGAGGTAAACCTAATGTTTTATTCAAAAAAAGGAGACTATTGAATTAGATTAGGAACCAGTGCAGCGTCGTAAGTTTTGCCCGAGCCGAGGAGAGAGCTCACGGCACGGACAATACTGATAACGTTAGGTTATCATTTGCTTCAGCTTTGGTGCTAAAAACTGAGGTAACGTTAACGTTTTATTTTTAAAAAGACTTAGTGAGTTTATTGAATAAACCTTACCAATAAAATGACGGTTTTGTTTATTGAGCATATTAAGCTTACATTAGGACGAAGTTAGTTAGTAAATTAACATTGGCCGCTAATTTAGTTGCGAAAATAACGTCGTTAACAAGCAAAGATTACATTAACATTAAGTCAAGTAACTTGGCTAATGAGATATTATCTGTTAGCGTGTAGTTAACGTTGGTCACTGGAGAAAAAACAAGGTCTTTTTTGTTTCTTTATCAAATTTTACATTTGGATTGACATGATTTATTTTACATTTTAGATAAGAATACCAGGAGCCTGCCTGTGCTGTGTGACACTGGAACTCATACAACGGTAAGTAACGTTACCCCTCTTGGTTTCTCCACATATTACTGTTATTTCAATGTTTTTCTTGTATGTTTTAGTCAGGTCTGTTTAACTGAATCACAAAATGATTTAGTTTTTCCACTTCTTTTTAGCTGTAACTAGCCATTTTTTCATAAATTATATTAACGTTATACTAAAATAATCCAAAACTGTGTTTGTCCAGGATTGACAGAATATAATTTTATTTTCTGGAATTTAAGCAGTCTTGGACAATTTTTGGATGATTTTGACAGATGAAATATAATTTATGAAAAAAACATGGCAAAACTTTAGAATAATGTTGCTCATGTTGTTCTAAACCTGAATACATTTCTTTGTTCTTCTGAACACAAAAGAAGATGAAGAATGTTTGTAACCTAACAGATTGAGGCACCATTCACTTCTTTAGTAATTTTTTCCTACTATGGAACTGAATGGTGCCTCAAAATTGTTTGGTTACAAACATTCTTTAAAAGGTTTAGAACAACTTGAGGGCGAGTAAATGACAGAATTTACTTTTTTATTGTTTTTTTTTTGTTTGTTTTTTAGGTGAACTATCCGTTTAATGACGGACCATTATTCTAAAGTGTTACCAAAAACATTTAAAGCAAAGGCACGAAGGGTGATGAAATTTAAAATATCTTTATTCTCTCACTTAATTTTCTCTTAAGGAGGGAACAAGATGCACCACCAAAACCGGAGTGAGTCGGAAGACTGGAGAAGTTGTTAACAGGAAGACAACTGTAATCAACAACAGAGTGTCATCCTGCCTTCGCCACCTAATGGAGTTTGAATGGAAAAACTTGGACTAGGTGAGACACTTTTTTAATAGGATATGTAATGTACACAGACACTTGCGCTGCATTCACACAGGGCGTCATGCCGGTTAAAAAAGTCAAAGTAAATGAGAAGCGTTAACGTTGGCGCCCCGTGTGAATGCAGCATTAAGTTTGAGGATACCTAACTAAAGCTAATGCAGTATACATGTAATCCATCCTGCAATAAAAGGTTACATTGTTGTTTTTGATTAAATAGTTTGTGAAATCGTGTTGAGGTGATTCAGGAATATGACTTTTTTTGGAGCATGTAGTTTGTGCTGCTACTATTATGTACTGACAGTTTTCTTTGATACTTTATATCAATTTTGTTAAGCTAAATAACAGAAACACCTCTCTGTAATATGCAGTCAGGTTCAGCATCACTACAAAGTACATTCTTCAAAATATTCATAGCATTGAATCACCAACTAAAACAAAAACTGAACATTTCATTTCACATCTTCATGAAGCCATTGCAGGACTGGATTAGACTAGACAGCATACGTTTAGCTAGGTGTACCTCAAAGTGTTAACTGTGCATAATATACTATTTTACCGTTATGATGAATTGTAATGGGATTATTATTTTAATAATGATTAAATTCCAACAGTGTAAAAAGTTTGTGTACACTCAAATTGTATGACTAACTTTATATAATTCTTATCTAGAGGGACTTCTTCTTGCCATAATGGAGCAGAATCCTGGTTCCTGTTTGAAATCATCAAATGTGCAAGATGGCACAGATCGGTACAGACATGAAACTTGTGTATACTTTCAGAATTCATTTGCTTTTTATGTTAATATTTTATTCATGTATATGAGTATTTTGCACCAAAGTTACAGTATTCTTCAACTATTTTCTGCAGAGTTTTTAAAATTGTAGCTCAAACAATAGTGTGTGGCGCTAGTAACGGCAAGGTCATGGGTTCAATTCCCAGGGAAAGCAAGAACTGACAAAATGTAAAATGTGTATCTTGAATGCAATGTAAGACGCTTTGGATAAACGCGTCTGTCAAATGCATAAATGTAAATAAAATGTAAAATAAGTGACATAGAATGCACTCTGATTGCTTTTATACATGATTTTCTGAAAATAAGATTTGATTCTAGGATGTTTTAAAGTGAACTTTTTCCACACATGTACATGTTTAAGTTAAAGCACTTGCAATGTTTTAAATAAAGAATTTTATATTTAATAATAATTGTGTCTGTTTGGATTAAATGTTAGAACTTCTGTAGGATAAATTAATGTAAGAATTAATGTAATTCAGTAAGAATTAATGATTGAATAGGATTAGGATTAATGCACTGTTAACCAAGGTTTACAGTAATGTTACTGTATTATATAATTACAGTAACATGTAGTTACTGTAAACTGAAATGCGGTTATTGAAACTGTAAATCTCAAATACAGTAAGTTACTGTAAAATCTCTTCTAAATGTCTAACAGTGTAGAATGCAGTTGTCACTCCCGTAAATTACTGTATTGTATGTGAACGTAATCGTATTAGGACTCACATACAGGACTGACAACCGTATTTTGCCACTGTGTGACAGGCACAAAGAGTACTGAATCTCCTGATCCAAACACAGGGGAAGAAGATGCAGAAACAAGTGATAGCATATGGAATCATATGCATTTGGGGTGTCGATGGACTCCATCTGTTTTGATCATCGTTCTGAATCCGATCCAGACGAGTCTTTGACAAAATAGTTTTTTGCTTAAAATGTTGTTTTTTGCATGAAACTTTTAACCCATATTTAAAGAATGCATAAAGCTAGAATAAAACGTAATGCATTCTTTTTTTATCAACACTTAAATGTGGGTAAGTTTCATAAAAAAAAAAAATTGAGCAAAAAGCTGAGAAAATCATGTTTATGTCAAAAACTACATCCAGATCGGATTCAGAATGATGATCAAAACATAGATGGAGTAGATTGAGTCCATCAACACCCCCAAAGTTTGCACAGTCCTAGCTCATCCCGGGTCGACATATCATTCAGTAACATTAAACAGTTTTGATTTATAAGCTATTTAAATGTTGATGATCGCGTTATTTTACATATGCATCTGCTTACATATGCTATCGCTCGTTACTGCTGCTTCTTCGGCTGTGTTTTGATCAGGAGATTCAGCACTCTTTCAGAAGATAGGTCATAGCACCCCCTACCGTATAACAGTGAAAATACGGAAAGCCTGAAATTTCCGTCAATGGCGGGGAAGCGTTGTCACATAAATGACGGAAATTTCTGTCAATGTCGGGGAAAGAGAAAAAGGTCAAGGAATCCAGAAGTCAGCAGTGGTCTGTTCCTAAATAAAACTCCAGCTGGAACTGTCCTGAAGGTTTCATAATTCATAATGAATCCAAAAGCCTTTCACTGCAACACAGTTTATCCATTTACATTTATAAGCGAGGGGTTAGACTTGTCATCCCTCACATTAAGAATGGACCTGTGTCATATGAATCCTCAAAATCAGTGCTTTTCACTTTATGGTTGGCTTTTCGCAGTGGCTCCTCAATGATTTAACTAGGCATCTTGTGCATGGGATGGTGAAGGGGAAGCCACATGATATCAAAATCTTGATAAGTAATCTACTTCTACCCTACTTTCTTTGTAAGCAAACAACAACAAATAAATGATATTTAGGAACTGGATAGATAAAATAAGGACAAGGGACATGGTGCATTGGAATGCAAACATGACTTATGGTGGACCTTGTGGGAATAAGACATCTCTCAAGGAATATTAGCTTCACTTTGTGTTATAAAAATCACAAAAAAACAAGACAGTGACAAAAAAGACTATAGTTGCAGACTTTCCTGAAGCAATGAACCACCATAAAAAGATACATTGCTTTAATATTAGAATTCAACATTAAACCTAATTGACCCAATGTGTGTTTACTGTAGAATGTGCATGAGCTTTAGCTTTTCAATGCAAAAAAAAAAACAATTTCTTTGTGTGATTTGAGCTAATGAAGCATAATTGATTTTACAGTTGTATTCAGTTTTTTTATTGCTGATATGAAATATATGTTACATATGTGGTGACTGAGTGAACTGACTTGCATGAAACTCAAACTTGAGGGACTCAAATGCTCGAAATACCTCTCTGTCTAAGTCACTAAAGTTGTGCTGTTCTTTTATCAAATAACTTTTTTAATAACCTAAATGGTAAGTGGTATTTGGTAATGGTATTTAAAAAATAAAACTTGAAGGTTTAAAGTGTAAGACACTAAGGCTATAAATGTATAAAGGAACCAAACCAGCAGGTACTGTAGGCTAGAAAGTGTTGGATAGGTACTCAAGAATAATGAAAAATGTATTAAAGAAAATAATTTTCAAAATCAAAGAGTAACAAAACAAGAGTTTGATAAGATATCAGCATGGAAAGAGGACACAAATGCCACTTGCTCACAAAAACCTGGCATGTCCCATCAGCACTAAAGTTCAAAATGACTTCAACTAGCAAAATGAAGACAAGAAGGCTCCAACAACACAAGCAAGGGGTCCACAGTGAGGGGTTTGCAATTACAGCAACCAGCCTGTACAAAATAAGTAACAAACTGGAAAGTGCTTTAAGAGAAGACCTTAACTTTGTTTTCTTCCTGCAGTTTTCCGATGCTTTGATTTCTGATATGTAAACATTCATCTAAACTCCTTGCACTGACCCATACATTATTAGTTTGTCTACCATCACTTTGAATTTAATCAGACATTCAACACAGATCTCATCTGAAGTTGCCACTTATTGAATGTGACAATAGAGGAACATTAGCGGGCCTGAATAACACAGTCAAGCCATTGAGGACTGCGGTGACCTGCTCACTGTAAAGGAAGCAGTGTGGATAATTTCCAAGGCAAACGCTCTTCGACCTGTTCAGTGTCCTCATAGGCTGGACTGTAATGGCTACAACAGGGGCCTAATTTTGTTGTCATCCCCAGGAAGTCAGCAGCCGAAAAAAAACAACAACTAGGACCCTTGTCAGTGGTGAGGACACTTGGACTGCTATTATTAATAGTAGCGTTGCCATGACAGTGAACAGACCAGGCCCTTGTATAGCCGCCTTTTATTCCACAGCCCCCTCCTTAGCTTATGAAATATGCAGAATCCAAACAGAGGTGGGGTTGATGTGCTTCCACCTCTACTAACCGCTACATGTCCATGGCTATTACTTATTTATAAGATGTACAGAATAAGTGCCAAAATGGGCCTTCATCTTTTCCACTCCTCTTCACACGATATAAGGCACTTCTGTAGCCCAATGTTTACATAAAAACCTTCTGCAAAAGATATAACACAGAGGAGAAAAGAGTTGAAATTAGTTAACAGAGTCCAGAGCGAGGGCACACTGACAGTGAGAAGTGTTCTGAGGAGTCTCAAGTTTCTATAGTAATTTAGTTTAGCTATTGCAAGTTAAAGTGCAAAATGGTGATTTCCTTTCTCCACCTTAGCAACTCAAAATGTATCTAGGCTTCTGAATGTCTCACATTGGGTCTGCACAAAGACAGGCTCTGTGGGAACTAATACTGACAGTAGTTATTGTTTGATAGCAAGTTGGTGAAGATTTTTAGCAATATAAACACAAATTAATATAATATAATTATATTAATATAATATAACAAAATATGCTCTAGAATCAACCAACATAGGCCCTGTTCAAAATGGCAAACTTTGAAATTTGCAATCTCATTTACAACATAACAGAATAAGCGACATATCTATTCTTCCATATTGTGAGTTACATCCAAATTAATGGATAATTGAAAAAGAAAAAAAAAGCAGGGTGGGAAGCTGGCTCTATGCATCAGTTGTTGATCAATTGGATGCAGATCTGAATGCAAGCTTCAGGTCGAATTCAAAATGAAAAGGGGTAGGGTTTAAGTGGACAAATTGATTGGAGAAGTCTGGCATGGGTAACCAGAAAGAAGTCTGTCATTTCACTGGAAGATCTTTATGCCTTTTTGATTAAACATTAAACACGCCACTATTTTTATAGGATCCCCTAGAGTTAAACAGTTTACCGTTTTCGAATCCATTCAGACGATCTCTGGCTCTGGTGGTAGCACTTTTAGCATAGCTTAGCATAGATCATTGAATCTGATTAGACCGTTAGCATCTCGCTAAAAAAAATTACCAAAGAGTTTCAATATTTTTCCTATTTAACACCCCTTTAGTGTCAAATATCGCCAACAGCCCCAGATTACTATTTTTCAACATTCACTGCTTGATAAAACATCACACTTTTACTTTATCTGGACAAACTCAGTATCATTAGACAGATCAAAGACTCCAGCTTCGATATTTGACCACTGTTTATGATAAAACTGGGTTGCAGTGACATTAATTTCTTAATTTATGTCAGGAGCGCAAAATAACCAATCTGTAATGAACAATATTTTGAATGGAATATCACACGCAAATTAATTCTCTCTCGTCTGCAGCGGTTCAGTTGTGTCCACACAGCTCACAAAGAACGGATTTTAGTTCAGCTCTTAGTAAAAAAGTGCAGATATTTGGAGAAATATTGATTTATTATCACATGTTTGCAACATATTTAATCATATAGAATACCATTTCTATTTTCTATTATCCCATCTTTAGAGCTGAAACTGTGTACAAAGCCAGCTCTGTCTCTCCTCTTCCTGATTTGCATCAGATATGAGTCATCATGCGCACATTCGGCTCTAGAGCTGTCAATCATCTTACGTGACTCAACACTGCCCTCCTGCATGACACTTTTCTGTGTGTACACTTCCTCATTCTGTCTCTGTGAAGAACAAACCAATTTTATTAATTTCTATGCGTGAACTAAGAAGTTAATAAACACACAATAGCTATGGCATAAGGTTTTTGTGTGATTTTTCATGTGATTTTAGCTATTTTATATCAATAATGCATGTTTACATTATAACTGATAGCAGGTGTAGCGATTAGCTACACATAAAATGCTAAATATAACATGTTTTAACATCACCATATGACTGAAATCCACATTATATCATGACAGGAAGCTAATACAAACACTCGATGGTGGTATAAAGTGACATTTTGAGTGAAAGTGTAATTTTAATCTTTTAAATTGTGTTATGTAGCTTGATCCTAACTGTAGCTCTAATGCACCTTTTGTGCCATCTATTTTGTTACAATAATTCACATAAGGTTCCAAGGATGTGCTTTTATTTTATTTTTTTAGAAAGACTTCAGATAATATGTGGATTACTGTAAAGTGCTTAATGGGCCATTAATGGGCAATTTATGCCAGCATAAAGGCTATAGCTTTTGCTGAATATAAACGAAAGAATAACAATAAAACAATAATGAGGATTAAGTCTCATACTCTCAGAGGTGTAAAACGATCGTCGATTGAGGACATTATAGCATTAATTGAGCTGTTCTCCTCGCCAGACAAGACATTAGACAAAAGACTGCAAATGGGGGTTTGCAGGCCAACAAACAACATCTTCTCTAAATCCTGACATGGTCTAAATCCTGACATGGTCTTAGTTCATTAAAATTCATAGTTTTGGACATAACAGCCTCAGATTTTAAATGAAGCATGACCACACTTGTGGCTTCACTTTAGTTGTGGTTATAAGTTGTTATACTACATTCACATAATATTTGTATACATTTAAAAATATATTCTTAATATTTTTAATTTTTGTTTTTATGTTTGAGCCTATATATCTCCATATTAATAACTGTCTGAGTAATTCTGAATATTCAGCTGTAAACTCTCAAGTGTTGGCTTTCTAGAAATATATTTGTTATGTGTCTATTCAGAAAAACTTGTGAGCATCAGCTTTTTTACTATGGGTATGTCAAAATGCCCCACTTGCCAAAATGGGGGTTGACAGGCAAGGGGTTAAAACTGAACTCTTCTGTAGTTACATCATGTACTAAGACAGACGGAAAATTAAAAGTTGTGATTTTCTATGCCGATGTGTGTAGGAACTTTATTCGGATTCCTGAGAGTATGAGAGTATAGTTCCTAGATATATCAGCCTAGAAAAAAAAGAGTCGAGTTTTAAATAGGAAAATATCAAAACTCTTTGGTCATTTTTTTGAGCGAGATGCTAACGCTCTAATCAGATTCAATGATCTATGCTAAGCTATGCTAAAAGTGCTACCTCCAGACCCGGAGATCAGCTGAATGGATTCGAAAACGGTAAAACTCAACTGTTTAACTCTAGGGGAGTTGGAAAATGAGCCTATTTTCAAAAATAGAGTAAAAAAGAATAAGAAAATGAACAAACATACAAAAAAATAATAACAAATAATTAAACGTGTTATTTTCCACAATAAGATCAATAAGATGCATTTAGAAAAGTGGTTCTCAACCAGGGGGCCGGGGCCCACTAGCCTGGATGCCAGCCGAACTTAGCCCCGCCCACAACATTTTGTCGTCGACAGTTCGGTCTGGACTTGATCCGTTGGGGAGCAACTATGCCCGAACAGAAGCTGTTCGGACCAATCAAATGGTCAGGGCGGGCTTTAGAGGATGATGGACAGATGATAAACAGTAACGTAAGCATCCACGTCACCAAAGAGCGCTTGAGTTGAATTTGTTCTTATCCTAAAAGGAGAACTTGTTCGTATATATGCATTCACCTTTACTATTTCTCTCAGAAATGATGATCGGGTTGGTAAGTAAGTACTCTGTGTATCCTTAAATTCTTTTTTACAACACTGGCAAACATTGTTTACACTTACTTATTCCAGCGTGCGTGCACAGGGTTGCCAAGTTTTCACAACAAAACCTGCCCAATTGCTACTCAAAACTAGCCCAAACCAAGCCCAATAGCTTTCCGGGGGGGTTCTCCGGAAAAAAAGGCGTTTGGGGAGTAAAATATGTTTTTTTGTCTGGGTTCCTGGGTCTAAATATCACATAATCGGGGTCGCTTCAACCCGCGGACATAGAAAATCAGCCCGCGGCAAAACCGTGGACTTGGACTAACTTTATGCGTCGCTCCGTTGCTCTGATTGGTTGTAGGTCTATCCAATAGAGGTCTTTCCTGGTTCGGTTGAGACACACCCCATAATCACAGCCTAATGGAGCAGTATCAGACTCATATTCTGACTAGAATTGAGTATGACAACGTCAGGCCAGGGGGCCCACTAGAGTGCCTCAACAAATTTCCAAGAAGGCCACAAGTTGACTTATAATGATTTAAAATAAGACAAAACAAGCATTTAGATGTGCTTAAACAACTAAAAATCAAGACATTTCTTAGAGGTTGGTTATTTTTTATAATGAATATACATCTTTCTAGTTATGCCAAGCAAATATTGCTTCAAATATTGTTTAGAAATTAGGAAAGACTGAATTTCCATTTCAACCTAAAAAAAAAGGCTGCATTGCAGTGATTTTATCATGGGTTTTAGGCACATGAAGTAGCAACAGCAATAAGCAAAACTATTAAAGTCACCGAACAATAAACACCAACATTTACTGTCAATATTATTGAAATAATTCTTATACCATTTAATAAAATTCATTGTCCTATTTGTAGGCTGTTTGCAGTTGCCAAGCAATTCAGGAATGTATTAATTAGTGTGCTTGTCATTATACAATGGCTTTCAATAACAAGTCCTGATTTTGCAGAGTTAGACGCATTCCTGGGTCAACATATTTTGTTGATCCTGGAACAACATTCCTGTCTGAAAATTTAGTCCTAACCATATTCTTACCCCTAAACCTAACCCTAGCCATAAGTTATCCCTATAAACAGATGGAAATAATATAGGTGAATAACACTTGTGTTGTAGCACCTAACCCTGGTTGTATGCCTAAACTTGACATAAACTGTAAACTTGTCTCTCAAATCTGATTGGTTGATTGGAATGTTGTTCCAGGATTTGGTGAAATCAGGTTCTGCTATCCAATCAGAAATTAATGTTGTGTGGGATTACAAATTTATTAATTGTTATATCTTGGTTCCAATGTAATAGAATATAACTGAAAACATTATCTATATTTGTGTTTTACATTTTGAAGTAAACTTGAGGAAATTCTAAGGAGATTACGTCAGGCTGTGTAAGTGGTTGAGACATTAAGTCTTTTGTCTTTATGCATTTCCTGACTATTTACCATGACAAGTTTAGAGCAATACTGCCTGAGTGATTGGATTAGCATCTATGCATTTGAATGACACTGTGATGCTGATTGAATCTGGACGAGAGACACAGTTATGAAGGGTGTGTCCTTTTTATCTATAAAACATTTGCATTGTATTGTTCAGAGTGTCTCCTCCTCTGCTGTATAACCCCTCCCCCTGAAATGTAGATAAATTGCATTATTTTGTACTGTTAAATCAGACTGTTTTCGGACGACCTTCAGCACAGAGAGTTCTCATTAAAAGAATCACTTCTGTTTGATCCTGACGTCTCCTGGTCTCTACTTCAAGAAACAACAGAAGTTCACAACAGTCGTAACTACTAATTTTCTTATTGACATTTTAGGTTTCAGTATGGTGCTCAAGCGCATCCCCTTTACAGCCACTATGTGCCATTCTTCCGAGCCCGTAATGATGCAGGCTTTACAGTTGTTTGCCACCTGATAGTCAATGCAGCATTATCAACAACTCTGAGAAGGACCTGTAAGCTTTTAGAGTAGCATTTAGGACCAGGCAAAAACTACTAAAAGCCATCAGGGGTTCACAATATTATCAGACAATATAAAAACTTTCACATTCTAAAAAGCCTGGGGTGTTGATGGCACCTTGAAAAAAATAAATGATCAAATACTCATACCCATACTCATCTAACCTAAACCGAGAGTCAGACGCAAGTACACCAAGCAAGTTTTGTTCACAAAAAAAAACGTTATCCGTCTATAAAAAGAGTACATAGCAGCAAAATATTTGACTACTGTTCCTACAGAGATGAAACTTTAACAAAAGCTTTAAGACCCGTTCACACAAATAATAAGGATTTAACTATAACGGTCCAGAGAATAACAAAGAATGAGGATAACTATATTAGTGTCCACACCAACAGACAATAACGTTCTGTTCTGATTCTGATTATAACGGCTCTGCAGTTTTGTTGTTTACTGTTTGAAATGTTCTTGCTCTTTAAAGTCAGGTCGAATGCATTCTGATTGGTTGTCAATGTTTTTTTTTTTATTATTATTCGTCAGCTAAAAAAAGTAATTCAGAATCTGTTCAGAAAGTGATTCCAGTGATATTGCTCCTCTGAGTCAACATTGTCATAATTGTGGTGTGGAATTTCCTATTCTCATAGAACTGGAAAGATTATTAAAACTTTATAGTTCTAGTTATCATTATAGTTATCGTGCTTGGTAGATATGGGGCGTAACTCAGGGGCATTACAACCATTACTGAGTTAAAGCAATTCCTGCATTGTTTCCCTTACTTTTTTTGGAAAATCATTGCATGTCGCAATATACCGGTATTGACAATAAATCGCACTATTTTAAAAATAATAATAGTGATAATATTGATATCATGTTAATACTACAAATAATAATATTGTAAATAATCCAGTGCCAGTGATCTCAACATTGGTTGCCACCAATCATAAAACTGAAAAAAACACACAAAAAAACAAGATGACGCAGTGTGTAGCTACTACCGCCACAGGAAATCACATCGGAAGAGAAGAAAAACGAAAACTAATCACACCTTAAAAAGTTAGCTTGCCAGTGTGGGAGTTATTTGGATTAGTTCAACAGCAAGTTCTTTTCGTGTGCTTTTGTACAGTTATGGTTACAAACTCTCTCTCCGCCTCCCTATTTTGAGTGCAATTCATTGGTCATCGCCCGCCCCCCCCAAAAAACAAACACAAAATCGGATAAAGAATAAAGTAGAGGTAAAGATGATCCTTAGTTCCTTAAGTTATATAACTAGTTTGTCTATTAGAAGCAGCGTTGCCATTAATGGACTTGCCTCTGTCACTACGTCATCACGTCATATTTTCTCAAAAACCAGTAGTTAAATAGGTAGTTCACCTAAAAATGAAAATTCTATCACCATTTACTCACCCCCATGTCGTTCCAAATATGACTTTCTTATGTTAAACACAATATTAACTTATGTATTTTATTAAACTGTTGCATAAGATCAGTATCGCATTTGCACTCATGCTATTCTGGGTAGAAAAACTGAATTCATGTGATATTGTTATTATACTGTAGTCTATATCATGATGTAAATGTGAGGGCGTTTTCACACTGGCAGTTTAATTGGAAAAATTGGTAATGTGAAAGTTGTCATAAGGACGCGGGTGAGCTGAGCTCAGGGGAACTGAATTCGAGACTGCCTGAAGGAGGTGGTCTGAGTTCGGTTGTGCAAATTGCACTCGAGCTGTGCCGCGATTCATGTAAATGTGAAAGCAACAAGGACTGGGGTGCGCAAGAAAAATAACCTGCGCATGCATTTTATCAGAAGACGATGTATTTAGTTCAATAAAACACGTAAGGGATGATAGTGTTGATGATTTACCTTGGATACGAGCAAGAGGGAGCCTGCGGTGTACTCGCGGTGTAGAACGCGCTCTGACGCGGACCACAACAAACATGCCCAGTGTAAAAACGCTCTGAGACTAAAACTCAAACAGGGGCATTTTTGCCGCATATCTTGAATTTTATGGACATTCTAACTAAGAAGCACTGAAATGGTTTGGTTAACGACATTCTAACTAATACTGGTTTTTGGAACAACACGAGGGTGAGTTACTTGGTGTTTTTATTTTCTTTTTGGGGGAACTAACCCTTTAACTTATTTTCCGGATTATTGAAAGTCTTTTTTATTTGGCCATGTACTGTATCACTCTGCAGTCTCTACACGTGAAGTAAAATAATTTAAAGTTCATTTATTTATTTGAAAAGTAATGTAGGCCTATCTGTAATATGATCATGCATGCTCAATTTATAAAAGTAAAACAAAACCATTTATTTGTTTATTTGTTTTGTGTTAACCTCTCTGTTAGCGGACTCTTCGCAAAGCATAAGCATAAAAACAAACATCTAATACTCTATAAGCAACACTGGACAATTGGATAAAATAATATTATGTCTCGCTATATGTGAACAAGACTGAAATTATATTATTTTCTGTATCTTTTCTAGGGTATGCCTATCTCTGTGGTGAAACACGTCTCTTTCATAGTCACACATGAACGGTTCTTTCATTGCGTTGGTCATAATTTATCTTTGGTTGTATCTTCCTAATTCGGAATATAATCAGAGATTACATTTGTGGACGTGTTCGGAGAAATTAGCCATTGAAAAAATATATTTTAACTACCAGTATGTTTAAATGAACAAAATGACTGAATGGAATTCAAAGTCGTCAAGTCAGTAAAATTAATCTACAGTATCACTGCTGCATATGGGTGAAGTTACACACAACACAACACAACAGCTCTATAAAGAGAGCTTATTTTATCTATAATCAAGTGCGTAGCAACCATTATAGCCCGCGTTTTACAACTATTTGAGCGAATGCAGACTGAGTGACGAATCATTCATAAACAGACTACTTGCGCTCCACAGCGCGCAGCCTCCTCGTTGCTTCACTGCATTGGTTATTAGTAATGACACAATAAAGTACTCTTTTCATCACACACCGCCACAGCAAAAACTGCACAATGCAACCAGTTTCAGAAAATTGATTCCAAATTTAGGGGGGCCAGGGGGGGGGGGGGGATGGGGGCTGTTGTTCACTGGCCCCCCTGGCCTCCCCCCTAGAACCGCCACTGTTCATTGGGAATTGATTGAATTGTTAGATCATGGTGGTTTGCTATTTCTGTGATCTAATGCAGTGTTTCCCAACCTTTTTTCAGTCATGGCACCCTTTGAAAATGTTCTCCATTTTGTGGTACCTCCTCGCATACGTTACGCTAGGGGTGTAACGGTACAGATTGCTCACGGTTCGGTTTGTATCACAGTTTTAGGTTAACCGTTTCGGTACGGTTCAATATTTGCTATGTTCAGGGAAAAAAGGACTACTGTCAAATAAAAATAAAGAAAATAATAAGAACAAATAATTTAAATACAAGCAGCAGCACAAATAAATACTATTGAGCAAAGATGGGCCTACTTATAAAATAAACTATGCTTTTCAGGTACGTCTAACATTAGTTTTCAGGTACAGAAATGTATCAAATGTAAAATAACATTGCATATTTGACTGTATAAATTAAAGATTAATCCTATTAAACTTACAAAAGCTATTCAATCAAGAGCAGTGAGTGATGTCCTTGTCTTTTGTTGTTTGACATTAAACAGACAGTAGTAAAGGCTACTGCCCCTTTAAGACCTAATGCACAGATATGCGTCATCTTTCTCGACTGTATAAAGTTTACTTCAGGCATATACAGACTATGTCTGCTAGAATACTCATCAAGATGGACATGTTGACATACTTTTTGTGTGAGTTCCTCCGTTCAAGAGCAAGACTTGAAAGAGAACTCAATATTTGCACGCTGTGAGACGTGTGCGCGCTTTCGGATGAGTGCACAGAGACAAATTTTCTCACAGCGCGCGCAACTTCTCATTCGCATCTTCTGGCACTACACCTGGATGATGACGGCGAAAATGACTGGTCATATTCAAACATTCGGCAGCACTCGCATGCATTGAACAAAGTTTACAATGAGAATTATTTGAAAAATTAAAAAAAATTTTTTTTTTTTTTTTTTTTTTTTGAAGGACTTTTACACGGCACCCCTGCTTTCGTCAGACGGCACCCCGGTTGGGAAACACTTATCTAATGTGTGTGACAGGTTGTTCTGCCCTTGTGCTGGTATAAATTCGTCATCAGAGAAGAGATGTCGTTAGAAGAAGGGATTAGTCATTTTGACATTGAAGTTATCTGATATTATTTGTATAAGAATTGTAACATCTCAGTTAATTGTACAATAATACAATTGTTCAAGATGCGTTTGCATGAAACAATAGATTGTGAGTCCACAGTGTGATACCACCGGTTTGCACTTACCCAGATAAGCAGGCTGAAATATATCATTGTCATCAATAATGCGGATATTAGAAAATATCTGACTGCTGAAAGTTGAGACTGACCAATTAGATTCAAGTACTCCAGTGAGCCGTGTAATAAAAAATGGTTAAGCAATGATATTTGTATCAAAGGCCTTTAATCGGCTCAGAGATTGACAACTCCAAGTTGACTGCAATGTAGGTCAGCGTTTTCCTGCCACTCTCTTCGTATCTCTTTCAACATCAATCGAGTCTCTCCAACAGCCACCGATGAGTTCCAGCATTACGAGTGAGACACGCTGACAGAAGCCTTGCCAGGAAGACCTCAAACAGATAACCACTAGGCTGAGGTCCATGAGCCCGGCCACAGTCTCAATGCCAGGCCTCCTTCCATGCCATACACAGAGCAGCTGCCCTCAAGACTAAAAGACAGGGAGGGGAAAACTCTTGTCCTCTTATCCACCATCTGTCTGCAGGAGGGCTTGGGTGGCGTCTGCCAGAGGAAGCACAGGCCACCTCGACATTTGAAAGAGCCAAGGAGCAGGCCCTTAAATCACTGTCGCAGCTTCTACCTCTGTGATTGATCAGCTTCATTTAGCAGGAGCAGCCAACACACAGGGAGGGCTTGTCCCAACGCACTTCTACCCGAATCTGGAACTCAGTACAAGGCAAACACATAGACACTAACAGCTGCAGCAGCAATGGGGTTTCCCCCTCAAACACTCATTATCACTCACTTAGATGACTCTTGGCCAACACAGACATAGCAATGGTTGGGATTTTTGTTAAGTTTTGTATTTTTAACATTATTAAAACATTTTAATGTATTACATGGCGCTCTGGAAAAGTTGAGTCTAACTGATCAATTGCAACTCTCAGATTTTTCTTAATATTTGCTGTTGTCATCCATTGCAACATTGTATATCAATCCGCTCATCCGGGCAACTGAAGCGTGATACTTTGATGGCCAGTCAAGTTCCTCCACACCAAACTCATTCATCCATGTCTTTATGGACCTTGCTTTGTGCACTGGTGTGCAGTCATGTTGGAACAGGAAGGGGCCATCCCCAAACTGTTCCCACAAAGTTGGGAGCATGAAATTGTCCAAAATGTCTTGGTATGCTGAAGCATTAAGAGTTCCTTTCACTGGAAATAAGGGGACCCCTACCCCTGAAAAACAACCCTCCACCAAACTTTACACTTGGTTCAACGCAGTCAGGTAAGTACCATTCTCCTGGCAACCGCCAAACCCAGACTCATCCATCGGATTGCCAAACAGAAGCGTGATTCATCATTCCAGAGAACACACGTCTCCACTGCTCTAGTCCACCATACACCTGTGGCCATGGAAGTGATTGGAACACCTAAATTCAGTGATTTGGAGGGGTGTCCCAATACTTTTGGCAAAATAGTGTAGCTTAGTGCGATTATCAAATCATAAAAACTATGTTTCAAAGTGAAGCGTGACACTGTGCTCTTGCAAGTGTTTCAGCGCCTCGGTTCACAGTAAATAAACAAAGCCACTCTTGGACACTGATACACTGTATTATGAGCTGTGTGCATGCAAATGAACACAGTGTTGTGCCTCACTTTAAAACCTATAGCACTTATATTTATTTGCAAGCTGCCAAAATAAAATTTTGTTTAACATTTGAAAATGAAGATGTAAATATTTACAGTTGTACAATAAAATGAAAGTGAAAATGACATGTGAAGGCCAAGTATGGTAACCCATACTCGGAATTTGCCCTCTGCGTTTAACCCATCCAAGTTAGTGCACACACATTAGAAGTAGTATATATATATATACACTCACCTAAAGGATTATTAGGAACACCATACTAATACTGTGTTCCCTTTCAAGGGAACTCACACTGCATCGGAACTACGAATTTGGGGACACTCCCTAAGCAACAGCGTATCTGAAGTCTGAATGAAATCATGCCAATCTTGATTGGTGTTGCGTCATGACGTAGCTATGACGGCATACCCGGAAGATACATAAGGGGAGCCTGTGCATAGTAACAGCAGTTATCGCTCTTCAGCATAGCGCTCTCTGTGAAACTGTCTGTCTATTTATTGTTGTTTGTCAAAAAGTAAAAGTGTGTGTGAAATGCCGACTGAAAAGTGAGAGAGTTTAAGCAGTGTGTGCATCCGTGTCCCCGTTACATGTCGGGCTCGGATGCACACCTGCTGAGTGTGCAGTGTCTGGGTGTTCAGCATGCTCGGGCGGTTCTCGAGGGAGCCACTTACGAGCATTATATGAAAGCTGACACTCAGGCTGCTCCGCTCTTGGCTGGCCGTGTTCGATGAGGCCGGCCAGCCTCGTGAGCCCCCCAGATCGGTCCCGCATCCGCCGAGGCGGTGCGTCAAGGCCGGTCATGGGGCTCACGGATGGACTGTCAGCGGGACTTGGGACTGCTGAGGCATCTTCCCAGTCTTTGTCTGACAGTTCAGATGTTCTCCTTCCCCGTGTGGAAGCCCGCGCTGCGGCTTCTTCCCCCGGGGCGGAGGACCCGATGCTTGAGCGGTCTGATTCTGAGGAATTAGACGTGCTCAGCATCGAGGCAGTCGAAGTTATAAGCACTTTTATATGTATGCAAGATTCTATAAGCGCGATTGACGAGGCAGCGTGCAGGTTATGGGTCTGCAATTAAAGTGAACACACGCGATCGGTGTGCATGAGATACTGGTTGGCTTAACGGCTTGAGCCACGTTGCTGAGGCAACGTGTGGGTTACGAGTCCGTATAGTACGATAAAGCAGTATCGTCGGATGATGATGGCTGCATTTAAGTCTGATGATTTAAATGAAATATGATCTGACTCTGAGGAGTTAGATATTCAGTCTGTCATTCAGACCATGTTTCACCGTATTGTTTGATATTGTTTGGCTTTTTTTTCGAGGGATGAAAGCCAATTGTATTATGACGGCTTGAACCATGTTGCTGAGGCAACGCAGGGTTTATGAGTCCATATGAATACAAATAAAGCAGTGTCGTCTGATGATTACGGCTATATTTAATTCTGAGGAATTAAATTAAATATAATCTGACTTTGAGGAGTTAGATTTTCAGCCTATCATTCAGACTATGTTTCACCTTATTGTGGCTGCATTTAATTCTAAGGAATTAAATTAAAATATTATCTGACTTTGTGGAGTTAGATATATTTTTATTCAGCCTGTCATTCAGATCAGGTGGCACGGGTTTTGGTGATTATGATGGCATTTTAATTCTGAGGAATTGAGTGTCATGTTATCCGTCTTGATAAGTTGGATACTTTAATTCTGTCACCCAACCGTGTTTAACTTATGAACTGGATATTCATCTAAGATGGAGCCCTCCTGAAGTTGGTGTCGTTCTCGCCGCCTTGTGGCCTGCGGGACACATCAGGTTCAGGCAATTGCTATTCGCAGTGTCCGCCCTAGTGTTGCGGCCCTGTCGAGCTGCTCCCTTAGATGAGGCCCCTGCTGGCCAGCCCCCCAGCCCGAGGTCGTTTTCCCCCAGGAGCTCTCGGGAAATCAGTGCTGTGTTCCCGCCGTCAAAGACGCTTCGGGCCTCACTGATTTCCCGCGCACGCACGCCGCCTTCGTCGCCTCCAATAGGACTTGCGACTGGGCAGCGAACTTGTGCGCCCACCGAAAATCGTTCTCGACTGCTCCCTGCCGGTTAGCCGCTTCAGGGGGTCGGGAACGAGTTTCGGTTGACACCCGAGGCCAGCCTCGAGAGGCTGGTTCCCTTAGTAGATTATCTCGGCGCATGGTCATGCCTTCCGAGTGTGTCTACGTGGGTCCTGCAGACTGTAGAGCTGGGTTTCAGGCTTCAGTTCGGTTCTCCTCCCCCTAAGTTCAATGGGGTGGTCCGGACTGTGGTCGGCCCAGAGCAGGTTCGGGTTATGGAACAAGAAATACAGCCCTGGTAGCCAAGGAGGCCATAGAACGGGTCCCTCTGGCAGACAGGGAGTCCGGGTTCTACAGCCGGTACTTCATAGTTCCTAAGAGGGATGGCGAGTTGCGTCCAACTTTAGACCTGAGGTACTTGAATCGTTCTCTGAAGAGATTCAGATTCAAGATGCTTAGCATTTCCTCCATTGTGATTCAGATCCAGTCTGAGGACTGGTCTGTCACGATGGGTCTGAAGAGGACGCATACTTCCCTGTATCCATCCTTCTGTGTCACAGGAAGTTCCTGAGGTTCGCTTTTGGGGGCAAAGCGTAACAATATCGGGTTCTTCCAGGCGGCCTAGCCCTTTGAGACTCCACACGCAGTAGTGTGTTGACGCCTTCTCAGAGAACTGTGTTCCTGGGAGTCGTATGGGATTCTCTGCATTGTGGGCACAATTGTCTCCCGCACGTATCGAGTCCATACGGGCGGTGGTCTCTAAAATGAAGCTAGGCCACAGCATCACTGTGAAGCAGTTTAAGGACTGCTGGGGCTCATTGCGGCTGCGTCCAACAGAATATCTCTTGGCCTGCTGCATGAGACCCTTACAGTGGTGGCTGGGAATCAAGGGGTTTTCCTCGAGGGGAAAACCATTCTGTATGATCAGGGTAACGTGCAGATGCCTTCGTTCCCTAGTCATATGGAAGAAACCTTGGTTTCTGTCCCAAGGGCCAGTGTTGGGAGCATCCTGTTGCCGGGAATCCGTTTCAACAGACGCCTCCCTCACTGGCTGGGACGTGGTCATGGCGGCCGCTTTGCGAGAGGTCTGTGGGAGACCCGGCATTTCTCCTGGCACATCTACTGCCTGGAAATGCTGGTGGTCTACAAAGCTCTGAGGAGCTTTTTCCCGGACCTCCGCGGCCACCATGTCCTGATACGGAAGTAAACCAGGTGGCTTTCCTTGAGGGGAAATCCATTCTGTATGATCAGGGTAACGCGCAGTGGCCTTCGTTCCCTAGTCATATAGAAGAAACCTTGGTTTCTGTCCCAGGGGCCAGTGTTGGGAGCGTCCTGTTGCCGGGAATCCGTTTCAACAGATGCCTCCCTCACTGGCTGGGACGTGGTCATGGCGGCCGCTTGCGAGAGGTCTGTGGGAGGCCCGGCATTTCTCCTGGCACATCTATTGCCTGGAAATGCTGGCGGTCTACAAAGCTCTGATGAGCTTTTTCCCGGACCTCCGCGGCCACCATGTCCTGATACGGAAGTAAACCAGGTGGCTTTCCTTGAGGGGAAATCCATTCTGTATGATCAGGGTAACGCGCAGTGGCCTTCGTTCCCTAGTCATATGGAAGAAACCTTGGTTTCTGTCCCAGGTGCCAGTGTTGGGAGCGTCCTGTTGCCGGAAATCCGTTTCAACAGACGCCTCCCTCATTGGTTGGGGCACGGCATCAGGGGGGTTTGAGGTCGCGCCCTCTATGCAGACTGGCGCATCACATCCTCCTGTGGTCCCAAGGGAAACTGTTGTCCATCAGGGCAATGTATGTCCCGGGGGTCCAAAATCAGGGAGCAGACATCCTGTCGAGGCAGGGGCTGAGGCCCGGGGAGTGGCAACTCCACCCAGAGGTGGTGGAGGCCATGCGCATTCCCCCGATTGCTCTGTTCCCGGGAGTCCTGGACGGGTCCGGCAACACAGGGTCAGCCTACTTCTGGTAGCACCCCGTTGGCCAACTCGAGTTTTGTTCTCGGTTATCATAGCTCTGCTAGCAGGTCAGCCATGGGAGATTCCTCTGAGGAGGGATCTCCTATCTCAGGCGGCGGGTATGATATTTTACCCCTGCCAGGAGATTTGGAACCTTTGGGTCTGGCCCCTGAGGGGGCCGGGTACCTAGAGGCTGGCCTATCGGCAGAGGTGATAGAGAGGGGCTCGTGGACGATTAGAGAGGGGATTGTGGGGCTCGGAGGATGAGGCCTGCGGCTCGTTCCAGAGTCCCAACCTGGGATCTGGCAGTGGTTCTCGAAGGATTGGCTGAGGCCCCCTTCGAGCCGCTAGAGTCAGCAGACCCAAAGAGCTTGACCCTTAAGATGGCCTTTCTCTTAGCCATTACTTCTCTGAGGAGAGTGGGGGACCTTCAGGCCTTGGCGCTTACGCCGACTTGCCTGGAGTTTGCCCCTGGCGAAGTGAAGGCCATCTTACACCCTAGGGCCGGTTATGTGCCCAAGGTGCCATCAAGCGTGGTCAGGCCTTTGGTTCTTCAGGCATTTCATCCTCCCCCTCACGTGACGGCGGAAGAAGGGAGACTTCACCTGCTCTGCCGGTCAGAGCTCTTATAATGTATATTTAGTGAAGTCTGCACAGGAGATCTGTACAGCTGTCTATAGCTTGCACCTCCCTGCGTCGCCTGGTGCTAGGGTGCTCCAGTCCTAGCTGTGCCCGGTCTCCGGCTTCACACTAGGGCAGGCGCTACCCTCGGTGTGGCCTAGTGGGTACTCGTTCCCCAAATTCTTCGTTCCGATGCAATGTGAGTTCCCTCGAAAGGGAACGGCTCGGGTTATGTATATAACCCTTGTTCCCTGAGAAAGGGAACAAGCACTGCATCTCGTCGCCACACCTCGGCACGCCTGGAGCGCATGCTTCATCGCGATGACTAACATTACTATGCACAGGCTCCCCTTATGTATCTTCCGGGTATGCCGTCATAGCTACGTCATGACGCAACACCATTCAAGATTGGCATGATTTCATTCAGACTTCAGATACGCTGTTGCTTAGGGAGTGTCCCCAAATTCGTTGTTCCGATGCAGTGCTGGTTCCCTTTCTCAGGGAACAAGTGTTATATACATAACCCGAGCCGTTTGACCACCTTTCGCCTGCAGAACTGCCTTAATTCTACGTGGCATTGATTCAACAAGGTGCTGAAAGCATTCTTTAGAAATGTTGGCCCATATTGATAGGATAGCATCTTGCAGTTGATGGAGATTTGTGGGATACACATCCAGGGCACGGAGCTCCCGTTCCACCACATCCCAAAAATGCTCTATTGGGTTGAGATCTGGTGACTGTGGGGGCCATTTTAGTACAGTGAACTCATTGTCATGTCCAAGAAACCAATTTGAAATGATTCAAGCTTTGTGACATGGTGCATTATCCTGCTGGAAGTAGCCATCAGAGGATGGGTACATGGTGGTCATAAAGGGATGGACATGGTCAGAAACAATGCTCAGGTAGGCCGTGGTATTTGAACGATGCCCAATTGGCACTAAGGGGCCTAAAGTGTGCCAAGAAAACATCCCCCACAACATTACACCACCACCACCAGCCTGTACAGTGGTAACAAGGCATGATGGATCCATGTTCTCATTTGCCAAATTCTGACTCTACCATCTGAATGTCTCAACAGAAATCGAGACTCATCAGACCAGGCAACATTTTTCCAGTCTTCAACTGTCCAATTTTGGTGAGCTCGTGCAAATTGTAGCTTCTTTTTCCTATTTGTAGTGGAGATGAGTGGTACCCGGTGGGGTCTTCTGCTGTTGTAGCCTATCCGCCTCAAGGTTGTGCGTGTTGTGGCTTCACAAATGCTTTGCTGCATACCTCGGTTGTAACGAGTGGTTATTTCAGTCAAAGTTGCTCTTCTATCAGCTTGAATCAGTCAGCCCATTCTCCTCTGACCTCTAGCATCAACAAGGCATTTTCGCCCACAGTACTGCTGCATACTGGATGTTTTTCCCTTTTCACACCATTCTTTATAAGCCCTAGAAATGGTTGTACGTGAAAATCCCAGTAACTGAGCAGATTGTGAAATACTCAGACCGGCCCGTCTGGCACCAACAACCATGCCACGCTCAAAATTGCTTAAATAACCTTTCTTTCCCATTCTGACATTCAGTTTGGAGTTCAGGAGATTGTCTTGACCAGGACCACACCCCTAAATGCATTGAAGCAACTGCCATGTGATTGGTTGATTAGATAATTGCATTAATGAGAAATTGAACAGGTGTTCCTAATAATCCTTTAGGTGAGAGTATATATATATATTATATATCACGGTGTGCGTGATTGAAAATGAGCGGTCTCAAGTCCTCTCGTGAGGGAGCACAGAGGCATATAAGGACGAGCGACACAAGTGAAGGACGAGAGAGGACCAGGCCTGGATTTTAAGTTGTGTTTTGTTTACGTTTGTGTATGTATGTATGCTTTTACTTTCATTTTATTTATTTATTTTATTAAAGTTTGTTGAATGTTCGTCGATGCCTAATTCCATATTCCCTTATCTACAAACTACTGTTACATTCATTTTATATATATATATATATATATATATATATATATATATATATATATATATATATATATAAATTCGTGTTTGACGAGGCCGGCCAGGCTTGCGTTCCCCGCGGTTCAGGTCCCGCGGCCGTTGAGGCGGCTTAGATCGTGGGGATCGCAATGGGAACTGGCTGGTGAGATGTTGACTGCTGAGGCACTTTCCCAATCATCATCAGACAGTTCTGATGCCCTTCCTCCCCGTGCAGAAGCCCGCGCTGCAGCTTCTTCTGCTCGGGAAGAGGGTCCGATGTTTGAGCTATCCTCATCTGCGGATGTGGATGTGCTCAGCATCGAGGCGGGTGACGTTGAGGCTCACTCATCACCTCACGTGCCCGCTTATGAGGAGCTTGTCAAGGTTGTGATTCGTGCGGTGGCCAGACTAAACATCTGCTGGCCATCAGAAATGCAGGAAGCGACTGTAGTGAAAAGTAAACTTGATGAGCGCCTCCTGCAGCACAGAGCACAACCTCAACGGCGGGGTTTGCCATTTTTTCCGAACTTACATAATGAGTTGTGTAAATCCTGGAACAAACCACTCTCCTCCCGCCTCTCTAATCCAACGGTGTTCTACTGAGCCTAATATTATGGGGCGGGAGAGAATGGCTATGGGAGGATGCCCCGGGTGGAGGAGGCTTTGGCCGGTTATCTTTCTCCCGATGCGGCGTCCTCCCTGAAAACCCCGGTGCTGCCCACCAAGCCATGTAGAGATCCATCGGCGATGGTGGGCAGAGCATATATGGTGGCAGGTCGGGCTGGTGCATGTCTGCATACCATGGCTTTATTGCAGGCATACCAGGCCGACCTGTTAAAAGACTTGGATGAAGGCGAGGGACCCACACCTGAGGATGTGGCTGAGCTCCGCAGAGCAACAGATTTGTCTCTCCGTGTCACCAAGGAGACGGTCCGCACAGTGGGCCGCTCCATGTCAGCTATGGTGGCCATGGAGAGGCATTTGTGGTTGAATCTGTCGGGAAGGATAAAGCTTTCCTCCTTGATGCTCCTCTTTCGCCTTCTGGCCTGTTCGGCGAAGCTGTCAACACTCCTCGTACCGGTAGGTAAAGAAAGAGAGCGCCGCCTCTAGAGCCCCTCCTCAGGGAGCTTGGCAACAGAGGCGGCGTTCTCGCCCAAAGCCGCCTCAGCAGAAGGGCGACCTGAGGGCTGTCCTTCAGGCTAAGAAGGCTGCGGGAAAGAGTTCCTAGCCGTGGTAGGACCTCTGAGGGCTGTCCCCTCTGGGGAGAAGCGGCTGAGGTCGTTTTCTCCGCGGAGTCCTTTGTAAATCGATGTGGTAATCCCGCCGTCAATGACGCTTCGGGCCACATCGGTTTCCAGCATACGCAAGCTACCTCGTCCGCCCGAGGGGTTTCGGGCAGGCAGCGATGGTGTCCGCACACTGAATATCGTCCACAACCTTCAATATGTTCACGATTCCTATCATCGTGAATCAAATTCGGTCCGAGGACTGGTTTGTCACGATAGATCTAAAGGACGCATACTTCCTGTGCACAGGACTGATGGAAATATGGAAGTTCCTGAGGTTCGCTTTCGGGGGCGAAGCGTTCCAATATTGTGTTCTTCCGTTCGGCCTAGCTCTTTCCCCTGTTCACCAAGTGCATGGATGCAGTTCTGGCTCTTCTGAGACTCCAGGGTATCCGTGTACTGAACTATATCGACGACTGGCTCATACTGGCTCAGTTGCGAGAGATGGCAGTTCGGCATCAAGATGTTGTCCTTGGCCATATTCAAAGCTTGGGGTTGAGACTCAACACGAAAAAGAGCGTGTTGACGCCCTCCCAGAGGACCACGTTCCTGGGGGTAGTGTGGGACTCGACGACGATGCGGGCACAAATGTCTCCAACACGCGTGGAGTCCAAACGGGTGATGGTCTCCAGCATGAAGCTAGGCCGCAACATCACTGTAAAGCAGTTTCAAAGACTGCTGGGGCTCATGGCAGCTGCGTCCAACGTAATACCTTTTGGCCTGCTGTATATGAGACCCCTGCAGTGGTGGCTGAAAGCCAAGGGGTTTTCCCCAAGGGGAAATCCATTCCGTATGATCAGGGTAACGCGCAGGTGCCTTCGTTCCCTATCAATATGGAAAAAACCTTGGTTTCTGTCACAGGGGCCAGTGTTGGGAGCGTCATGTCGCCGGAAATCCGTGTCCACAGACGCCTCCCTCACGGGTTGGGGCGCGGTCATGGACGGCCGCTATACCCATGGTCTGTGGCAGGACCATCATCATTCATGGCATATAAATTGCCTGGAGATGTTGGCTGTGTTTAGGGCTCTGAGGAGCTTCCTCACAGATCTCAGGGGTTATCACGTTCTGGTGCGCTCCGAGAACATATCAGTGGTCGCGTACCTGAACCATCAGGGGGCGTCTGAAGTCTCGCCCTCTGTGCAGACTTGCGCATCAGTTCCTCCTGTGGTCCCAGGGGAAATTATCGTCTCTCAGGGCGATGTAGATTCCCGGGGACCAGAACCAGGGAGCAGACATCCTGTCGAGGCAGGGGCTGAGGCCCGGGGAGTGGAGACTTCACCCAGAGATGGTGAAGTCCATATGCGAGAGATTTGGCCCAGTGGTAGTGGACCTGTTTGCGTCTCGAGAGACGTCCCACTGTCCTCTGTGGTTTTCTCTCAGGCATCCAGCCCCACTCATAAGTCATAACCCGAGACGTTTTGTAAGACTGGAGAAAACTGTAAGGACTGTAAGAGATTGCAAATTAACATCTGAACTCTCTTGTGAGATTACCATCCCCATCCAAGATGAAATCCCACGGATTTGATCACCCAAGTATTGCCTTAATTTACATTTAATTGCCCTCACCCTCATCTCTCCTCTCCATATATTGAAATTCACCCAAAATCGACATGGGTTAATGTGAACAAGTACTATACAGTATTATACATGTTTGGAATAATTTGAAATGTCTCAGTGTGACTGGTACAAAGGTCTTATTCCCACAGAAGTAAATCAAAAGGTAACAAAGGTTTTAAGAGTTTAGAGATATTTTGCTTGATTAATGTATATTCCCATTGTGAACTCATGTTTACATTTGAAAGAAGTTTCTGTCTTGGTCTGGTATTTAGATGTTGCAGAAGGGTCAGGGCGCGATCCTTTACACAGGTCAGCCCATAACGCTGAGTGTCTTCTAGACCTAATGGGTCTTCCGTTTAGAGCAAAAAAAAGTTGTTTGACCAATCTAAATAGGGTGAGCTTCAATTCCTGGTTTTTGTAATATTATTATAATTACGAAACCACGGCATGATTATGTAAAGTTACCATTACAGGATGTTAAGTTGTTTGCTTGGTTATATGGTTATGGTCATGGTCTCTGATTAGAAATAGTCTTGCATTAATTAAGTGAATTCAGATCTAAGGTTACTGAATACAGTATTCTAGAATGATCAATGTGGAGCACGGGCATCTAATATCAGTTAATCGCCTCTGTCTAGTGACCAAGACTGACGAGTTTGTGACAAAGAGATCGTAAACCCGGCTTGTGTGAGACTCAAAAGTGTTATCAGAATCTGGATGACTGGGTATATTTTCAACAAAGGGTTAAACAGAATAATCAAATGTGTATTTAAACTATTATACAAAAGACCAAATAACCAATCGGTTTGCAAACCAATTCTAACCTAAATTCGAGGTCATGATAAAATTGAGTCAGATAATAGTAAATTGGAATTAAATTACTTTGTCCTGCATAAAAAAAAAGAATGCACAGAAATCTTTACCCACTAACCGTAAGCCGTCATTGGGACGATTGGGCGGGCCTTACAGTTTTATTATCAGTTCATGTTAGTTCACATCCATTAAATAATATGTGAAAAATGTGTAATTGTTGAAATTAATATTAACTAAGATTAATAAATGATTTAGAAGTATTTTTCTATAATGGCCAAGAGAGCTCAACATACTGCAACTGAAGAAAACACATGCAAATAAAAAAAACACCAGCAAATTAATAAAACATCATCATCAGTATGACAACACGTGCTGCAAATACTCACAACGTGACCAAATACAGAAACATGCTGCAAATACTAACAACCAAATACAGAAACACTCTGCAAATACTTACATGACCAAATACAGAAACGCTAAGCAAATACTCACAACTCAACCAAATACAGAAACACTCTGCAAATACTTACATGACCAAATACAGAAACGCTAAGCAAATACTCACAACTCAACCAAATACAGAAACACTCTGCAAATACACACAACTCAACCAAATACAGAAATACTCTGAAAATACTTACATTACCAAATACAAAAACGCTCAGCAAATACTCACAACTCAACCAAATACAGAAACACTCTGCAAATACTTATACATTACCAAATACAGAAACGCTCAGCAAATACTCACAACTCAACCAAATACAGAAACAATCTGCAAATACTTACATGACCAAATACAGAAACGCTCTGCAAATACTCACAAGTCAACCAAATACTTACATGACCAAATTCGGAAACACTCTGCAAATACTCACAAGTCAACCAAATACTTACATGACCAAATTCGGAAACACTCTGCAAATACTCACAACTGCAAATACTCAAAATGCGACCAAATACAGAAACACACTGCAAATACTCACAACATGACCAAATACAGAAACATGCTGCAAATACTCACAACGCACATACGATCAGGAACAGAAACATATAACTCACCTTTCAGGTCATCGACAACACCACTGATTGAACAGACATTGAACAATAAGCATGTCCTGGCCAGGTTCGTCACTTGTTGGGGTCTTCTAGGCACATTTCCGTTGTGGTATATGCTACTTGCAGCACATTTCTGTGTTTGGTTCTATCGTAAGTATTTGCAGCACATGTGTTTTCAAACTGATGTTAAAAAATATGTTTTTATGTTTTATTATTATTATTTTTATTTTTTGGTCCTCTTCCTGATCCTTTAACCTCCCCCATCATTCCGGATGAAATTAGTATATTTGTTTAACATTACTACTACTACTGCGAATACTATTATTACTATTTATCATTTCTTATTAATTTGATTTATCACTATTATTATTATTGTTGTTATTATTATTAATATTATTATTAATATTGCTATTACTTTTGCTGTTGTCACCTTCCTCATACCCCATTTTCCTTTTTTGGGGGGGGATACTATTACTATCTTCATCATTATTATTGTGATTTAAAATTATTATTATTTATTTATTTTTTACTGTGGTTATGTCTGTTGTACTTCCCTCATGCTCCTATTTTTCCATTCCCACACCCAGTTACACTTACAGTTACACACACACACACACACACACACACACACACACACACATCGTACTGACCATAATGTATGTTTTGTTGGTCTATGTAATTTTCATCTAATTTCTAATTTGTAAATATTGTACTTGTCTGTTCGCATAATAAAAAAAAAAATAATAAAAAAAAATATGTTTTCTTAATTTGCTGGTGTTCTATCTATTTGCATGTGTTTTCTTCAGTTGCAGCTCGTTGAGCTCTCTCGACCACTGTATTTTCAGTGCTAGTTCGTGTTAACTAGTTTCCATGTGTTACATTAGTTAACTATATTAAAGTGTTACCAAAATGTCTAAACACTGTAGCACAATCAAAACATTCTGACCAACCTGACATTACAACGAGTCAATGAAGTGAGTTTGAGGCGCGATTATGCGTTTGTGCGACCAATGGCAGACAGAGGGAGATTTTGGGAAATCTGTTTAAAAACACTAATTTTGCAAATATGTTTGGAGATGCTAACAGCACAGAAATGACAGACCTATCCTTAAAACTAACATCTTTTCTTTGCTATTTCAATCTAGCTTAAAATTTTATATTCCTCTTAAACTGCTAAGAACAATGAATTTGTGCTAAATTCATAAAGCAGAACTCTCTTCATATTCCTTATGCTTTTGTGAACATCCCAGTCCCATTTCAACTTTCCTTACTGGAAGAACAGACATAAAACAGCATTCAAATATATATCACTTATTTTAACATTTATGACTGGCTTTTGGTCTCGTTGAGTCATCGATGTGTAGAGATCACATTGGCGCACCCGACCGAGCAGGAATGAGGTCCCTAAAGAGAGTTCATGGCCACGGGCCTCCATCCACTTTTTTTTTTTTTTTTTTTTTGGAGTTCTGTGTGTACAGGGAAAAGATTTTGACTTCTCTGTCCTCTCTTTTAACAAACTCACGGTTATTCTTTGGGATTTACCCACCGCCATGCCTTCAGGTTTTCCGTTACCAAAAGGGGACACTAACCACATCCATAGTTTCTCATTTTTACTCTTTGTAAGGCTGCTAAAGAGAAATCAGCTCTCAGGCTGCTCAGTTTCAACATGCCAAATACATATCATCTGTGGCAAGTCATCTTTTGATTTACGGTAACGAGTTCAATTCTGGTTTAGAGGAATACTGCGATGAGTTAATTCCTAACAGATGAGTATAATCATACCCAAGCGAATCAAAATAAAAGCCTTGATTAAAGAAAAAGTCATTAACATAGAAATGCACTCACAACAAGACTAGTATTGCCATTTTCAATATAACTGTCATTAAAATAGGGCAAGAGGGTAGCTATTTCTCTGTAGCGTCTTGTTCTGTCAAAAAACAAAATATGTAACGCAATCAATTTTACAAGAATAACTCATAAGCCTGTATGTGCAAGTGCCTGATTAAACAGGTGGCCCAAAACTTTTAATGCATCACAGCAGCATAGATAATTATGACTGGTTTAAGTTGACAGTTCTTTTTCTAGCTGTCACTAAAAAGTGTGTCAGTGTTTTTGAAACAGTTTTAGTCATCTCTCAGAATGTGACATGCCCATCAGGATTTGAGTTTTAGATGGTCTTCAAGTTGAATGAACGCAAACAAAGCAATGAGGAATTAGTTGATGCTAGGCAGCTCTCCAGCTAAGGTTTACGTTCTCCTTAATGCTGTCTTTAACAGATACGATTACACGAGTATGTCTCACATGCGTTTGTCTAACTCCACATTTGGCTGAATGCATTTATCCATCTTGACAGGCACATAATGTGGGCACGGCTCGTTCATATGACGAATAAGCGAGAAGACAGAGAAAAGCAGAACTTCTGGAAGTTAAGACAACACTTTCAGCTGTTTTTCTTCTCTCTCTCTCTCTCACTGACAATGTACCCACCCCCCAAAGACACTGAAAGATTGTGGTAATCCTTTCAAAATTACATTAGCAACAGCCTTCATTTCTCCCCCTCTCATTGAGTAGGTGGCATGAATATGAGCCAAATAACTGAAGACAGTGTGGTACTGAGAACACATGGGTGAAGACACAGCATTCTGGATGTAATTTAAATACGCTTCTACATTAAACAGATATGGATGCACCTCAATGGCTTGTTGGGAATGAGGTCCAGCTGTGGTGCATTTCAATATTTCAAATTAAAAAACAAAAAAATGTGGTCCCGCTTTATATTAGGTGCCTTTAACTACCATGTAATATTCTTTAATTAATCAATTGATACAATGCACACATTGTGTACATACATCTATGTACTTTCGCATTGTATTTATATTTAAAAAACTACATGTAATTACAGCTGTAACTAATTTCTGTTATTCCATCTATAATTACATTGTTGAGCCTTGCCTTACACATTAAACACATTAAACACACCTAAACCCATAAAACCAAACCTGTCCTTGACCTGTATCCACCTCAATAGCAGCAAAAGTGTTTTGCAACAACATGAATACAAGTACATTGTACTTATGTTTTGGTAGCACTGTATTCTACTGTCCTGTTCCCCCATGTACATAGGACGTAGTAATTGCAATATAATGGTTATAACTACTATCCCTAAACCTAACCTTAACCCATGTAGTTACCTTATATTACCCAGTACTTTCTTAGGCATGTGCACCAAGTACACGTAAGTGCATGTACTGTAAAATCAAGAGCAACTTTTAATGGAAGTACATCTAATATAAAGTGTGACAAAATTCAGTTGGGCCAGTCTCTGTTTGGTCCATATTAATGCATATGCTACATATCTTTAAAACAAAATACAAAAGAAAAGTATGACAATATTCCATCTTTAAGAATAATTCAACAGTCAACTAGAGTCGAGGTGAAAAGTAAAATAGTACATACTTATATGTATTGTTGAAATTGTGATTGTGACATTATTTTAACGTTATATAGGTAAAGCTGCATAAAGCTGAGGTAAAATTGTCTTTTCAATGCAATTCAAAATGTATTTGTGTATAATTTTACTACATACATTTTATTCCAAAGCAGTTTAACAGTTAACTTTGACAATCCCATTTATCCACTTGAACCCTCTTGTGCCCCCCTGGAGGTCTCCAGACCTCATATTTATGTGTTTCTTTGTCATATTTAGTGCATTTATATAGGTTTGTATAGCATAAGCATACCATCCATCTCAAACATGTATCATTGTCTTGTTTTCCACCTAAAAGGCTCAAGAAAGGATACAAGCAGTTTCTGAGTCTGCACAACAATCTGCTGATAGCACAATTATTCATCAATTCCTTTTCTCGGTTTTTCACCACAATTAAAAAGCGATGTGGAGCAGAGCGAAGGGCTCCCTGTGAGGCACAGTGGGAGGTGTGCTTAGTGCTGTGGCACGCGTGTATGGAAAGTTGGATATGGGTCTCAGCCGCCAACTGCGGCAGTTTGGGAGCGTTAACAAGATCTGACTGTCCTCTCAGTGGGCCTGCTCTGTAACATAGCTTAACTATTATTATCAATGTTTAAAACAGTTGTGTTGCTTAATATTTCTCAACCAGTGTCTTTAAGAGTATACACTATTGACACAGAGGTTACACAATTTAATTTAAAAAACGATGGGTTCTGAGAGACATTTACGTACGTAGAAAGGTTATGATACATTCTTTATTGTTCACAATTCTCAAAAGTATTTTGTGACCTCAGAGAACGTCCTCCTGAATTTCACATCCTCATCTACTCTCAGAACTTGGAGATGCTGGTGCTAGACAGCATCTAACGCTAACCAGGGAAGACCCTCACTGCAAAAAGGGAAAATACAGTGAATCGCTGCTGTTGCCAATTGGACTGTCTAAAAATACTCAGTCTAAGCCATCTGACTCCCACTTGAAGCAAAAGTTCATGTCAAAATAAGCAACACACAAAAGTATTACGTGGGATAGATAGCCTCTCCCCAGCAATGAGTCTGAAAATTACAGAGACAGAGAAGCAGCAAAGTGCTTATGTCTGGCCCTCTAAATGGAAGGACTGAGAGAGTGCACTGCTCAGCTGCGCAAAAAACGCTGCCAAGATGTACCGTGGACTTTTAGCAAGCTTTTTTACTTGCGCCGGAGAGAGAAAGAGAGAGAGTCAAAGAAAATGTGTGGCTCTGTAAGATGTAGCGACTTCATTTTCAAATGCTCTTTCCTCTCATCTCTATTTATAAACCGCCTTCTATAACATGCTGGACCCAAAACGATTTAAAAAGAAAAAAAAAGTTCATTCATGTGTTCGAGAAAAGACATCTGTGGTATTGAATTCTGCAATTTCACGCCTTTTTGTCCATTGTTATCCAATCTGCTTTTCCAAGAGTCGACATTTACCATTTAAAGAAGTGGCCGACGTAAAATAAATGACGGCAGTCAATCACTTGGTCTGCCAAGTGCTCTTTAAATCATTTTACAGAAACATAAAAACTGTAAATCTATCACGTAGATGTTGAAATAATAACTTGTAGGATATAGTTTAAACATATCATGAGCCAAGCCTAACAAAACATATTTTCCTCCAAGTTGACAAAGATGATCTGTGCAGTGAGTTACAGACAAGAGAAGATTTATCCTAATAATTTAGCCTCAAGTTCGGTTGAGACCCCAATGATCAACATAACGACAGCAGTTTCACAATTAACCTCTTATTTTCCCATAAAGAAACATACTTTTTCAAATCAGTAAGCATATTCTGAAGCTTTATATGCGTTTCACCACAAATTAGACATGCGCCTTTCTGAAAAGTGACTGGTATCTATTTTAGTGAATTTGACCCCATTAAAACACATTGTTGCAAAAGACAATAAAAGGAAATCAAACAAACACTCAGGAGTGTATCTGTACTATTTGTACAGCAGTTAGAGAATCATAGAATGTGCGTATAAAATAACAAAATGTACAAGTTACATATACATATATATATATATATATATATATATATATATATATATATATATATATATATATATATATATATATATACACACACACTATACCTTTAAGAGATTTTTTAAAATAAATTAATAATTTTATTCAACAATGATGAAATAAACTGATCAAAAGTGACAGTAAAAGACCTATATATGTCAAATAAATGCTGTTCTTATTCATTTTATTTTTATTAAAGAATCCTGAAATAAAAATTTATCAGTTTCCACAGAATATTAACTGTTTTCAACATTGATAATAAGAATTAATTTTCTTGAGCTCCAAATCAGCATATTAGAATGATTTCTGAATGATCATGTGATACTTAAGACTGAAGTAATGATCAGATTTGCCATCACAGGAATAAAATATATTGTAAAATATTATTTATAAAAAAATATATAATATAATATAATTAATAGAAAAAAATAGAAAATTGTTATTTAAAAATTGAAATAATATTACTGATTTACTGTATTTTTGATCAAACAAATGCATCTTTGATGAAATTAAGAGACTTCTATTTTTTTAAAGTACTGACTACAAAAGGTAGTGTAATAGAATTTTAATTCATATTAATTATTCATTCAGGTAAATATTATAACACATACATATACATATGTTTAATGAAAAGATTAAATCTTAATTATTCCTTAATTGACTTAAAATGAGTAATTAGATAGCATAAAAACATGCAATAAGCGCAACCTCCACACAACTGTATCAGCATCTAAGTGTTGTTGAATAAGATTTTATGCTGGATGATCAAGTTGGCTAAACTGCAATGCTAGTTTAGACACTGATGGATAATCAATCGGATTCGTCATGCCAGGTGTAAGGTCTGTGTTAAGTGAGGTGATATACAGGATTTGCTTTCAGTGTGACCAGAAGACAGTGAGAGAGTGTGTGGCCTCTAAATCCACTTCCCCGCACAGAGATAATTAGCTAGCTTATCAGTATAGGACACCAGAAGCCCCCCACTGGAGTGACAGGTCAGGGAGTCTAAGCAGCTGGGGATTGGGGGAAGATAAGATGAGAAAACGAGCGAGGGAGAGAGAGAGAGAAGGAGGGAAGAAGCCTTGTAAGCCCTGTAAGACTGAGGCAGCTTCTCTGGCCTATCAGGTCCACCAGGACCCCTCAGCCCTCATTAGCATAAATTCAAATGACAAATGTGGCCGGCGCTGGCAGAGACTAATTAATTCACAAAGGGGGGAAATCGTTGGCATTAGACATCAAATCCTCCACTGCCAGAGGACGGAACAAGTGTTAAAGCACTAGAGCAAGACTTTGCTTCTCCTTTTTTGTTCCGTTTTTTTTCCTTCCCATAATACATTTCAGAGAGGTTTTCCGAGAAGGAGAGAGATAGAAAAAAAAAAAATGACAGAGAAAGAAGGACGGTTATAGCCAAAGTCTATATCTCCGGGTAGGGATCTCGAGAGTTGACATGGCTGTTGGTATGTACATCGTGTGCTGTCATATGGCTGATCAATGTAGTGTGATGACTGAACTGTGCTCAAAACGCACATGACATCTGCACACGATCCACGCTTCCTTACCCCATCTGTCTGTGCGTTTATCTACACCAAACCCTGCTGCCCTCAGTGAAAGGATAAGGGCACCCCCTTGTGTTTGCCATGCTGAGTACATACATACAGCACAAAAACGAGCACATTGTGATATCTAGATATTTTCTGTTATAGTTGAAAGACAACAGTTCACAATATTTAAGTATTACGAAATTATGCCTGACATGCTTGGCAAGGTCAAATGTGTCAAAATGTTTACATAAAGTGATTTATACCCTGAGGGCACCCGGAAAGAATTATAAAGGAACAATGTCAAGTTTGGATACCGAGGCCTTACTGATGCGGGCGCCTGTATCGGTGACTAGAAGACAAAAAAGTAACTTGGAACAATTATATGTAACAGAAAAATACACAAAAACTCATTAACTGAAAAAACTTACTTATTCCAAATTACATTATAAAAACTGTAGTTAGTAACGTTACTATTACACACTTAATGTAATCTGACTACTTTTTGATTACTTCTGTACTGATGTAAATAATTTACCATGTTGATTTAAATAGGATAACCTTGTAACATATTGATGTAAAAAAAATTACGTCAGGGTTTACCAGAATGGATTTCGTGAAGGAACTGCAGGGGTTCATGAGTTTAATGAAAAGCTATTAATTAAACTAATTAATAAAACTTTAAATAAATAACAGTTAAAATAAAAACGATTCTAATAAAGATGAAATATTTTGTTCACCTGCATGTCATGTGACCATTAACATTGACATCGTAAAAACATGAACCTGATTTTATTATTATTTTAATTATAATTTTTGACTTAATTGTATTATTGACCTAAATATATTAAGCTGTGGAATCCCTGTTTTGCATGCATGTAAAAATGAAATTAATGAATTTGTACATTGTAATGTTTAACTAGCCTTCCAAAGACAGTAATATGTGGTTCAATGGCTCACTGACTGAATAGTAGCCAACAATTTAAATTAGCAATTAACAGTTCTTAAAAGTAAAATGATTTCATAAATCCAGTGATCATAATGCCGCATGTGTCTCTGTTTTCACTGAAAGTCTCATGACTAGTGGCTGGTCTGTGTGTGGTTGGTGCAATTCCACAATCCTGGAAGACCTTCTGAACATATAAGCAGTATAGGCTTTTATTTTATTTTATTTATTTTAGAAAGGAACATGTAAACGATAAAAAATAAGTCGTAGGGGAAAAATAATAATTGAATTATAAAAAATGTACTGCCATTGTGAGAATAATAAGTAATCGTGTAATCAATAAAAAAGTAACTCTGATTACGATTATTTTAAAACATAAAATCTAATTAGAAGTACTTAATTTTTTATAATCTGATTACGTAATCCAGATTACATGTAATCTGTTGGTACCAGCATATATACATATATATATATATATATATATATATATATATATATATATATATATATATATATATATATATATATTATTTATTTATTTTTGTGTGTGCATTCATAAATATCTAATTTCACAATAAAATAATGTTTTTATGAAAGTTTCACAGTATCTACAAAATACAGCAGAATACATTGTCAAGTTTATTCATCTACAAATGTTTTCTTTTATCCTCTTTGTTTTAGTGTTCATAATGAGCCTAACTGACACCAACATCTGGATCTGATCGAATCCAGGTGTTCATGAGAAGACAGTGATTAGCTTGTGCTCCCTCTCTTTGTGCATTTGAGCGAGAGAGCAAGCAAGTGAGATGTGCAGAAACTAAACCAGGTGCACTACTTATTCTAAATCACTCATAAAATGTCCCATATTTTCCTAAATGCTGCGCAAGTGCTCTGAGTACTTTGAAGTCATTCCATGAAAATAATTATAACATACCCTATTCGTGCCATTATATAGGTTTACCACAATAACATATCGTAATTCAGTAATAAATGCTGTGGAACACGAACACTGAATGACAAACCTGGGTGCAGAAGAATGGCAGTGACCCACTAATATGCCTGAACAACACCTGCAAAATATATTGTCCTGAGCGAGGAAGGACCACTGCGTAGGACAGTTAAGCAAATTTAAAAGCCTTTGCCATAAATGACTTCTAAAGGAAGCTTTAAAACGGCACCACAACTATTATGGTCCAAAACCTTTTTATTTTCATATGAAGCCATTACAGTTTCCACATTCAGTATATGTTACACCCGGCGTTTAACGGTCATAGAATAAGCTTTTGTCAGGCCCATCTTTTATTTTTACGATATTCCATAGTCTAATGGGCACATATATAGATCCTGCCATGAATTTTGTCTATATGTTTGCTTCCATGGCAATGATGTGCTTAGTAGTCTGGCCGACGAGCTGTTGTACAGTGTATTCTCAGTTGTTAAAGGGATAGTTCACCCAAAAATGAAAATTCTGTCATCATTTACTCACCCTCAAGTTGTTCCAAACTTGTATGAGTTTCTTTGTTCTGCTGAACACAAAAGAAGATATTTTGAAGAATGTTTGTAACCAAGCAGATAGAGCAACCATTGACTACCATAGTATGTTTTCCCCTACTATGGTAGTCAATGGTTGCTCTATCTGCTTGTAACATCCACATGGCAGGACACAAGGTGTCCCAGCAGAACATTGCCCAAAAGCATCACACTGCCTCCGCCAGCTTGCCCTCTTCCCATAGTGCGTCCTGGTGCTATGTGTTCCCCAGGTAAGCGACGCACCCGGCCATCCACGTGATGTAAAAGAAAACGTGATACATCAGACCAGGCCACCTTCTTCCATTGCTCCATGGTCCAGTTCTGATGCTCACATGTTTGATGCTCGGCTATGACGCCCCATACGCAACAAACTGCGATACCATATATTCTAACACCTTTCTATCAGAACCAGCATTAATTCTTGAGCAATTTGAGCTAGCTCGTCTGTTTGATCGGACCACACGGAGTAGCCTTCGCTCCCCACATGCATCAATGAGAATTGGTCACCCATTACCCTGTCACTGGTTCACCACTGTATAGATACTGACCACTGCAGACCGGGAACACCCCACAAGAGTTGCAGTTTTGAAGATGCTCTGACCCTGATGTTTTTTTGTTGTTGTTTGTTTTACAAATTCAGTACTATATTAGGTCACCACTTGGTGCTTAATGTAATAACTTAGGTCCTGAAGCCAAACCCGTTGATAACTGAGCTACAGGACTATCTATTGTTATGGCCCAAAAAAAATTAACTATCATAAAGAGTAATATATTTTCATTACTGATGATGCAAAAGTGTAAATAAGAAAGCCAAACATAAAAAAAGTAAATCCTTTTTAAAACTGGCCTCCCTACAGACAGTAACCCCGTGTGCCTCCTCACCCTGGTCCCTTGAGGCTTCTATTGTGGCGCATTCCCCCGCCCTTTGTGTTGAAGATAAGCCTGTGGCTCTCTGAGTTGCAGGGCAGCGAAAGAGAGCAGGAAGAAATGGTTTCATGGCTGAACTGACGGCTTGAATTAGCGTGTCTGAAATGTGCATCATCTGCTAACACTTGGACATGGTGTTGCTGTGGCTCTGGGTAAAGCCTCGGCCGCCGCCTGCTCTTCCATTACCCATGATCCTGTAGCTGGAAGCTCCAGGCCCTGTCACTTTGATGGACATCTGCCTGGGCCTTCCAGGTCTCCGTGAGCCAAAGACATGAGCCATTCTGACAGAATGTAGGGTGTCATGCGCCCATCTGGCAAAAATCTGAAACAAAGCACCAGTCCTACTGTAACGTCCACCAGTGTAATTAAAGGAACCGGACTACAGACTTATGGTGGTTGCACTGATATTCTATTTTCATTTTTTTTTAAGTAATATTTCTAACAACAAAGGGTGTCAATTGATTTAGTAACTCTTTTTGTGCTCTACTGGAAATCTGGAAATCCATCCATTCCGTTCTCCTTACTTATCCCCTTTAGGATCGCCTATCCCAGCATCTTGAGCCACACGTAGGGAAAACGCCATTGGAATTTCCAAATTTAAAAATGCATTAGGGATGCACAAATATTAAAACTTAATATTTTAAATAAATATAAGACACTCAAAAACAGAATCATTTTAAATGCTGTAAGTGGATTTAAGCTACACCAGATTATAATTTACAGCACTGTTGGGGAAAGTTACTTTGAAAAGTAATGCATTACAATATTGTGTTACTCCCTTAAAAAGTAACTAATTGAGTTACTTAGTTACTTTTTAAGAAAAGTAATGCATTACGTTACTTTTGCGTTACTTTTTCTCACCTGGGCTGGGCTTGTTTTTGTTTTGTTTTTTATAACAAAAAAGTTATATTTTTGTGCAACGGTAAAGACTTCTTCATACCAAAATTGAAATAATAAAAATGGTAAAAATGCAGATTCCCGCATGAACAGTAGAGGGCGCAGCTCTGGATAATGGTAGAATAGGATGCAGGAGAAAAGTTTTACCAATAAAAACTAAAAATCTAGTAATTTTCATCATCAAAGGTCAGCAGCAAGACATTGGTCAATTCAATATAAAGGTAAATTATGCATACAAATATTATGTTTTATTTAACATTCAATTATTGGAGATTTGCATAGTATTTTGATTTTGCATTTGACTGATTTTATTCATTCTGAGGAGTACAGAATCTTTATTGTGCAAGTGAGATAAATAAATGCTCACATTTAGTCTAGAACTACAATAACCATCATGTTCACACACACACACCTCTGCACTTATTTTTCTCAACATGGGGACAGGAGAGCTGTCAGTCAAATTAATGTGAAAAAGTAACTTGCGTTACTTTTTTAAAAAAAGTAACTCAGATATTTTGTTGTAAATTTGAAAAGTAATGCGTTACTTTACTAGTTACTTAGAAAAAGTAATATTATTACGTAACTCAAGTTACTTGTAATGAGTTACCCCCAACACTGATTTACAGTATGAAAAATGTATATTAATTTTGAGATGAAAAACGAAAGAAATTAAACTAAACTATTACCTTTAAGTGAGTGTAAGGAAATCGAAGATAATCAAAATGTAAAAATAGGGGAATTGGATATCAGCCAATATGTATCCAAAATAGAGTAACACCAATAAAATAAAATAAAAATGATATGAAACAAACAAACAAAAAAATATTATAAGATTTGTTAGAGCATTTTAGACTTTTGCATATGCACATCAATTTTCCCTCCTCCTTTAAGATATACACTTATAGCTCAAAACTCTGGTGGCATCATCAAAACATACACTACCGTTCAAAATATATTTGACAAAAATTCTCTTATGCTCACCCAGGCTGCATTTATGATAAAATAAATAAATAAAAAAACATAATTATGTGAAATATTATTAGAATTTAAAATAACTTTTTTTTGTAACTTGAAATCCATGTGATGGCAAAGCTGAATTACTCCAGTCTTCAGTGTCACATGATCCTTCATAAATCATTATAATATGATTTGGTGCTCAAGAAACATTTAATATTATGATCAAACTGAAAACAGTTGTGCTGCTTAATGTTTTTGTAGAAGCCATGATGCCTTTTTTCAGGATTCTTTAAAGAGCACCTATCATTGCATTTAAAATGTTCCAAATATTGTTTTAGAAGTCCCCAACAACAGTTTTGCATGCATGCAATGACAAAAAAGACTTTAGTTTTCTTATAATATGCATTTATTTTTACCTGTTTTGACAGCGATTCTCAAATGATTCCTTTAGTGATTCACTTTTCAAAACCCCGCCTTTACGTGATGCTAATCTGCGGTGATTGGTCCGATGACCCAGTCAGTTGTGATTGGTATAGTCTGTGCAGATATTTTCGGAAACGGAACGCCCATCAAAGTCTTATAGTGACAGTAATTTGTTAATATGTGTCAGGAGTTGTGAATATGAAAACCGCGTCGGAACCGTTTGATTGTAATATGAGCCTCAGCTGATCTCATTCATAAAAAAAACTCCTCTATTCTCCTCACGAAGACTCGCGACAAATCAACATCCCTCAGGGCTTTTAGTTCAAAAGTGTGCAGATGAGGAGACATATTGATAGATTCTCATATGTCTGTGTCAAATTTCTAAACAGAGGAGTATTTTTTTATTCAATACTTCCTCAAAATGCGCAGATATAGCCTAATCATGAGCGATTGAGTCTCTTACCGGTATGTGTTGTTTTCAATTCATACTGGCAGCCGGAGGGCGCTCTGTGCACATGTAGTCCATGTACAGACAGACGAAGAAGAACCATGTGCCATAATAGAAGTCCATAATAAAAGCTTCCTGAGATCGCAAAACATACATTTGACGACTAATAAACACTCAATCACGACGATGTATGGTTTGTCTTCAAGCCACTTAGTCTTCAAATGCTCATCCTTGGGCAGATGAAAAAAGTTTGCTTTTGAGTCGCACTTCAGAACACAGTGTCTCGTCGCCATGATGTTTTCTAGTTTTCACTGGCGTCTTGGAGCGCAATATGTGGGCGTATCGTATTCAAATAACTTGACAAGTTGACGTCATCTAGTCAGAGAAAAAGCTTCGGTCTTCTAACGATTCTTAAAAATGACTCAGAGTCGACTCTTACTTTTGTAAGAAAATAACTATATATACGGTGCACTGTCATATTTCAAACTATGCAGGATGTTTTTGTTCACTTAGATCTATGTTACACACTACATGAAAGGTAAATTTCAAAATTCCATGATAGGTGCTCTTTAATAAACAGGAAGTTCAAAAGAACAGTAGCCTATTTATTGGAAATGGAAATCTGTTGTAACATTACAATTGTCTTTACTGTCACTTTTGATCAATGTCTAAGTCCTTACTGAATAAAACTATTAGTTTCTTATTGTGAGTGTATTAAGTTATTTTCTTATACTTAGACCTAATTATCTAAAAGAATAATGCCCATTTGACCTCTTCGATTGTTACCGTTTATCTTTCATATTGTAGACTTACTATCAATGTTCTCGAAAGTTCCTCGACTAAGCATAGTGGCAGCGACCCACTCATCAGCTAGTGGACCACACATCTACACACTGGCCCCTCTTTACTGCTTCTTCCATTTGAGTAATGGAAACTGCAGCCCACTGACAGAGGAAGTGAATCTGGGCCTGTGATCCACAACTACCATCAGCTCCTTCCAAATACATATAAGAGCAGCAGTGAAAACACTCCAGCCTTCAACCCTTCGATAAATGGGAGGAAATCCTGGACATGTCGAGCGTATTAGAGGAGTACTTGAGGTTTCTGTTAAATTTGGATTGCTCCGAGCCGGAGAAATGCAATGCTATTTATTAGAGATGACCAAAGCCATATGGAAGCGATCATCGGCCTCATGCACAGAGGCAATTTGAAAGAAAAACGGCAGTGCTAATGAGGGTCGTCTTGATGGTTTTATGTTCTCAATTCCACTGTGCTTGATCGGTTACTGTATAAATGCAGACTATAATTCCAATTGCTTGTATACAGCACAGTGTGTAAAGCACCCAAGAGCCTGCGTTTCAAATTTTAGACATAACAAATAGCAGGTGTACGCTTATGTGAAAGCGCATTGTTCCTCTGCGGTTGGCCAGCTGCTAATACTTACCACTTACAAGCTTTTTACCATTCACACTGTCAACTAGCGTGAGCAAAATGGCTGTATAATCGCTCAAATATTAGTATTTAGCATGAAGACAAATCATTTCCTCGCCTCTGCCTGCTTTGTCTTGTCTTCTAGGCACTTTTTAAACAAAGTTTCACCAAGTTAGTATTGGAGTGATGATGTAATGACATTATAAAACCTGTAATCCAACGGGTTTCGTCTTTAGACCTGTCAAATATTGCTGAAAATACCTGTGGCCGTGCTGTTAGCTGGAGATACGGCATTATATTTACCATAGCCAATCAGTGCGAAGCAATAAAGCATCGTTATTTATTGGCTTTGCCTCTCCTGTTCCACGCGTCTTACCGAAAGTGGATTTGAGGGGGTTTGTTTCCTGTTTATCTGCCTGCACCCTGCTGCTATCGGTCAGGTTCAGGAGACGCCTCCATGGTGAACTTGCCATCTTTTTTTCCCCTGCCCATTATATCATGGCATTAATCATTAGCTCTTTGCCCCCTATCAGCTGGCTGCACAGGAATGGATGACACGTCGAATTACTCCAAAGACATGGTCCGTGTTATGTAGCAATGTGCTGTTAAGGAGAGTATATGACACGCTTTAAATGAGGCTAGTCTATCCATTAAGAGCATATTTTTAGGGGAATTCTCAAAAATCCGAAATGTCGATTGAACGCTTGTTCTCACTTCCTGTGTGTTTCCTGTCGGAGTTCACAGATCTGTTTTAATGAGCAGAATTGAAAGAACAAGGAGAGAAAGAAAAAAAAGAGAGAAGAAAACTTTAAGGCATGTTTGTGATCAAGCCCAGGAATATCTCAAATCTGCATACATGGTTTGTCTCATGGGTTCTCTGGTGGGCTTAATGTGGACAGGTCTTCCCTCTCATGAACCTGTCTCACCCCTGCTTCTTAGAGAGATGCCAGAGTAGTAACTCATTATTTCTACTTGTGAAATTTGTCCGCTCAGGAGAAGGGCAGAGCGTCTGGCAGCAGAGGTTGAGACACAGCCCCTGTGATTATGTCTGGAGAACATTTGGACCCTTGAACACCCTGACATCTTATGAACCCACCTAGTGTCTGACACATGGGCTACTTATATCATTTTCTTCTGTCCCAAAGTTATTGTGTATTGCGCAAACTATACATTTTTTTTAAAGGAAAAAAAAAGCTGTCTGCTCTTAATCCCTGGTGGTTGTAGAAGTTACTGACATTCACTGACAAAAGTGAAATGTAGGCATATAAAGAACAAGGGCAATTGTAACAGTGATATGCATAAATGGTAACTGCTCTGGTTGCTTACAGGTTATAGTTAATATACTATATCTTAAATGGGGGGCAATTGTAACACTAATTGAAACTCTAATTACATGAGAATTGAATTTTTATACTACATAATAAACATCACATTACTAAAGTATGTAAAGATTGGTCTTGACTTAACAGCTGATTATTATATTATAGGAAAAAAGGATTTTAGTAAAAATCCATTTCAAATAATAAAAGCAAGTCTAAGTGGGACCTATATTTTAAAGTAGGATTGAAATGAAAATTCACACCACTTTCCATCTTTCTGTGAACAACTAATTTTTTTTATATTTGACTATGTAATTTTTTCAATCTAAACTGGATCTTCCTGTGAAATTACAGATTTTTCTCTGGTGACGAATTCTGGGTTTATGCCGTCTTAACGTGCTATTGGAAATTTCCTACTTTAGTCCTACTTCCCATTGAAGTCATGATTATGAGATCATTGCATACACATTTGGACTTAAGAACACATTCATGTCCTGTTTTTTTAACTAGGAAACTAGTATTTATAGGCAGCATTAGTTACCTTAAACCTAACCAACAATCAATCACAAACTTGGATCCAGATCTTGTTCTATCCCACTAACAAACGATTGAGGGGAGAAGTCCCCTCCCTACAATTTTCACTTGAATGTATGTTCCAATACAGAAAAAAAAAAAAATAATAATAAAATAATAATAATATTGGCACCCTTGGTATATATGAGCAATGCGGCTGTGAAAAAAAATCTGCATTGTTTATCCTTTTGATCGTGCATAAAAACATTTTTTTTTTAAATTCACAAAATTCTAACCTTTCATTGAGGTAAACCAATTGAAAGTGGGGGAAACTATGAAATAAATGTTTTTCTCCAATGCGTGTTGGCCACAATTGTTGGCACCCCTAGAAATTCTTATGAGTAAAATGTCTCTGAAGTATATTTACATTCACATTTTTTTAGCACACCAGGGAGACTAGGAGCATGAAATTGTCCAGCTATAACTTCTTATTCCACAGGAGTATAAATAGGAAAACACAAAGGCCAAATCCTCTTAAAGGGGTGGTAAAACACATTCTTTTGAAGGCTTGACTGTGTTTGTGGGGTGCACTGTAACATGTGTTCATGCTTCGTTTTAAAAAAAATTGCCTTATTTTTCATATATTTGACCTTTATTCTACACTGCTCTGTCCCTCCTTGTAAAACGGTCTGATGCTTTCCGGGTCGTATGAAGCCAGTCCCTCAAAAATACGCAGTGGGCTCTGATTGGTTAGCTGGCCTAGTGTGTTCTGATTCGCTAACCGCAGTGCACGGTTGTCGGAAACGTCACGCCCCTTACCTGGAGGCTGTGCTTTGGTCGGCGTCAATAAAACCATATGAGCCCGAATCAGACCCAGAACATTTGAGTGAAGATGATCGAGCAGAACCTGTTCAGTCCTCAAGAGTAAAGACTGCGTATCTATAATGATCGCTACTGAATGGCACTTTAACTTTTGTATTTTTAGAACGATTATAGCCAAATATCTGTCGCAAGAACTAACCCAAAACGAACACTAAGCACTGGCTTTAACTAGTAAGTTAGCCAAATCACACACAGAACCATGTTTAGCATGCCTGAAGATAAACAATACATAAAAGCTCTAATCAAAGAATCATTTACACTAATGCCAGGTTCGCTGTTGAGATTTTAACGTTAGTGTTTGTAATGTTAGGTGTTCGTCGGATAACGTTAAGTATGAATGAGCATTTAACAGACTGGTTTGCAGAACAGCGCTGTCATCTGTTTACTTCCTTGCTACAACCTATTACAGGAAAACACATCGATGAAATATAAATCAGACTTACAGGTTGTGGCCCGTAAACAGCTTCTGTTTGTAAATCCAGCTTTCAGGACAAGCCGTTGTGCATATCCTGTATTGAACTCGCGAAGTTTGTGAAAATTTGTGTTGTCCTCCGTGAAATGTGTAGCGCGCGCGTCGTGCATCCACGCACCGGCAGTGTTTTTTTCACGCAGCTGACGTTGTGCAAATCCGGCATTGAAATCGCGAAGACAGTGGATGTTTTCCTCTGTTAGATGTGCTGCAGGGAGCCCTGCGCGCGCCTGATTCCCCGCTGACTCAAACACACGTGCAACATGCTGTTTGTTAAACGCTCTGCAACGCACCCCCATCCCAAGGAAGGCTGAACAGAGCAAGTACCCCAGACCTGCAATCCGGATGTAAATAACAGCGTTTCCTCGGCATCGCGGCAACAACACTCCAGCCTAACTAACTTATACCACAACAGCGCCGCGATACAAAATGGCCTCACCCTCCCTTATTTAATCTTCTTGGAGGAGGGGTTTATGTAAATATTGAGCCTGGTGATGTCACCAACCCTGGAGGAATGTCTGTAGTCGCCTACTGGCCGTTTGCTGTAGTTCTTAGAAACTGATTTCTTTAAAAGCAAATATCTCCCTTTGCTTTAAACTTTGAACGTTGTAACTTTGCAGATGTTGTTTATGCTCAAGCAGCAACATTACACGCTAGCTAAAGTTAGAATAGTGAAATCGTGGTTTACCACCCCTTTAATCATCCACCACAATGAGTAAAACCAAAGCATATAGTTTTTGTGCAGCAAACGATTGTTGAGCTTCACAAAATAGAAAGTGGCTGTAAGAAATTAGCTAAAGCATTGCAAATCCCCATTTCCACCATCAGGACAATAATTAAGAAGTTCCAATCAACTAAAGATGTTACTAATCTGCCTGGAAGAGGACATGTGTCCTAATGCACCAAAGACTCTCCAAGGATCACAGATGGAGAATTGCAGAGAATAGTTGGGTCTTGGGGTCTACATCACCACAAGTTGTTTGAGAGGGTTTTAAGAAAAATCCTCCTCGCTCATTCCAAAAACAAACTTAAGCATATTCAGTTGTCAGACACGACTGGAACTTCAAAAGGGACCTGGTTCTATGGTCAGATGAAACTGAAAAAAATCTAAAAAAATAAAGCTTTTTGGCAGAAAACCCCATACCCACAGTTAAATAAAAAATCAAAACCTGACCACTTCTGCTAGAAATCTTATAATGGGCCGTGGTTGGATCTTCCATTAGGACAATGATCCAAAACAAAAATCAATAACACAAAAATGTGTCCCTGAGCACAAAATGAAGCTTCACCCATGGCCGTCCCAGTTCCCTGACTTGAACCCCTACGGGGTGAACTGAAGACAAGAATGGAGCTGAGAATCTGAAGGATCTGGAGAGATTCTGTATGAAGGAATGGTCTCTGATCTCTCAGGTGTTCTCCACACTCATCAGGCATTATAGGAGAATACTCTGAGCCGTGGGAAAAGGACATTGCAATAATTGGGTGCCAATAGGCCAAAATGAACTAGAGAAGACTATTTCATGATGAGATTTTCCCTAGCCTGGCTCCACCCTCCTACGTGCTTCCGCTCAATTTTCATTTTCCTTCAGTACTCCATCTTGGACTGTGGTATATGCTTAGGTTTTCTCCAAACAATTTTTTACCGGTCCAATAAGCGAACAGAGGGAGGGGCTGAGAACGATGACGTTGATGTCGTGCGCTAGTTTGAGTTGTAGTTCAGTACACTCAAAAAAAAAAAAAAAAAGGTTCTATATGGCACCAAAAATGGTTCTTGGCTTGTAATCATAGGAGAACCTTTTTTAGTGCTATATAGCACCAATTTTGGTGCTTCAGTGGTTCTTCAGAGGTGCTATATAGCACCTTAGTCAAAGAACCGGTGAAGAACCTCTGAAGAACCACTGAAGCCCCAAAATTGGTGCTATATAGCACTAAAAAAGGTTCCCCTATGATTACGAGCCAAGAACCATTTTTGGTGCCATATAGAACCTTTTTTTTTTAAGAGTGTAATGGCGGCGGAAAAAGATGCAAGCGAAGCCATTCATTCCGTTATGGCACCGCTGCCGAATATCCAGAAGTTAAAGCCGGAGCAAGAACAATCTTTGCTGAGTTTTGTTGGTGGCCATGATGTTGTGTCCCGGGAAAAGTTAGATTTTCCAGCTCGCTCCGTTAGTGGTGAAGAAGTTGGCTGAAGCCCCGGTAAATGTTTCTTGTGCGGTCGGAATTAACTACTGTTTTAGACAAACACCAAGGTCGTGTGGTAATTTTTCAAGAATATATCACTTCAAAATTCACTGTTTATATCCTTTTTGACCACTGCAGAGCACCATACGGTTGCGTTTTGCTGTAATTTGGATGCATTTCTAGACTTGTATTTCTTTAAATACTGGCCACTATTTTCAAGAGCAATACATTTCATCACCGCTCAAAAAATTAAAGGAAGAAAAGTACGTAAACATTTGAATTGGGCCGTTATTTACGGCAGCATTTATTCTTATCATACCAAGCATATGATATTTTATTTACAGTATACAATCATGTTATGGACCACGTGATCAGCGCGTTCCCGATCACAAAACTCTCCCCTCCACCGTGAAAAAAAAATCACAATCCGAATGCACAAGGTTTTATCACCGAGGTGGCTGCACATTTATTTTTACGGACTTCCATGTGAGAAATAAAGTTGAACGGCGCATGACTTACGTCCCGACCAAACGTTAGCGATTGGTTATGGCAGATCCAGAGTGGCTCTTGGCAGATCCAATAGTTTTAAACTTCAACTGAGTACTCGCCTTCAAGGAAGTAAACGCTTGTCAATGGAGAGTGGCCAGACTCTCTGTACAAATGAAATGTATGAAAGTCTGGTAGGACCAGGCTAGATTTTCCCCCCACTTTCAATTGTTTTACTTCAATGAACGGTTAGAATTTTGTAGATTTTTTAAGTGAAAAATCAAAAGGATAAACAATGCAGATTTATTTTCACAGCCTTTGCTCATATTTTGCTCATAGGGTGCCAATATTAGTGGAGGGCACTGTATATATGTTGCTACGTAAGTTTCATCGCGACTTTAAACATATTACTCCTATATTACATATATAACACAGCTAAAATCATTTCAACCATGTACAGGAGAAAACTATAGTAACATTAAGTAAAACAATGATATAAAGTGTTCCCATATTTGAAATACACAAGTTATGATTTGAGTATTCTGGTCATGGCCGGTAAATTTGCAGTTGCTTATGAAAGAAAATTAAAACAGTTCCCAGTCTCCCCTTCCCTCAGCCTAAAACTCGGTGTCACTGGTTCCAGGCTTTAAAAAATAAATACTGTGGAAACTCAACAAATATAAAATTGTTATTTAGACTTGACAAGGGGGGAGCCACTGTGTTGCTATGTAGCTAGACTGTACCAGACTCACACCAAATATGGTACTCTTCTCCTCTTTTTTCTTTTCTTTTATAAAATCTTCTAAAAAGAAAAAGGCAAATACGTACTTAAATACGCAACTTCTTACATTCCCCAGTGTTTTTCAAATGCGAAGATTCATCCACAATAAAGCAAAGATTTAATCAGACACCTAAAAGGAAGAAAAAAATAAAAAAGGTTTTGTGCTCCAGAAACAAGATGACGTGATGTCTGATGGCGACAGTATAAATGGTATCTTGAAAGAAAAATCCCCCCTTATGGAAATCATGTCAGAAAAATCCACAAAATGAAATTGTGGGCAGCTTAAACAAACCATATTTTCTTTTTCCCTTTGTTCTTCACTCCAAGAGAGAATGACTGTTTAATCCTCTAGTCTCATTGTTCAGCTGTGTCTGGGTGGTTGAGGGAAATTACTTTTTCACGGTGATGGTATAGAGTGTGATTTGCCAGAGAATGTTTCAGAACTTATTGCCTCGGAATTTTAGGTTCATAATTAGGCTCATCTCTTTTGTCATGCCATTTCACTTTCAGTTAAGATCGACTCTATCAACAAATACACTATAAATTGTTAGACAATGCTGATAAATCTATTCATAAAAATGGTTTAGATGGATCAGTTTTATCCGTTAAGCTGCCAAAACTTGGAAGGGCCTCGAGTCTCAGTTCACTGGGTGCATGGTTAAATTATATTAGCATGGTTCTATGACATTAATAACTCTTTGCCTTTATACATCAGATCACTAATGTATTAAATGTGGACAACAAAAGCAGAGACTAAGTACATTAAGACTCAATTTCCTGTAAATCTTCTTAAATGGAGATCGCAACCAAAAATCTGTCATCATTTACTTACCCTCAATTCGATCTAAACATACATGACCCATTTCTTCCAAGAAACATAAAAGATATTTCCTTGTTTTGGTCTATACAATGGAAGTCAATGGTCACTAGAGCTGCACGATTCTCAGAGATCAGAGAAACAGAGATCACGATTCTCCCATGATTCTGAACAGACACCTAAACAAAATAACATGTCATTTACTAGAGGTTCTGACAAAATGCTAATTGCTGCAGTCTATTTAAAATGTTTAATTAATTTGAATGAATTTATTTTGGAGAAGAACAAAAAAATGGTTTGAATGAATGATTCAATGACTCACTCATAAACACTTCACTTGTTTCATTACTGGATGAATCAGTGTTTTTGAGCAAATCTCTTGAATGGATAAATGAATGATTTAATGACAGATGACAAATACATTTTGATCGCTTCCAGACATCTGTGTTTTTCAGAGATTCAGAAATATAAACTTTAATCCCAGCATCAGTGTTTATATCCAAACTACATAAACTTCTATATTTCTGTATTAATTTGAAATAACGATACTGGGTGGTTGAAAAGACTGTTTATGAAGCGGTTTCATACCCATGCATGATAACTGCAAGCGCAGATTTGAATGTTTCAGTGTAGTTTTGTCGAAGGTTTAATAGACACAGGTGAACCGTTGTCATTAAGGAATGAGATGCAGCTCTAATGGTCACCAAAACTGTGTGGCTACTGACATTTTTCAAAATATCTTCTTTTGTGTTCTGCAGAAGAAAGAGTCATACAGGTTTGAAAAGACATAAGACTGAGTAAATGGTGGCAACACTTTCCTTTAACAACACTCCTAGTTAATAGCATGAGACTTTTGGTGAGAGATCTACATTGAGAGGTACAAATGGAAGCCCAGCTGCATGAAGCAGGATCCCTCATACCCTTTTCATGACATGTTCACACTCGTAACTTCTGGAGCGAGGCTAAAACCACTAGACTATGGAAGTTTCTTGTCACAAGCTGTCAGATTACTCAAATCTGCCAGAGAGAAATCGTCCCGTCACCCAATACCCAACTTTCCAAATCTGCTGTACAAACCCAAAGCTCTGTTTAACCACATTACAGTCTACGCTATGACTATTGCAGTACCAGTGTGTATAGTGTTACTAGTGTCTGTCTACTGTCTCGTATGGTTTGCTCTATAGGTTCTAGACTTGTTGTATGTTTTTATTGTGTATATAGCCTGAGGTCTAAAAGGTCTGCTGCTAGAAACTAGGCTTACTTTCCTCGCATATCCATACGACATCTCAGTATCTCTATATTAATGATGGGAATAGCAAGTTGATCGACCAAAAGCAACATTTCAAAGTCGACTTTGGAAAGAGAAATGGCATTGAGTGGTCTGTTATTCTCAGTGCATTATTCTGGAAATTTCACCAGACAGATTTGACAACTAATCATAATCCAAATGATGACTTAAATATAGAGTACCTAAAATATTACACATTATATAAACAAACATGGAATCCACGTTTTGACTTGCAGGATGCTTATAGCTACACGTTTCTGGTAATACTGTAGGTGTGCAACATCTAGTTCATGACATCCAACAGCCTTTTTACTACTGTAACCATTTCATAAAGTCATCTGACATGAAGTACAAAATCCAGAAAAAAAGAATCAAGTCCTGGACTCTGTTAATCTCCCCACAACACCTAAAAAAAATACAACTGTGGATTAAGCATAAAAATGGGAATATTGTTCAAAGCAAATGATTTGTCTTGTAGTCCTTCAATACAAAAGGAGACAACTTCTCTGAGAAGGTTTTACCATACCAACTGTTTGCAAGCTACAGCATATCATGTAAAAGGCTCTCAGAGAATTCACTTGACAATTGTCTCACCACGCTGTTAAACTAAATAGCATTAGATAATTTCTTCCTTATTGCGATACATCCAAGTGAAACAAATTATTGAAAGAAAAAAAAATATTTGGCTTGGTTCCATTTATCAGTTGTTGATTGATGGAGGCAGATCTGAATGAAAGCCTGAATACAATTGTAAGAAAGGGGTGGGGTTTAAGCAGACTATAGCCCTATTCGGACAGTAATTGTTTCTCATTGAGTCGTAAGGTATTTTCATCATTGACAGGGTCAGTGATTTTATTGCCGTCCGAATCCAGAATTGTCAGTGTTTTTCTCCCACCATCCGCGTAAAAATCCCTGGCTGAATTACCTACTGTTTTTTGACAAACACCAAGGTCGTGTGGTAATTTAATTGCCGTCCGAATACACATCTTTGAGTTTTCAAGAATATAGATCACTTCAAAATTCACTGTTTATATCCTTTTTGACCACTGCGGAGCACCGTACGGTTGCGCTTCGTTGTAATTTGGATGCATTTTATAGAGCTAGACTTTTATTACTGAAATGCTGGCAAGTATTTACAAGAGCAATATATTTCATCACTGCTCAAAAAATAAAAAGAGGAAAAGTACGTAAAGATTTGAAATGGGCCGTTATTATGGCGGCAATTATGTTAAAATAACCAAGCAGCATGTTTACCTCATGTAAATAAGAGGCTGTATTAACTTATTTCCGCTCATTTGTGGAATAAAATGACATCCTTTATTTTGAGATAAAATATAAGACAGAAAACAATTTAACAATAATGTGCATCTTATCTTCATATTTTTAAACAGATTTAAATAATTAAATAATAATTAGGATATTATTTTCCAATTATTAAATTAAATATGCATTTATTCTTATTATAGCAAGCATATGCAATTTTATGTACAGCATACAATCATGTTATTGACCGTGAGCAGCGCGTTCCGATAAAACTCGCTCCTCCACACCGAATAATTTGCCATCCGAATGCACACGTTTAATCACTGAGGTGGCAAGCAAATGTATTTTTACAGACTTCCACGTGAGAAACAATTACCGTCCGAATATGGCTTATGTGTTCCCTTAATGGAAATTCTGAAGCTCGAAACGTAAATCATGTGCGCCAACTCACTACACATAATGACACATGATAATGACATGAAAAAGGTTTTTTTTAAAGGGGTGGTAAAACACATTCTTTCGAAGGCTTAATTGTGTTTGTGGGGTGCACTGTAACGTGTTCCTGCTTTGTTTTTAAAAAATTGCATTATTTTTCATATATTTTACCTTTATTCTACACTGCTCTGTCCCTCCTTGTAAAAATGGTCTGATGGTTTCCGGGTTGTATGAAGCCGGTCCCTCAAAAATACGCAATGGGCTCGATTGGTTAGCTGGCCCAGTGTGTTGTGATTCGCTAACCGCCTAGTGCACGTTTGTCGGAAACGTCACGCCCCTTACCTTTACCGGTAGACTGTGCTTTGGGTAGTATTAGAAACAATGGCGTGAATAAAACCATACCAATTTGAGCCCGAATCAGACCCAGACAATTTTAGTAAAGATGATCGAGCAGAACCTGTTCAACCTGTTCAGTCCTCAAGAGTAAAGACTGCGGATCCCCCCCCCCACCCCCCCCCCCCACCCCCCCTTATTTAATATTCTCGGAGGAGGAGTTTATGTAAATATTGGGGCTGGTGATGTCAGAGACCCTGGAGGAATGTCAGTAGTCCCTACCGGCCGTTTGCTGTAGTCCTTAGAAATTTATTTCTTTAAAAGCAAATATCTCCCTTTGCTTTAAACTTTGAACGTTGTTACTTTGTAGATGTTGTTTATGCTCAAACAGCAACACACTAGCTAAAGTTAGAAAAGTGAAATCGTGGTTTACCACCTCTTTAAATACAAACCATTATTTAATTATATTTCAGCTAAACATGCATATCTAGACAGTTAATGAACATAATCTAGCTAACATTTATAAATTAATTATGGCTATATAGAGTGGTAAAGGTATGACATCACTTTGTAGGCCAAAACGCAGAAATTAGTTAGCATTTTAGCTCTCCCGGTTCCATTGTCCCGAAGCCAATGTTGTTGTTTTTTGTTAAACGGCTAAAATAAGGTCTGTGGAGAAACACAAGCTCAAGAAACTTTCACATTTTATTCTGCGACAAAATACATTAGTATTACCCCACTTGTGATTTTTTTTAAGCTGTTACACGTCTTGAAAAAGGCGGTTGCTAACAAGTGGCTAAATGGGACTACGAGGCAGTCAGGGACATTAAACGTCATTACGCCGAACAGGTAAACTCAGTCCGATTTTACAGCTTCATTATGCTTATAATTGTGCTCTTATAAACTATTCTAACTCAAACATTCTGGGAAAATGTATTTAGATAAAAACTGAAAGAGTTGTCGGAAGCTTAGTGATGGTGATGTTGAAATCAAGCGACCGTGTGTAGTCCATTTATAGCCTACCTTTAGCTTTTTACTTCTGGCGACTGCATTTAAGTTAACCTGTGAAAATTATATTGGACAAAACGTGCAAATTTCATAAACTTTTGTTGATCACAGAGCTTGTTTTTTTTGCGATAATCTAAAAGGCTATGGGAAAATCCTATTGGGTTTCTGTCGAGGGAACCATGGTGTGAAGCTAACTGCTGATTGGCCTATACAAAGTGACGTTACACCTGCACCACTCTATTGTTGCATATGTAACAAGCAAAGTATTTATCATAATGTAATTTAAATAACATTTAAAAAATAATAGATATCAGTTCTGTTGTTGTTCAAAAATACCAGTTGTGATGTTGTACAATGAGGACGTTGCCAGAAATAGAGTCACCAGTGTTCCAATGTGTAGTGAGCCAGGGTCCTTACGGTCCTTACCGTCCCCGAATTTGTGTACAAGATATTCTAATTCACAAACAAGGAAGTTAGTGAGCTGATTGAGACGCACCCCAAATAATTGGTCAAGTCTGGGATAGGTCACAGTAAGATCAACACAAATTTTCATGTCTTTAAAATGACAAATAGCAGGACAGCTCACGATCTGGAAGATCTCAAGGACATGTGAATGAGAAGGTCATAACAGATATGAAAGACAATGTTTCAACGAGTATATGTATTACTTTGGAGGAAGAGGTCATCACGTTGGTGCTATTGCACCACCAACAATTAACCCACAAATCCTGCAGCAGCCAGGTCATATTAAGGCTCTGTTACCACCCTTTCGCTCTGATAATCTACTGGTGATTGGCACTTCCCTATTCTCCCCTCACCTCGGCCCTTCCCACACGTGTCATCTTGGCTCGCCGGAGGGCAGATAGGGGCTGTCAATTAGCAGATAATGTAGGGAGCAGCTGAATGTCAAGCAACGCTTCCCCGGCGGCGACCACGCATCAAATGTCCGTCTGGCCGCCTGCGGGATACAATGTCTTGTTACTGAAGTGGGGTTAGAGGGAAAAACAGCCAGCGGGAGGAGAGAAAAGTTGACGAAATCTGGCACGTTAGTTACAGGCTCTCTATCACTTTGACTAACGCAAGACGACATTATAGTTCAATTGTAGGTTCACGAAGCGATGTCTAGAATCACTGTGGCGTTTGTTTGGGTTTTCCTTCCCATGTTTACAGTTTCGGTTTGGCTATTTCAACTGTTAACTTTCTTTTTCATGAACTTCTAGGTTCAGGGTATATACACAGTATAAACCATTCAAGAAGCCTGATGTGCTCTTCAGCTCAAAATCAATAAAAATACATTCAAATCTCGGCTAACTTCAAATATCCACAGCATGAAAAAGGACAAAAATCAAGCCAAAAGGACCAAATACTTGTAGGTCTATTTTTTTTCCATGTCAGTCATGTGGGTTGACCAAAATCTAATCAAGTTTGTTTGTGAATAGAGCCTGTTCCTTTTTCTCCTGGAACCTCCTTCATCATTTAATTTGAGCCCTATCACCTTTAAAAATAACAGTAACCACCTCTTGTAGGTCAAGTCAGACAAATAGTCCCCTGGATATAATTAGCCATCTGTCAACAACCATCAATTCATCCTGACTGAAAAGCCGTGTCAAACAGTACTTTGGAATTTCAACCAGATTCATGACTGCCAAACGTATGCATTTCAAAAGACACACTGCCAGAACAAAACTTGGCCCAAAAAATATTTCAAGAGATTTGTAAGGAAATTAATGTCACATCCAATCCATCATTACTAGCCTAGGGGGATGAGGCTTGCGGTTAGTGATATGTGAGAAAATGTCAAGTTTTTAAAAAGAAGGACGTGCCAACTTATAAATTTGGGGAATTTTAAAATGGAAGGTACGCTGCCAAATAGCACTGCGTTCAGTTTGATGCTCAACTACTTCAGCGCTCCATCTCCAAAGCGACTAGAAATATGCAGGCATAACAGGGTCAATGTCTCCATCTTGTGGTCATATTACTTTTTCTCAAAGGGCAAAATACAAAAATTACAGTGAAGCTCTCTCTTAAACACATTGTACAACTAAAAATGACAAGCATTAATGAAATAATATCAACCAACACAAAAAGAGAAGAATAACACAGAGACCAAACTAAACAGAATTGAAAGTGAGTATATTGTTAAACATGTGCCTGGGTATTACAACAACTGTTGTCATGGCATTGCGAGGTATTAGTTTGTTTACTCTCCAAGAGGCACTAAATATAGTGTTGCATGTATAACTCTGCTCATTTTGCCTGGATTCAAGGGATTCCTGAGCAGAAACATAGTGCATAAGCTCACTTCAACTGTAGATTCATAATACATATATATATATCCATGTCCATCACATTCACACAAACACATTCTACTCTCATTTTTATGATACTAATTAAGTGGAAATGACATTACAGCATTATGAAAATTACATCGAAAGTACGTCAAGCAGCATATTATAATTTGGCAACATAAATGAGTGACTTGATGTCAGTCATTCTCATAGCTTCCCCAACATCTCATTTCATACACTCAGAAAATTTGATATTTTCACATCTGAATACTAAAAAGGGAAGCCCTTACATTGTCATATTAAACTAAGGCAGTGACTTACTGAGAGGGAAAAAAGCTTTTGGCTTACCACAACTACTGTCTGTCACCAACACTGACTTCTGTGCTTCAATATGAAAGTTACTAAAATAATAAATCAAAATTATTGTGCAGTTTGCAAATAAGCACACAGCAAAGATAACTACTCATGTGTGTTATGGAACTAAAACAAACAGAAATCACACTTCAGGCATCTTTCAGTTAAGGCTAGTCATTTTTCCTGACTAATATGCCACTGAAAGATTATGATTTTGTTTGCAAGTAACGCACTTCTATCAAATACACACAACACAATCCACTCTGAGGCTATAGAATAATAGAAAGATGCTGCGTCCATCCATGCAGTGCTACATCAATATCTCATGCAGAGACTCCCAAAGAGAACAAGTCAACAGGATGCTACTAATTGACCTTAGCTCCCATTTTAGCTAACAAATTGCTGTCTATTAAAAGATGATTGACCTTAAACAGATCAGACCACTGGTGATTGAAAGTGTAGTTATGTCAGCTACAATGTGCCTTATTGGGATTTTGATCGGTAGACAAGTTTCTCAATGTTTATGTAATGAAATTATTTATTAAAGGTACAGTGTGTAGTTTCTGAACTACTAGTGACCCGAATGGAATAGCAGAAATAATAATGGATCCAAATAAGTTTCCCCAAACATCTGGACCCTCAGGGTTTGGTCTCTCCCATCCAAACTCACGCTAGTCAACGTCACCATATTGGTGTGATTGTCCCCAAACCAGTTAAGAGTTACCCAACACAGGAGGGTTATTATAGTTAACTAAAACCCATATAAAAAGAAACATTTCCGTTACTTGAAATAAAATAAGCATCCACTAATAATAGTAAAATATGAAAAAGACATCAATTTGTTTTATTTAGTAACTTGATGTACTACAGTAAATAAAACTAAATCTGAAATACAAATTAATAAAACTATACAGAAATGTTAAAAAACAAACAAAAACTAGATTAAAAAACAGAATATATTATATATATTAATTTAAGTTTTTAATCTAGTTTTTGTTTGATTTTTTAACATTTCTATAGTTTCTATTAATATTTTGAATTAGTTTAACTAATTCTTCAAATATTTAAAATAACATATTAGCCGATTCTAAAGATTTCACTGGTCATGCCAGTCACAGTGTTGATTGACTACACAACGCTGAAACAAATAGTAACCCTTAAAGGGTTAGTTCACCCAAAAATGAAAATTAGCCCATAATTTACTCACCCTCAAGTCATCCTAGGTGTATATGACATTCTTCTTTCAGACGAATAAAATCAGAGTTATATTACAAAAGTCCAGGCTAATCCAAGCATTAGAATTTGATTCATAGTTGCTCTGTTTTTGAAGTCCATAAAAAGTGCATCTGTCTGTGAAATAACGTGCTCCACGCGGCTCCGGGGTGTTAATAAAGGCCTTCTGAAGCGAATCGACGCGTTTGTGTAAGCAAAATATTCATATTTAAAACTTTATCAAGTAAACTTTCGGCCCACCGCCTTCCGTGGAAAAGTGTTGCATGTTGAAAGTGTAACTCAAGATGCGTACGTGACGTCATGACGAGCGGACCTGGTCACGTTAGTCTTCCGATCGGCAGGGGAACTTTCAACAACTTTTCAATATATTGAACAGGGAAGGCGGTCGGCCGAATGTTTACTTTATAAAGTTTTATAAAGCACGTTATTTGATGGGCAGATGCACTTTTTATGGACTTCAAAAACAGAGCAACTATGAATCCAATTCTAATGCTTGGATAAGCCTGGACTTTTGTAATATAACTCCGATTTTATTCGTCTGAAAGAAGAATGCCATATACACCTAGGATGACTTGAGGGTGAGTAAATTATGGGCTAATTTTCATTTTTGGGGCAACTATCCCTTTAACTCTAACCTTGTTATTTGCTAACATGGCTTCATTGGTCATATTATCTGAACTAATCATAATCATAAATCATTGTGGTGCAAATAGTTTTACAATACTGCATATTGTTATTCTAGTTATCTAGTTTTAGCAGCAAATGAACCAGAAGTGAAGTCTTGCACTTTTACAAGAAATAGCTTACGTCTGCATTGTTAGATTAAGGTGGATAGCATTGGTAGCACATCCTGATAGATAGCATCACTGTTTGTCGCAGTAGGATCGATCTATGATTTTTCTGAACTATATCCATTAAGTCTGACCTTTTCTGGGCAGGTGAATTCATGACTGATGACCAATGAAATTGAGTGTGGGGTGGGGCTTGCGTTTAACTGGTTTGGGGGAGAGGAAACACTACTATATTCATAGTTTTCATGTGACGTCACACACACCTGGAGGGAAAAAAAGGCTTTCCTCCATTGCCCACAAGTCATTTTTACCAGGTTTGCACTAAGTAGGCCTACTAATGTAGTAAGACAGTGATATTAAAAGACAACATTCAGTATACGCCTAATTGATGATGCATACTATGTACAGGCAAGCAGATGAACTCCGAATATAAATGCAACACGCTGTTGTGTCATAGAAAACCATAAGAAACACTTATTCATTTGTATAACGTATGCATCATCAACAAGGTGAATACTGAACTTGATTTTTTTTTAATATCACCATTTTAGTACATTGAGGCACTTTTCATGTTAAGCGTTTTAGAATGTCCAGCTGTTATCCAGGTGATGCATATTGATCACAAGTTCCCAAAGTACCCAAAACATATTTTTGCTTTTCTTCTTTTGAGATGGAAAACTGACAGTTTTATGGACGTTTTGCCCTTCAGGTCTCCGAGCCAGTCACATGATGGAAACTATGAATTGGCCAGCTGAAAATGACCCACAGTACCTACAGTGATTACACTTTTAGTGTTTTCTAGTAGTCTCATATGGCTCGTTTCCACCTAGCATTGCGGTACCGTTCAGGACACTACGATTCGGGACCGTAAACCCTGATCTGGCTTGGGTTTGCACCGCCAACAGCACCCTTATGATAGGCGTGGTCTATCGATCAACATCATTCTCGCGCAAAGAAGAAAGCGACACAGTAAACAACAATGGAGGACATTCAGCAGATCTTGTTCTTGCTTCTCTGCATGTGGCTGTTGTCAAAAGACAACACACTTTGTTTGAGCCAAGGCTGCAAGGAAAAACACAGCCAAAAAAAAATACGCACGTGACAATTCTCAGTCAACCAATCAACATTCTGCAGTGAGTCTAGCTCCACCCTTTAGTACCGGACTATTATGCTAGGTACCCCAACGGAAGGGTGCAAAAGAATTGGTACGGCAGTTCGGAATTAGGTTACCATTCACAACTTCTGATAATGGAAAAGGCAAAAATTACGTACCGTACTGCTCGGTGGAACCGGGAAATATAGATTTCTTTTCATATTAAGCTGGGATATAGGGGAAAATATTTTAATGTTGAAAATTACACACAGCACCTTTAAAATATGGCATTGTCTACTACTCTGTTTGATGCTTTGATGGATATTTTGCAGCATATTTCCCTCATTATTTTGAGCCATGATCAACACAAATACTATTATCAAACTGTATATCATTAGCACACTGTATTACTCAGTGTTTTTACTCTGCCCAATATTGAGGTCTGCAATGATGTATGTTGTTGCATAGTAGTCTGTATCATAACTAGCAGGCACTTCTTGAGTTGGAGGCTCGAAGTGCCAGGCTGGCGATAGACTTCACCACGCAGGTGGAGGCTCTGTGACAGGCACCGGCACTAGCCATGTAGTTGGAGGCTAACCGGTGTAGCCGTTTGCTCCCAAAAGTGTTATAATGGCCAGGCATGACCTGGTCAATCTCCTCTTTATCGACCATCTCTACAAGCCTTTCGCAACTACGGATGTAGTCGCTGATCCTGCTGTAGGGAAGCCAATCAATCATGGAACCATCATAGACCACGTCTCCACTGAACAGCATCTTGTTCTCCTTGTCATGGAGACAAATGCTTCCTCTGGAATGGCCCGGCATGTGGAGAACAGTTATTTGCCGGTCCCCAAGGTTGATAACGTCGCCTGGGAACACAAGGAGGAGGAAGAAAGGAAGGAAATGTAGAATGTGGGAACTGGATATTGTCACTGCATTGCAGCACTGACAAAGCAGAAGCTGTATCGACTGATGCACAAGTTATGAAACAGAGAGGGATTTGTAACATACGTTATGAGCAAGTAAGGATTTGTTTATTATTAGTATAGCTGAGGTGTCCTTGTTCAAGCACAAAAATGTTGAGTTAAAATGTTTTAATATATCTGTATAAGGTATGCTACGAAACATCCACAAACTTTACAAAAAGGGTCAAAGGCACATGGTCTGTTTATCATAAATAATTCAGGGTTCACACAATGTTTGTACTGAATTTTCATGACTTATACAGTCAATTACTGGATATACATTTTTATTAATTTCTTACCGGTTAAATATTTTCAGCTGAGCATAACTATACATAAAAAATAACTATTAAATAAATAAATAAATGCATACAATAGAATGCAATACTGACTATAGACATTTTCCATGATTTTCAGAGGCCTGAAAATCAACCTTTTAAAGGTTTTCCAGGACCATGGCAACCCTGACTCTAGCTATACAGTCTATGTAACCTCATCATCTGAAGATACAGTGTGAGGTAAAAGAATAATTTGTTCAATGACAAACATCTATTTATATGCAGTACAGCATAGTAGTCCATTCACTGAGAATAATGGGGAGGAGGTCATGTGTGGTTTACTCAGAGCTTTACTCTGATTCTGCTGGGTTTCCGCCAATAAGCCACTATAATGGTGCATCTCCACCATCAGGGAAATTATGAAGCCACATTAGACAGTGAGCTTGGTTTTTACTAACCGCTGACATGTCTCTGCTGGGACTGACAAGATCTGATTTGTTTCGATCTCTCTTAGCTCTTCAAAGAATGAAGTCATGCAATGCAGTGCATTTTACTACTGACTTTTGGAGTAGATTAGGCATGAACCAGAGAAAGAGAGAGCGAGAAAGAGAGAGCGAGAGAGAGAAAAGACAGTGAGACAGAGAGATAGATAGATAGGAGACAGACAGACAGATAGATGACAGACAGATAGACAGACAGACAGACAGATAGACAGATAGACAGATAGATAGATAGATAGATAGATAGATAGATAGATAGATAGATAGATAGATAGATAGATGCATTGGCACAACAGCATAATACCCCACCTTCTTGTAATATATGGGTTGGCATAACCGCTTTCACTCTGTACTGTCTTGCTCGCCATCCAGGCGCTGGATCCTCCACGATCTCGCGGTCAGATAGCCATGTCACGGTTTCAAAGTTGTCACCGTTAGCCAGAGCATCCACCTCCGCCTTGTGCACGCCCACCTGTTGAAACTGATGCAGCCCGCCCGAATGATCAAAATGCACATGCGTGCCGATGGCTAGCAGCGGGTTCTTGCGCTTGGAATCCTCCCCTAGCAGCCCTTTACTGTGGATGTATTCAGGCAGACTCCGTAAACCCAGTCCGGTATCTATGACGACGTCCTGGTGGGACCCGCGTATGAGCCAGATATTCGCCCTGTTCCCCGATTCGTAAAAACGCTCCTGGATCCAAAACACCCCATTTTCCAGCGACTTATGCGCGTACCAGTCGGTCGCAGACATCCCCAATACATTCAATAGGTTATTATTGCATAGAAGGATAAATGTATGGTTGTCAACCTATAATTTTGGTTTTAAATCTAGCTGCTTCAGCCGCAGAAAAGACGCTGACACCCTGTTCCGCAAGCGCAGCACGTCACCGATCGTAGTGCAATGACGCGCTGGAGAGTCGGAATACTATTGGTCAATGCGGAAATAGGCCCCACCCAAATAATGCATATTAAGTTCCGTTTAATTGCCTTCAGATACTCATTTATATTCGTCTAAATGCTAAACAAGGTAAGCAGTTGCCCCTTAAATAATTGTTTCTGCAATGCGACCGTCCGCATCGTGCAGTTTTAAAGAAATAGTGCATGCTGTCATAATTTACTCACCCACGTGCTGTTTCAACAGGGGAGACCAACAAGCACCTGTCCAAACAAGAAAAGTGGATCTTCATTTTGATTTGCTATATGCTCCAAAAACACACACAAAAATAAGTCCATGCGATAATATTCCTACATTTCTGAAGTCAAATGATAGCTTTGTGTAATAAACAGACTGATGTTTTTAAAGATAATCTTTCACTCCCCAGTTTACTATTAGATTGCGTTTAATTAAAAATGGAGCTTTAGGCTTAACGTCATTGGTTCTCGCGTGTCACGTGCCCTATCGCGCCGCAATACCTGTTTAAAACGACAGCGGGAATTATGTCTAAATGTCAAAATTATTTATTTATTTGGCCAGATACTATTTTATCAGATCCTCATTCATCCAAACAATTTTAGGAATATTTGACTGACCAAAATGGCTGGAAAGGGGAGAGGAATAGCAGCATTTTCCTTCAACGTTGAGGCTCTGGGCCTCACCAGAGGGTCCATGCCTGAAACCCAGAGAGGGCCGACTCCACTCTTCCCAGTGAGTTATTCTGAACCTTTTTGTTTCCTTCTTAAATTGATATTGTTTCCCACTGAGCTTCAGTAACATTAGATCATTATCCAGAAAGTCCTGACTTCTGCTTTTTTTTTTTGTAGTTGAGTTTTAGAGACATGCATTACCTATGACATAGCCTAATTGTATCTTTTACAGAACATTGAATATAAACCAGGGCCGTTGAAAGCTGGAGAAGATGAAGACTATATGAGAGCTTTGAAACAAGAGATGAGAGGAAGAATGAAAGACCTCCCTTTTAACATAAAATCCCACGCAGGAAAGGGAGGTAAGTGGTAGCCTTTATTCAATTTAGTAACATATAATACCTAATGCTTCCTACTAGGTGTCTTGTGATTGCTGAGATAATCGTATTGTAAAAGTAGATGAGCACTGGGGGCAATATTGTGTTTTAACACTGACCGTAAGATATTAAATCTATTTAACCCTGAGTTTAAGTGAAATACTATAACTGATTAGGGAGATTATAACCATGTTGATTCAAGTAAGAACTGTCTTAAAGTGTTTTAAAGTGTTTGCCAGTGTGCTCTTCTCACCAGTATAATTCACAGATGTGGAGCGGTACAAGGAAAAATACACAAAAGAAATTAAAAAAATTGAAGAGGACGACTGGACACCAGGTATTGCAGGAATCACGTATGTGTACAATTTAAATTGACTGATTTCCGATAATTTAGAGGCTTGATTTGTAGATTGGAACCGTCTTCCGAAGGAGCTGAAGCCACAGAAGAAGATAATTAAGAAGAAAAGAGGTGATTCAAGAAATGCAGAATCCCTCATTAAACAAACTACCAGTTTTGAATGGCATGTAAACAACTTGAATATGTACAGATAAGAAATCCGCAATGATCTCAAGTAAGGACAAGAAGGAAATGCTGAATAAACTGGATGTGAGTTCATGCTATGCTCATCACAATAAACTGCTGCACTATTCATGTTTTTTTTTGGGAATTGAGCTGCTGTTTGACTTTTGCTTGTTTCTCAGGAACTTGAGAAGAAGGGAGAAGTAAAATCAGATGAAGAGGGTGAGGAGAAGAAAGAGAAGAAAGAGGGTGAGGAAGGGGAGGAAGAAGAAATTGAAGAAGAATATGAAGATGAAGAGCTTGAAGAGGTACAAGATTTTATCAAAAATCAATAACAATATTCTAGGTTAAATAAATCTGCATCGACAGCATCTGTAGAATGTTGTGCATTACCACAGAAATAATTTAGTTTACACTTCAGTGTAACTATAACACTTAAATATTGCTTGATTTACGAATGAGACTGGTGTGATTTAATCACTACCAAATGTGTCTGTGCAAGGCGATCTGCTTTTTAGATGGAAAATTTGTGCATGGATTTTTATTTGTTCTGTCCAGTTTGTAGGGGGAAAAACATTACAACAAAATATGCAACATTTTCTTATTTGTTAATGTGTCCTATGCACCTGCCACCTGTTTACTTTTTATTCTGTGGTAATCAGCAACATTGTTTTTTAGACACACTTTGTGTTTGCAAACTGTGATGGTTTTTGTGGGCGGAGCTTACCTGGTGGCAGAAAATGACAGTTCTGCAGTAGCAGTTAGTGGTTTATATCTCACAATTGACTTTTTATTGACTTTTTTTTCCTCGCAAATCCAAGTTTATATCTCACAATTCTAAGAAGGATAAACAGAATTGTGAGATACTCGTTATTGTCTTTTTTTGTTATAAAGTCCAAACTGGGAGATATGAACGCAAATGCAAAAAAAAAAGATTTGAGAAGTTATCTATGTAAATTGTTATAGGTTTAAATATTATTTAATGCTGTATGTCCCTATGAACAGCATATGTGAATATTATGTAGACTTACGGTTTTCAATTTCATGCTGTAATAGTAGACTAATCATTGCAGTCTTCAACGATAGAATTCTATAAAAATGAAAACTGTATTTTTTGCATTCTGACTCTGACATAAAGGCACAACATTTTTCTTTTACTCTGTGGATTTTGCCCATTTTCCTCCACTTGTTACTGCTATTTTTCTGCCATCATGCACATTCAGTTGCGAGTGGCGTAACTGTGACGCCTGCTCCAAATTGGTCTATAGATCCTGTTGACAGAGTTTACGGCTGCATTCATTTAACCTAAAACATGTCGTCAGCATAGCGAACACATTGCATATATCTAACATTGTTTCAGTTACTGAGAATTTTTTTGGTGCTACTGTTTTGACAGCACAGAGCATGTGCTACATGATGTTCATGTTTGAATAATCAATAGTGTATGTGCTTGCACGCTCTTGCCTTTCTAAATTCCAGAGTAGTAAAAGCACTCAATGATCAAACCGTTTTTTTTTTCCCCCACAGGAAAACGACTATATAGCAAACTACTTTGAAGACGGTGATGAATACGGCGGAGGAAGTGATGACAACATGGATGAAGCCACTTACTAGCAATAAATAAAAGCAATCGCTCATTAAAAATAAGTCTATCATACAAGAGAATTTTAGTGCATCAATACACGCATACTATATAAAAAGCACAAATTTAGTTGATTCACTTCCAAGAGCTCAGTATTCACTGAGTTATATAGATTAAACTTTTATTAAGCTAAAGGCTAAACATAATTAGGAGATTCAGGTGCTAAAATATAATTCCTTTATTTTCAACCTGCATCTACAGTCTACAGGATGAAGGCACGTACTGTTCAGAAGTCAATTATTGAACTCATGTTTCATAGAAATGTTTACATCTCTGCTACTCGAATGGAATTGAGCACATGCGAGAATATTTAACAAATCATCCCTGTGCTCTTGCTAGAAGAAAACCAGGAAGCTATTACGGTTCCGTTTTAACTTTTGTTTTTCTTTACAAGCTAAATTTTAAAATTAAATCCAGCAACTTTACCAGTTCACCAGTTGCAATACTGAATCTGGATTCTACATTTCCTAAAATAAATTAATGTGTTTATTTCCCTGACAACCAGACAGCGGCAGCAAATGTCTTAATGTATCATCTGTTTGCCGTCAAGGCAAACTACGAGCTTAATAGAGGTACAGAGCTATACACTGGCTCACGAGTGATGCACAAACAGCAAAACCAGCATCAAACTGTGCAAAATGCATCAAGGAAATATGCTGACAGGATTGGAATCATTTCTTGATTACTTGATCCTCGTTTATGTTCTACTTCATGTGGTATAAAATGTGGTTTGGCTTATACCATCCATAAATGCCTCCAAATTAAATCCCTGGTGATCTAAGTGCCCCTTTACGTTTCCTTTTTGTGCTTCACAAAATGTTGCTGTTCAATAACAGGCTGTAGGTGAGAGTCTTGGTGAGAGGCAGCATTGCCCCGTGGTAACCCAAGAGGCTCAGCGATGGCTGGCTGTGTTGGTCCAGGCCTGATAGAGTCTGTGGTAGTGTGGTGGCTAACATCAGCTTTCATCAAAACTTCATAGTACAACAGGTAAAAAACAGGTGTAACAATGCCCACGACCAACATGATGGCCACTGCGGTCCACCATCTCATTCCCCAGTCAGCCCCATAGTACGGGTCTTTTTTATGAGCCGGTCTGCGCTCAGAATCTCCCAACAGCGGCTGCTCCAGTGAGGACACCACCTCGTCCAGGCTGCTCCTGGAAGGGGCAGATGACTTGACGAGAAGTTGAATGTCCTTGTCCTTCTCCTGCAGGAAACACTCCACGCTGTCCACAGACGAGGAAGAAGATGAGTCCAAGGATGATCCCAAAATCTGTACCTCTGTGATTCTGCGAGTGCCGCAGGGTGAGCTGCTTTTGTGGGGAGTGGTGTTGTGAGTTTCTGTGAATGAGCTGAACTTTCTCACAGGGATCCTTATGGACCGCAGCGCAAAGAAGTCCTGCTCAGTTAGAAGATTGTTGGCCCGCTTTATGTCTGCAACCTGAAAACAAACAAGAAAAATCTAAATCAGTACAATATATTTGGGCAGCTATTAGGGGAGCAAGACTGATTTACATTTTTACATGTCAGAACAGGAAGGAGTCGTTATTATGGGATGTAACGCAAGGCAGAGTTTAGTTTACAGCAGCATCATCATAACTTGTGTCGTTAATATAGAACTTGACTTGCGTGATTAGGTGTGACCATAACGCAAATTTTACACCAGGTACTAATGTGGCTCATCCAATCAGAATTTAGAGTGGGAACCATGCATCACGTGTTATTTTTGTACTGAGACTTTACACTTAAAGCTACAGTCCGTAAGTTGCCTCTGTCGCCATCTCTGTTTGAAAACTGCAGTTGCAGTTATTTGCAGAATTATCATCTTTACGTGGGTTGTGCATCGGCACAGCTCCTCAGCACAGTTTTGAGGAGTATGTGTGGCTTGCTGTCAGTCACCACACAGGTGTGGATACTGTACTTCGGAATCACAGATTTTACGTCTTGGAAGTATGACCAAAATAAGAATGTTCCCCGCAAAATGTCATCGGAACAAATAAGTAACATGTATGCAGCATCCTCACATGCGATTCTACTACTAGCCGGACTCGTTCTATGTATACAGACGTGACATAATGATGCAAAGACATGCTGGAATTTCCTGCAGAAATCCACCAGTACCACTCAAATTATAACATTTTTACAAGCTTAATGTTGTGAATCGGTAAAGCTGGGCATACACTGTGCGATTTCTGTGCGACTTCAGCAAGGTTACCTACTCACACTGTACGATTAGATCGCATGCGATGTAAAAGCCAAAGCTCACGGTTTATGACACTGATCGTCGAGCGCGACTTGTCTGCTCTCACTGTACGAGTGAAATATGTGCAATAAAACCCCTGTGCCTAGTGCGACGATAGACCATGCAGGTTATAATAGAGAGATGCATCAGCTATCGATATCAAGAGGATTTAGCATTTACAATTTATATATAAAAATGATTATTATTATTAGGGTAGGCCTACTTTTATTATTAAATTGATATTACATTTAATTTGCCCCCGCGATAATTTCATAACGCATCAATGCATAACCGACACGCTGCATAATAAAAGAATAGATAGATTAGCTTACTCCTCATAATTTAAATACACTTTGCCCAATTAAACAAGGAATTATAGGCCAATAATTAAGTCCATAATATATGTCAGAACACTGCAATGATATCAGTAATATTATCAAAAAGTTTGAGCAGCTTTATTTAAAAAACAACTTGTTTAACACGAAATGAGCCTATACTTCTCTTCTAATTTTTTTCACAGTATGGGCCACAGGAGAAATAGGCTATACGTTAAAAGTAGATTTATCTCTCGTTGTCTCTGTGAGAATATGCGCTGAAAGCTTGTCAGATTTCACTTTCTGTAATGAATAATTGACTAGGTTTGAGACTTCACCGACTCTCGCGCACATTGCATTTTTGCGTGATATCCACCGACTCACCTTCATGATTTAAAACGAAAAAAAGAAAAAACTATATTGCGCCGTGACATTGTGTCAAATGATGGACAACGGTTCACATTTCCCATGATAATAAAATTAAGTAAATATTAAATAATTTGTAAATAAATGATCAAGTAGCTAAATGAATAAAAGAGGCAATGGATCTACACGGTGGTTTGAAAGTCTTAGATTATCCATTTTACAACACGAACTGGAGGCATGCAACGGTTTGCTAAATTGCTGCTTAAAGAATTTAAAGATCGTCCTATTTTAGTTTTCTTTCTTGCTGCATTAAAGATTAAATGGTTTCGTAGCTCTGCTTCAGCTGTGCAATAACCTCACGAGGGGCGACCAGAATTTCTGACATGCCAGAAATTCATCCGATTGCCGATCGGGAGAGGTTTGTCGCCTCTCGTTTCCACCTGTACACTGCACGAACACCTCACTACAAACGACGCACGATAAAGCTGAAAATCGGCCCGAGAGTCGCACGAGTCAGAATTCAGCTCGAAATCGGACGAAAATCGCACCGTGTATGCCCAGCTTAAGGAGATTCACAACGAGATTGAACACTGGCTGGTTAGACTGAACACTGGCTGGTTAGGTACTTGCTCAGATTTTTGGATCCTTTTTAACCAAACCTGAAAACCTGTTGAACAGGGTTGGAGCTAAACTCTGCAGGGAGGTAGATCTCCAGGAACAGGGTTGGGCAACCCTCTATCTTCCTCTAAATCCTTAATAAGAATTTTTTTATTCACTTAATTATCCTAAAATAGACATTACCACATGGTTATTAAAGTCGTGACGAAATGGAAGTAGCGTCAGTAGATCTTTTCTTACATATTGTGAGTATACATACGAGTATAACTGATCATTAGAAAAAAACTATGTCTGGACTCTGGACATCCATTGGTTGTTGATTAGCTTGTAAAATGTGGACTTTGCATTTAAAAGGAGGAAAATGTATGCAAAATTTAGAGGGAGGGTTTAAGCAAACTAAATAAGACGTCAGGCATACGCAACGAGAGAAGCATGTCCAGTTATGACATTGATTAAACATGAGGTAAACAAAAAATTAACGGGTGAATTGTTCACAATAAGACCTATAACGTGCATTTAGACCTAATTTCATGCCGACTTCAAAATTTTAAAAAAAGTAAGAAGGGCACAATAAGGGAACCATGACTTACAGTACAGAAATATTGCAGAGAAATACTGATCAGTGTATCTCCCTCTTTTATGTCCCTTATCAAGTATACAATATCGTCCTTGCGATCTGTAGATGTGCTGCTCCTGCGATGCCTCTCCCTGCCTCTGGAACGCAGTTCAAAAGTCTCTCCATCCTCCTCAGAGTATTCAGTCTCTGAGTTGTTCCCAAAAGCGGACATGTAACCACCTGTGGGTGGCTGCACTGTGGTTGCAAACTGGAAACCATTGTGCTGGTTCCTTCCAGTCATTTTTCACTCTGAAAAGAACAAAAGGCTGATGAATGTTATTGTTGGGCACAGGTGTGCATCACAAAATTTACTCTTTGTTTGATGGTTCTGATGTCATTGGATTCCTTATACTGAGGCAGATTAAAAACAAATAGATAGTTGAGGTGTGGAAAAATTAGATATGGGCGGATATCTACGTTAGTAGACTGCTGTAAGCACAAAATGTGCTCTGCCATGTAATATACAACAGCTAACACAACTGATAAGGCCAAATTCAACCTTGGCCGATGTTGACAAGCTATTTTTGTGATGTTCCTAGTCTTGAAAGTGCAGACATATTAACCAGTGTCTCCTGTGAGTGTGAACTATATTTCTAAAGTGGCCTGGCAAGCGCAGGTAGCGCTAACTAGCAGCTAAACATCTATTAGCATGTATACATATCTTCACAAGACTAATTGTATTCAATAAAGAACAACAATGACATCTAACCAAACAGCGTTTAGTTACATGAAATAAACGCTAAATGGTTGTCTATCGGATAAAGCCACCCACTTAATAAGGTTTATACATATAGAAGCTAAGTAGCTCAGTTAGCATATTTTAGCCACTGCTACGCAAAACACCAACTACAATTTCGCCATTTGGAAAATAATCTCTTAGAATACATGGTACTATAGCAGTTCCTGTAAGCATACATAACTAATTTAATAATATGTAATATCTTGAAATCCCCATTAGTAAACAGGGTCAATGGTCTCGTGCTAATGATGCTAACCAAACTTTATATCAACAAACGGTGATTTGCTATCTAGCTCGATTTCAGATAATATAACAGCAGCGCTAATTAAAGCTTCTGTTTATCAGTTTTCTGAGGTTTACCTGAGAAACGAGTATGGTCCGCTTGACTTTAATGATTAGGCCATTCTCCAGTTTCCTCTATGTGCCTCATTACTTCTGCTGCTGGATTACTGGAGGCAGAGACGCCACGTCAACACAGAGACAGCGTGAGCACGCACTGACATCATCGACATCTCTCCATGTCTCGATTACATCATCAACTGTTCAGAAGGTTTATTATTATCATCAATTTTTGTTTTTTCCTCAACTCACAAAAGAGATCCATAAGCGCAGTATTTCAAAGAAACTCGATGTCCCAACCTTATATTTACTCATATTGTATCGTTTGACAGACAATATATGGAAAAGGTTGGTCTTATATCTAATCAATATTTAATTACAAACAAACTTAAGGAGGCATTATTCAAAATTAAACTTAGAGTTTACCCAGTGAAACATTACTTTATACATGTAAAGGTGATATTGATTTTATTTGCACTTTTTGTGACCGTTGCCCTGAAACTGTGGTTCATTTATTTTGGCACTGCCCATTTGTAAGACTGGCAAAATGTTTGTGATTTTATCACAAAGAACATTGGTGGCCAATTTGTGTTGTTCTGGAAACATTTATTGGTCATTTGGAGAACTGCAGAGACAATCATAGTCAGGTTTAGAAAATAAAAATAAAAACAAATGTCCATGTTCACAAATGTAACCTGTTTCTGTAAAAAAAAGAAAAGAAAAAAAGAAAGAGCTTTTTATTGACTCAATCTGGTTTTCTATGAAGCAAAAATCAGTTAAAACTTTGAAAATTGATAAATGTTTCAATATTTGTATATTATAGTAAGGTGTGTGCACTTATTCGAATATTCGATTTGTAATTAATATTCGAAAAATAAAAATACTAATCGAATTTTGCTATATTGCTTTGCTGGTCGTAAAAGCAGAGAATCCATGATAAATCCCACTAAAACTCGCAGTTATAACTAAATCCACTCGGTGGCGCTGTGGAGTGTGTTAATTTGAGTATTTGATCACATAAAGTCGTCTGTCTCGCGATGTTTGCAATTACTTAGATGAAAATTGAAAATGATCTTACAAAATGGAGTTACTTTTGACAAAATTAATTAATGAAACTGAGTATCAAATTATCACGACCGCAATGAGAAATCACATGAAATCCAAACACCAGGCGAATGAGAAAAGACAGCTCCATCACTGCATTCACAAGTGCAGGTAAGTTAAGCATAACATAGCTAAAATTATCTCGAGATATGATGCTTCCTTTAAGTTTTGTCGAGGGATTAGAACAGAAAACATAAAGTACTGTTAGAAACTTGCACCTTTATCTCTGTGTCTCTGCAACTGTCAGCGGAGCGCGTTTTCTCACTTGAAAGCCTATCATTATCGCCATTATATGATTTTTTTTCCCCTCAACATTAGAATGTGAAACAATATAATCACGATAACCATATTCTGACTCGAGTGTACGTTCTGCACTTTAACTGGCGCTTTGCTTTAGTGTTTTTTCCCCGCTCGCGCTGCTTGAGCTTATTGTTGCTTGTTCTTTAGGCCTATTTTTTTGTTTTCCCATATTGTTTAATGTTTTGAACTTAATGAAAACCTTAAGATATAAACGTACGCTTGTTGTGAATATTACCTAATCATAAGTTTGTTCAGAAATGGTGACGACAACATGATGAATAATAAAAATAACACAATTTAAATAAACGAATATTCGAATATTCGTTTTGTATGAGCCCAAATATTCGAATACAATGTTATGGAAAAATGCCCATCCCTAATTATAGTATGTATATACACCGATCAGGCATGACTGACCACTTTCCTAATATTGTGTTGGTCCCCCTTTTGCTGTCAAAACAGCCCTGACCCGTCGAGGCATGGACTACCACATGTTCTGTGGTATCTGGCACCAAGATGGTAGCAGCAGATCATTTAAGTCCTGCAAATTGCGAGGTGGGGCCTCCATAGATTAGACTTGTTTGTTCAGCACATCCCACAGATGCTCGATTGGATAAAGTTCTGGGGAATTTGGAGGCCAAGTCAACACCTCACAATCGTTGTTGTGCTCCTCAAACATTCCTGAACCATTTTTGCTTTATGGCAGGGTGCATTATACTGCTGAAAGAGGACACAGCCACCAGGGAATACCGTTTCCATGAAAGGCTGTACATGGTCTGCAACAATTCTTAGGTGTTACGTGTCAAAGTAACATTCACATGGATGGGAGGACCCAGGGTTTCCCAGCAGAACATTGTCCAAAGCATCACACTGCCTCCGCCGGCTTGCCTTCTTCCTATAGTGCATCCTGGTGCCATGTGTTCTCCAGGTAAATGACATACACACACTCGGCCATCCACGTGATGTAAACATGATTCATCAGACCAGCCCACCTTCTTCCATTGCTCCGTGGTCCAGTTCTGATGCTCACATGCCCACTTTTAGCGCTTTCAGCGGTGGACAGTGGTCAGCATGGGCAGCCATGACTGGTCTGTGGCTATGCAAAGCAAACTGCGATGCACTGTGTTTTCTGACACCTTTCTATCAGAACCAGCATTAATTTCTTGAGCAATACAGTAGCTTGTCTGTTAGATCGGCCCACACGGGCCAGCCTTCGCTCCCCACGTGCATCAATGAGCCTTGGCCGCCCATGATACTGTTGTCGGTTCACCACTGATCCTTCCTTTGACCACTTTTGATGACTACTGCAGACCGGGAACACCCCACAAGAGCTGCAGTTTTGGAGATGCTCTGACTACTCAAATCCTTACGCTTGCCCATTTTTCCTGCTTCTAACACATCAACTTTGAGGACAAAATGTTCACTTGCTGCCTCATATATCTCACCCACCAAAATGTGTCGTGATGAAGAGTTAATCAGTTTTATTCACTGCAAAGCTGAATTTTCATAAGCCATTACTCCAGTCTTCAGTGTTATCGTTCAGAAATCATTCTAATATGCTGATTTATTATCAATGTTGGGAACCGTTGTGCTGCTTAATGTTTTTTTTTAAAAACCTGTAATACGTTTTTCAGGATTCTTTGATAAATAAAAAGCATTTAAAGCATTTATCAGTAATTCTTTTGTAACAACTACTGCTCAAAAGTTTGGGGTCAGTATTTTTTATTTTATTTTTTAAAGAAATTAATACTTTAATTCAGCAAGGATGATAAATAAATAAAAAGTGATAGTAAATATTATATATATATATATATAAATGCTATTCTTTTAAAAATTGTATTCATCAGCGAATCCTGAAAAAAGTACCACAGGTTCCAAACAAATGACTTTATGAACTGTATGTCTGCCTCTGCCTCTCTCGCTACAGTGAGACTGCATTCACTCTGTTCATAGTCAGCACTTTTCTTAGTTTAGGTTTGTTCAGATATTCTGCCAGATTATATTCTCTGTTTTGGAACTGATAGCATTTCAGTTTAGGGGCAGTGGCTTAAAGGAACACTCCACTTTTTTTGAGAATAGGCTCCTTTTACAAGTCCCCTAGAGTTAAATAGTTGAGTTTTACCGTTTTTGAATCCATTCAGCCGATCTTTGTATCTGGCGGTAGCACTTTTAGCATAGCTTAGCATACATCATTGATTCTGATCAGTCCATTAGCATCTCATTCAAAAAATGACCAAAGACACTTTCAATATTTTTCCTATTTAAAACTTGACTCTTCTACAGTTACATCGTGTGCTAAGACCAACTGAAAATGAAAAGTTGCGATTTTCTACACCTATATGGCTAGGAACTACTTTTTCATTCCTGCGTAATAGTCGCAGATCTTCGCGGCCGTACCATGGCTGCAGCGGCGCAATGATTTGTTGGTATTCTGTGAAACATGGTGGTAGTATACACCTTCGACTTACTATCACAGCCCTTTACAACACACAGAACCATGGCTAATCACACAGGTAAATCCACAACACAATTTGTCGGCTGCAAGCCTGAAACTTTCTCTGCAACTACACGAACTTAGTGCCGGTCACATTGAAAGTTACCTAGCTGGGGGCTACTTTCAGACGCTGCGTAATATCATTGCGCCGCTGCAGCCATGGTAGGGGAGAACCGGGGCGAAAGTAACACGGGACGAAAGTAACAACGCGATTTTCTCCGAGCCCTGAATACATTTGCATTTCAAGCTATGACAGCACGTTCAGCACACAACCCTTGACGGATCTGCCAAATATCATGTGATTCCGCCATCGTTTCCCGCGGTTAGGTCCGAAATGCAGTTTTCAAGTACGGCAAGTAAATTAATGAAGCGGTACTTTTTTTCTAATTACAAGTTGTGTTTGTTGTTTCATGTGTCACAGTAATGATCAATCTACGGGTTATTTAGTGCTGTTACACACCCTGAAGGTTTGTCTTTTCAGAGTTTTTCAGTATAAAAGTAAATCGTGTTTAAATGTCAGGACTTCCTGTCAGGACGAAAGTAACACTTGTCACTTTTGTCCCGCTATTATATATATAATGCATATTATGCAAATTTAATTTAATTTAATTTTTATATTGTTCATACTGTTGAAGAAAAAACGTATCAAATAGATTGACATTGCAAATAAAAAATATTCTAAACAATTCAAGTTTTTACTGTCATATTACATTTGAAATGAACTTTAACATATAAAATGAAAATGTAATTTAATAATTTTTTTGCAAAGATAAAGGACAAAATATGTTTGCAGTTACATATTAACAAGGGGTATGTTTAATAAAAACAAGAGTAGCACCAAAAAATCTAGCTTGTATTGTTGTGTTACTTTCGTCCCACCTGATGGGGTCAAAAGTAACAATGTGCAGCTTATGTTCAAAGTGCAATTATACTGTAGTCGTTCTACATTTGTACAAAATACCACCTGCTATTGATAGACCACACTTGTGAGTTATTGGCCACAGCAAAAATATATCTCGGTCTAAAACATTATCTTTTAAAATTACGATTTTCTGAAAAATTGTACTTTCGTCCCTGCTCTCCCCTACAGCCGCGAAGATCCGAGACTATATTAGCCTACGCAGGAATGAGAAAGTAGTTCCTAGCCATATAGGTGTAGAAAATCGCAACTTTTCATTTTCAGTTGGTCTTAGCACACGCTGTAACTGTAGAAGAGTCAAGTTTTAAATAGGAAAAATATTGAAAGTGTCTTTGTACTGAGGTGCCCTTGAGCAAGACCCCCTAACCCCCAATTGCTCCATGGGTGCCACATCAAAAATGTCTCTTATGCTTATTAAAAATGTCTCTTAAACTCACCAAGGCTGAATTAATTTGATGATAAAATACAGTAAAAAGAGTTGTAATACTGTAAAATGACCTTTTTTGTATTTGAATTTTAAAATATAGCCTAATGTATCCTTGTGAAGGCAAAGCTGGATTATTTTTTTTTAGCAGCCACGCCAAAGTTATCCTTCAGAAATCATTCTATGTGGCTAAGAGTTCAGTCTGTCTTAAAATACACCAGCCTCTAGTAAAACAAGTGTGATTTATTAAAGTGGCACGTGAAAGTCCTGTTTAATCATGGGTGCAGTTCGCATTTGAATCGTTTGTGGGAGGCTGGGAGCTGCAGTGTAGCGGTGCGCCACAGGTTGATTTTTAGAAACGTCATTTGCCATCCTCCACAAAGCCTCTCCGCCTGAGGAAGACAGATCGCTGGGTGGAGCTGTTCCCTCGGTCTCTCAAGCAAGGAGGTTAATGAGATTAGCACATCCCTGCTCAGACAAGACAAGGCTCTACCCAAGTCCACTAGTTCAGACGGGGCAAGCGTTTAAACGGACTGCATGGCAGCGCATGTCGAGATTCACGCGCACCCACACTCACCTCGCATGGACTGGAGAATCAAACCAGCGTCCTGTATGAAAAGCCACTCTTGCCCAAACTGATTGAGCTGTTCAAGAACAACTTCTGTGCAGGAACAGTGGAAGCGCAGCGCGATTGTCACGATGTATTTATCATCCCATTGACGGACACAGCGCTGACCGGTTCAATATAGCCCGGACCTTTTGTCATTTGCCTTGGAGTGTTACAACAAAGTGTTAGGTAAGTAACTTATATATCACATTAAATGTCCGTCACTTCGTTGTGTGGACCAGTGTTGTGCAACAATTTGGTGAAATTACACGGTCATACACTCGCTTCAAAGCGTTACGGTCAGTTTATTACAGCAAGCTGCGCGAGATATCTGATTATTAAGTTTGCTGTTTTTTCTTCGTTTTTTGTGAAGCTGATCGTTTAATAAGATAATTCTTCATTTCAGTATGGCAGAAACATTAAATATCAAGAGTTTATTCACTTTAAATATGTTAGTTTGCTTGTGTCACATTTGGCTTACGGACTGCTGGTACAATCATTTTACTTGCATCCACGGGCAATTTTGACATTGTTGGGGGTACTTTTATTCTTCCTCTCGTAATAATAAACACATCAGCCATAATCGTTTAGAAGCATTTTAACGTTAAATCAATTCATCGTTTGTGGATGAGAGGCCATTCTCCTGCGCTTCCATGGTTACTGTGAGGGTCTTCAGCGCGCTTTGTGTCTCTTTCCTCCCGCTCCCATTGAGGTAAAACAACAGTCGGCGGGGCTCCTCCCCACACAGGGGCTTTGAGATGGGACGCGCTCGCGAAGCCCACTGTCATCCAAAACTCAAACGGTGATCTCACTCATCATTACGCACATCAGTTTAGGTGATGTGAGGGCCCTTCTCAGTTTAGGGTCCCTACAGGTTTGCCTGTAACACCGTCTCATAAGTTAGTCATGGTCTGCAGTGGTTGATTAGTTACTTCTGAAATGTTAGGCTATGATTTCACATGATATAACTGAAATTGTAATTAGTAACATTATCTTTTAGATGACACTTTTAGGTAATCTAATATGGTTATGTCTGGATTATTTGTTCACATGCATGATGAAAAAAAAATGTATGTGTATATATATATATATATATATATATATATATATATATATATATATATATATATATATATATATATATATATATATATATATATATATATATATATTTAAGGTAATGTCAATAAATATAAAGAAGCTGTAATCTGATTATGTACATGTTACTTCAATTAATATTACTTGTAAACAGTGCTGGTCAGGTAGTCACTGATTACATAATCTGGAAAATTAAATTGTAATTAGATGTTATTACATTTTAAAATACTCATATACAGTTATTTTTTTATTGATTATCATGATTACATATTATTCACACAATGGCAGGAAATTATTAATGATTTATTATATCCCTAATTCTTCTTTTAAATTTTACTTTCTAAAAAAGCATATTGCATATTCAGGAAGTCTAGTTTAGTGAAATTACAGAGACCAACCAGTATTCATGTGGCTATAATTACATGAAAATTTGAGAGGCCACAAAGAATTTGACAACTGGATTTACAGAAATCATTTCACTTTTTCACTTTGCAATATCGCATATTAAATCATTAACACTTTCATTATTATTTTAATAATGCACTGCTATGTCTTAGCAAGGATTTTGTCTTTCAAACACATTTACTATTATAAAAATATTTATTT